>NC_091982.1:250085575-250385575 GCF_044704955.1 Pristiophorus japonicus
CTCCCCTTCCTCTCGCCCCCCCCTCCCTTCTTCCTCGCCCCCCCCTCCCTTCTCCTCGCCCCCCCCTCCCCTTCTCCTCGCCCCCCCCTCCCCTTCTCCTCGCCCCCCCCTCCCCTTCTCCTCGCCCCCCCTCCCCTTCTCCTCGCCCCCCCCTCCCCTTCTCCTCGCCCCCCCTCCCCTTCTCCTCGCCCCCCCCTCCCCTTCTCCTCGCCCCCCCCTCTCCCCTTCTCTCGCCCCCCCCTCCCCTTCTCCTCGCCCCCCCCTCCCCTTCTCCTCGCCCCCCCCTCCCCTTCTCCTCGCCCCCCCTCCCCTTCTCCTCGCCCCCCCTCCCCTTCTCCTCGCCCCCCCCTCCCCTTCTCCTCGCCCCCCCCTCCCCTTCTCCTCGCCCCCCCCTCCCCTTCTCCTCGCCCCCCCCTCCCCTTCTCCTCGCCCCCCCTCCCTTCTCCTCGCCCCCCCTCCCCTTCTCCTCGCCCCCCCCTCCCCTTCTCCTCGCCCCCCCCTCCCCTTCTCCTCGCCCCCCCCTCCCCTTCTCCTCGCCCCCCCTCCCCTTCTCCTCGCCCCCCCTCCCCTTCTCCTCGCCCCCCCCTCCCCTTCTCCTCGCCCCCCCTCCCCTTCTCCTCGCCCCCCCCTCCCCTTCTCCTCGCCCCCCCCTCCCCTTCTCCTCGCCCCCCCCTCCCCTTCTCCTCGCCCCCCCCTCCCCTTCTCCTCGCCCCCCCCTCCCCTTCTCCTCGCCCCCCCCTCCCCTTCTCCTCGCCCCCCCCTCCCCTTCTCCTCGCCCCCCCTCCCCTTCTCCTCGCCCCCCCTCCCCTTCTCCTCGCCCCCCCTCCCCTTCTCCTCGCCCCCCCCTCCCCTTCTCCTCGCCCCCCCCTCCCCTTCTCCTCGCCCCCCCCTCCCCTTCTCCTCGCCCCCCCCTCCCCTTCTCCTCGCCCCCCCCTCCCCTTCTCCTCGCCCCCCCCTCCCCTTCTCCTCGCCCCCCCCTCCCCTTCTCCTCGCCCCCCCCTCCCCTTCTCCTCGCCCCCCCCTCCCCTTCTCCTCGCCCCCCCCTCCCCTTCTCCTCGCCCCCCCCTCCCCTTCTCCTCGCCCCCCCCTCCCCTTCTCCTCGCCCCCCCCTCCCCTTCTCCTCGCCCCCCCCTCCCCTTCTCCTCGCCCCCCCTCCCCTTCTCCTCGCCCCCCCCTCCCCTTCTCCTCGCCCCCCCCTCCCCTTCTCCTCGCCCCCCCCTCCCCTTCTCCTCGCCCCCCCCTCCCCTTCTCCTCGCCCCCCCCTCCCCTTCTCCTCGCCCCCCCCTCCCCTTCTCCTCGCCCCCCCCTCCCCTTCTCCTCGCCCCCCCCTCCCCTTCTCCTCGCCCCCCCCTCCCCTTCTCCTCGCCCCCCCCTCCCCTTCTCCTCGCCCCCCCTCCCCTTCTCCTCGCCCCCCCCTCCCCTTCTCCTCGCCCCCCCCTCCCCTTCTCCTCGCCCCCCCCTCCCCTTCTCCTCGCCCCCCCCTCCCCTTCTCCTCGCCCCCCCCTCCCCTTCTCCTCGCCCCCCCCTCCCCTTCTCCTCGCCCCCCCCTCCCCTTCTCCTCGCCCCCCCCTCCCCTTCTCCTCGCCCCCCCCTCCCCTTCTCCTCGCCCCCCCCTCCCCTTCTCCTCGCCCCCCCCTCCCCTTCTCCTCGCCCCCCCCTCCCCTTCTCCTCGCCCCCCCTCCCCTTCTCCTCGCCCCCCCCTCCCCTTCTCCTCGCCCCCCCCTCCCCTTCTCCTCGCCCCCCCCTCCCCTTCTCCTCGCCCCCCCCTCCCCTTCTCCTCGCCCCCCCCTCCCCTTCTCCTCGCCCCCCCCTCCCCTTCTCCTCGCCCCCCCCTCCCCTTCTCCTCGCCCCCCCCTCCCCTTCTCCTCGCCCCCCCCTCCCCTTCTCCTCGCCCCCCCCTCCCCTTCTCCTCGCCCCCCCCTCCCCTTCTCCTCGCCCCCCCCTCCCCTTCTCCTCGCCCCCCCCTCCCCTTCTCCTCGCCCCCCCCTCCCCTTCTCCTCGCCCCCCCTCCCCTTCTCCTCGCCCCCCCCTCCCCTTCTCCTCGCCCCCCCCTCCCCTTCTCCTCGCCCCCCCCTCCCCTTCTCCTCGCCCCCCCCTCCCCTTCTCCTCGCCCCCCCCTCCCCTTCTCCTCGCCCCCCCCTCCCCTTCTCCTCGCCCCCCCCTCCCCTTCTCCTCGCCCCCCCCTCCCCTTCTCCTCGCCCCCCCCTCCCCTTCTCCTCGCCCCCCCCTCCCCTTCTCCTCGCCCCCCCCTCCCCTTCTCCTCGCCCCCCCCTCCCCTTCTCCTCGCCCCCCCCCTCCCCTTCTCCTCGCCCCCCCCCTCCCCTTCTCCTCGCCCCCCCCCTCCCCTTCTCCTCGCCCCCCCCCTCCCCTTCTCCTCGCCCCCCCCCTCCCCTTCTCCTCGCCCCCCCCTCCCCTTCTCCTCGCCCCCCCCCTCCCCTTCTCCTCGCCCCCCCCCTCCCCTTCTCCTCGCCCCCCCCCTCCCCTTCTCCTCTCCACCCCCCTCCCCTTCTCCTTCTCCACCCCCCCCCCCTCCCCGACAGAGAGACACACTGGGGGGGCATCCCAGCACGCTGTTGGTGGGCTCCCGGTACTGCAGTCGGTAAGTAGAAAATGTTTTATTTATTGATTTAAAAAAAAAAAATTCTTATTTTTTTTTGGTTGATTTATTGTTGTTTTTATCATTTATTATTGATGATGACTCTTTATTTGTAAAACTGAAGTGTTTAATGTTTGTAAACTTCCCTTTTAAACCCCCCCCCCCCATTCCCTATGCCTGATTTGTAACCTATGCCTGATTTTCTAAAGTGTAGACAAGGTTTTTTTCGAGCGTTCAAAAATCTTCACTTACTCCATTCTAAGTTAGTTTGGAGTAAGTTTTCACTGCCGAAACTTTGAAAACGGGCGTAAGTGGCCCGATACGCCCCCTTTTAAAAATAAAATTCTGTTCCAAAGTGAAACTGTTCTAACTGACTAGAACTGGAGCAAACTAAATGCCGAGAATTTGAATTTCTAAGATACTCCGTTCTACACCAGTTGCTCCAAAAAATCAGGAGCAACTGAGGCCGAAACTTGGACCCTATGTTTATACATTCTGTCCCTTCCTGGCACACTCTGGTTTACATTTCTCCTTGTGCTAATCTGCTCTATTGCCTTCTCCTTATTCTTTGACTTTTTTTTAACATTTTTTGCTCACCTGAACCCTCCACCCCCATCCATTAATTAGTTTGAAGCCCTCTCTACAGCCCTAGTTATTTGATTCGCCAGGACCCTAGTCCCATCACAATCTAAGTGGAGCCCGTCTAAACGGAACAGCACCCTCTTATCTCCGTACTGGTGCCAGTGTCTCTCAAACCAGAACCCATTTCTCCCACATCATTCTTAGGGTAAGTAAACACATGACTCAATGTAAATTTGCTCTTGGCTCAGGTAGTAATCCAGAGATTATTATCTTTGTGGTTCTGCTATTTAATTTGGTCCCTAGATTCTCATAATCCCTCTGCAGAACCTTAGTTTGTCCTAGCTATGTTGTTGATATCCACATGGGCCATGATAACTGAATCTTCCCCCTCCCACTCCAAGTTCTCCTCCAGCCCTGAGGAGATATCCTTAACCGTGGTACCGGGCAGGCAACACAGCCTTCGGGACTTGCGCTCTCGGCTGCACAGAACAGTATATATCCCCTACCACTAAAACGTTTCTTTTTACTCTTTTTTTTTTTTTTTTTTTTTTTTTTTTTTTTTTTTTTTCCTCCCTCCCCCCACCTCCCCGGCCACCCACTTGAATGGCCCCTGTGGTCAGTTTGCTCATCCTCCCTGCAGTCCCTCTCTCGTCCACAGAGTGAGTAAGAGCCACGATCCTGTTGGACAAGAGCAAGAGTTGAGGCTCCTCCATCACTCCAACCTGAGCCCCCTTACCTTCCTCATTCATAGACACACCCTCCAGTCCCTGACCACGGATCGAATTTCAATGAATTAATCTAATTGGTGTGACTAACTCCTAGATCGCAGTGTCCAGGTAACTCTTCCCCCTCCCTAATGTGTCGTGGTGTTTCCAGCTCATCATCATGGAACCGAAGTTTCTCAAGCTGCAGACACTTGCTGCAGATGTGGTCACCATGGACCTCAATGGTGTCCACCAGCTTCCACATGCAACAGCAGTGATACATTGCCTGTTCTGCCATCTATAATGTATTTAATTAATTAGATTTTGTTTTTAGTTTTTGTCTTAAATGGCCGACCCCTTATCATAAGAACATAAGAAACGGGAACATGAGTAGGCCATGTGACCCCTAGAGTCTGCTCCGCCATTCAATAATATCATGACTGATCTGATCATGGACTCGGCTCTGCTTCCCTGCCCTCTCCCCGTAACCCCTTATCGTTTAAGAAACTGTCTCTCTTAAATTTATTCAATTACCCAGCTTCCACAGCTCTGAGGCAGCGAATTCCACAGATTTCAAACCCTCTGAAGAAATTTCTCATCAGTTTTAAATGGGCGGCCCCTTATTCTAAGATCATGCCCTCTCGTTCTAGTCTTCCCACATCAGTGGAAACATCCTCTCTGCATCCACCTTGTCAAGCCCCCTCATAACCTTATACGTTTCGATAAGATCACCTCTCATTCTTCTGAATTCCAATGAGTAGAGGCCCAACTACTCAACCTTTCTTCATAAGTCAACCCCCCATCTCTGGAATCAACCTAGTGAACCTTCTTGAATTGCCTCCAAAGCAAATATATCCTTTCATAAATATGGAAACCAAAACTGTATGCAGTATTCCAGGTGTGGCCTCACCAATACCCTGTACAGCTGTAGCAAGACTTCCCTGCTTTTATACTCCATCCCCTTTGCAATAAAGGCCAAGATTCCATTGGCCTTCCTGATCACTTGCTGTACCGGCATACTATTCTTGTGTTTCATGCACAAGTACACCCAGGTCCTGTTATACTGCAGCACTTTGCAATCTTTCTCCATTTAAATAATAACTTGCTCTTTGATTTTTTTTTTCTGCCAAAGTGCATGACCTCACACTTTCCAACATTATACTCCATCTGCCAAATATTTGCCCACTCACTTAGCCTGTCTATGTCCTTTTTGCAGATTTGTTGTGTCCTCCTCACACGTTGCTTTTCCTCTCATCTTTGTATCGTCAGCAAACTTGGCTACGTTACACTCAGTCCTTTCTTCCAAGTCGTTAATATAGATTGTAAATAGTTGGGGTCCCAGCACTGATCCCTGCGGCACACCACTAGTTGCTGATTGTCAACCCGAGAATGAACCATTTATCCCGACTCTGTTTTCTGTTAGTTAGCCAATCCTCTCTCCATGCTAATAAATTACCCCCAACCCCGTGAACTTTTATCTTGTACAGTAACCTTTTTATGTGGCACCTTGTCAAATGCCTTCTGGAAGTCCAAATACACCACATCCATTGGTTCCCCTTTATCCAACCAGTTCATTACATTCTCAAAGAACTCCAGCAAATTTGTCAAACATGACTTCCCCTTCATCATCCATTCTGACTCTGCCTAACCGAATTTTGCTTTTCCAAATGTCCTGCTACCACTACTTTAATAATGGACTCCAACATTTTCCCAACCACAGATGTTAGGCTAACTGGTCTATAGTTTCCTGTTTTTTGTCGGCCTCCTTTTTTAAATAGGGGCATTACATTTGCAGTTTTCCAACAGTTTTCTGGGACCTCCCCAGAATCCAGGGAATTTTGGTAAATTACAACCAATGCATCCACAATCCTGAGACTGTGCCCCCTAGTTCTCGACTTTCCAGCCAGGGGAAACAGCCTCTTAGCATCTACTCAGTTCCCCTCAGAATCTTGTATGTTTCAATGAGATCACCTCTCATTCTTCTAAACTCCATAGAGTATAGGACCAATCTCTCAGCTCTGTAGAGGCATTTCTAACATATTATACCAAGATGCCCCTGTGATATATTCAGAGCACAAGCACACAGCTTCTAACATGGCAGGCAGCTCTTTAGGAAGCCTCCGGAAATTTACCTGGTTCTGTTTATTATTAACTATGCTGTTGCAGTACACAATATGTCCACATCCACAGTGTGGCGCTGCAAACATTACAAGCTTACAGACATTACACTTCTCCCTCCTTAATGAAGAAGCCATCATAACAAACATCATACATAACTTTCATGTTTATACATAACACAGGATATAAACTTTTTTTTTCCATATTTACAAATTTAACTTTACCACTTGTTTTCTGTTTCGAAGAGGATACCTTCGCTCTCTAACAGAACCTTCCAAACATGGTGTCGATTTCACACTCATTCGAGGCTCATCCTGAGGAACGTTTTCCTCCACGGAGTTTCCTTGATTTTCATTTGAACTCACTCTAACTTCAGGCTCTTTGTTTTCCTGACTCAGACTCAGGCTTTCATTCTGATTCTCTCCTGGATTTGTTTCCAGTACATTGGATTTCGGATTTGCTACTGGTGTATCAAAACTATCTGATGAGTCAGAAATAATTGAATCATTCCCCCCTTCAACTCCTTCCATGTCTGTAGGTAAAATATGAACAAACCTAACCTGTCCATTTTCAAACATCTTTACCAAATATGTGCGAGGACCACATATCTTCACCACTCTTCCTGGTAACCACTTTAACCATTTATGGTAATGGTTCTTCATTCTCACCTTCTGGTTTAATTTCACACTTCTCTCTTTTACTCTACCTCCTATCATGATTCTCTTTCTGTCTTAATTGTGTCTCTTCTACGGACTGTGCCAAATTTGGCTTTAACAACGAGAATCTGGTTCGTGGCTGTCGTTTGAGAAACAACTCTGCTGGTGTTCTACCAGTAGTTGTATGAGGAGTATTTCGATATGTAATCAAAAAATTAGCCAATTTGTGATCCAATGACAACTGTAATTTCCTTGGATTTGGATCTAACATTTGTTTTGAGGGCACGTTTTACAATTTGTACAATGTGCTCTGCTGCACCATTCGAAGCAGGATGGTATGGTGGAACCTTGGTATGTTTCACACCATTTTTGCTGGTGAATTGTGCAAATTCTTCTGAACGAAATTGTGGTCCATTATCCAAAACAATTTCTTTAGGGAGGCCAAATGAAGAAAATAATTTTTGTAAAATGTCCAATGTTTTACTTGTTTTCCACATTGGAAACAGCCATTCAAAGTGGGTTGAGGTATCAATCACAATGACCAATTGTTGTCCTTCTAACTCAGCAAAATCAATATGTAGACTTTGCAACACCCTGGGAGGCCACTTCCATGGTTGTAATGGTACTGGTGTTGCTTGCTTACCGATTGATATGTCGTACACTGACTCACGATGTACTCTATATATCTTTATCAAGACCTGGCCACCATAAATAACTGCGTGCAAAACTCTTGGTCAAACACATTCCCAGGTGCTGGTCATGGAGGTCTCCTCATAATTTGGACCTGAATTTATTTGGTATAACCATTCTTGCACCCCACATGATACAATCTTTATCGACTGATAATTAATTTCTATGAATGAAGAATGGATGTGTATCTTTGTTACCTGGTTTGGCCATCCATTTGCAATATACTCATACACCTTTGACATCACTGGGTCACGTTTGGTTGCTCTACCAATCGCTTCAGCTGTGACTGGCAGTTCATCAAAGTATGAAAAATAAAACACTTCTTCCCTATCAGGTGTAACTTGTGATGGGGAAGGCAATCTAGACATTGCATCAGCATTACTGTGATCAGCTGATCATCTGTATTCAACATCATATGTATATGCTGACAAAATCAAAGCCCATCTCTGCATTCGGGCTGCTGCTAATGTTGGAACTGGTTACTTTGGATGGAGGATTGCTGTTAGTGGCTTATGGTCCGTAACGATGGTAAACTTACGACATACAAGTATTTGTGAAACTTCTTGACCCCAAAAATTAATGTCAAAGCTTCCCTTTCAATTTGTGCAGAATTACTCTCACTGGCACTGAGTGCGTGAAGCAAAAGCAATTGGTCTCTCCTCCCCACTACGTGATACATGAGAGATCACTGCCCCAACTCCATACGGAGAGGCATCACATGCTAACTTAATCTCCTTAGATACGTCATAGTGAACTAACATGGTGCTCTCTACCAATTTGCTTTTACACTCCTTGAATGCTGTATCGCATTCTTTTGACCACTTCCAATGGACCTGTTTTTTCAAAAGTTCATTCAGTAGATGTAATACTGTAGCCAAATTTGGTAGGAACTTCCCATAATAGTTCCAAAGACCCAAGAATGAACGAAGTTCAGTGACATTCCTGGGAGTGGGTGCATTTCTAATTGCATCCAATTTTTCCATGGTTGGATGTAAACCATCTTTGTCTACTCTGTACCCCAAGTACTCCACTGAGTTTTTAAATAACTCACAGTTACGAGCAGACACTCGTACTCTGCTTCTCTAGCCGTTTGAGGACTTCATTCAATATGTTATTATGAATTTGCCTATTTGGTGCTGAAATTAGTATGTCATCCAAATAACATACTACCCCTTCAATACCTTGAAAAATCTGGTTCATCACCCCTTGGAATATGGCAGGGGCGGAAGACACTCCAAACAGTAGCCTATTAAATTGATATAGGCCTAGATGAGTATTTATAGTCAAACATGACTTGGACTCCTCACCTAGTTCAAACTGTAAGGAGGCATTCGTAAGATCCAGTTTTGAGAAGATCTGACCACCTGTCAGTGTTGTGAACAAATCGTTTATATTCGGCAATGTATTGGGGACATTACCCTCTAGAACCTGGTTTACAGTTACTTTATAATCACCACACAATCTTACCTTACCATCAGACACTTGGGTACAACAACAATGGGTGTAGCCCAATTACATCGATCTATCTTACAAATAATGTTCTCAGTCTCTAGTCTTTTGAGTTCTTGCTCAACTTTCTCCTTGAGTGCATATGGTATGGAACGTGGCTTGCAGTAAACTGACCTAGTGTCCTTCTGTACCCTGACACTCGCCTTGAAGCCTTGGATCGGACTGCCCGTTTCGCAGAACACCTTCGGATATTTCTTGATAACCTCATCCGTTGATGAAAATCTCGCTTCCACATACAATCTTACTCCAATCCAGCTTCAATGAGCTCAACCAATTTTTTCCTATTAAGGCAGACTTGTCTCCTTTTCCTACTATTGGAGGCAAGTTCTGAAATTGATCTTTATATTTCACCGGTACGGTGATACAACCTACCACAGGAATTTTCTCTCCTGAGTAGCCTCGCAGCTCTATCTTGGATTTCCCCAGGTGGGAATCATGCAATTTGTCACGGTATAGTGACTCCAGTACTACACTCACTGATGCACCCGTGTCAATTTCCATTGGTATCTTGAATCCTGCAACATCTATGTGGGTTTTGATGCTTTCCGAATCGCTGTCTGTTAACCTCGTGCTCCTGCTGACTTGTAACTCTAACATCTCGTCCTGTTGTTGTTCTTCCATGCTATGGTAGTCTCTTGGGATTTCTACTCGTAGCTTTGAACGCTGGACTCGTAGCTTTAAAAACTGGTTTACCCTTCAGTCGGCATGCCTTCGCAAGATGCCCAGTCTTTCTGCAGAAGAAACACACTATCTTCACGTATGGATAACTTTGAGCAATGTGTTGTCCCAGGCATCTATAGCACGACTTTGACGCTCTGTTAGAATTTCCAGTTTCTGAGACTTTGGGCCCCCACCATCTTTTACCTTGAACCTGCAGGTGATTTACCTCGGTTGACTGACGACCATAATTATTATTTAATTCTCTGGAATATTGTTCGGCCATGCTCATCGACCTCGCTGTCTGACAAGCAATCTCAAAAGTCAAGTTATCCGTCGTCAATAACTTCCTTCTGATCACATCATTTTTCACCCCACAAACAAAACAATCCCGTAATGCGTGGTTTTGAAAGTTTCCAAAATTACAGTGTATCGATAGCTTTTTTAATGCTACGATGTAATCACTGATACTCTCATCAGCCTTTTGATTCCGAATGCCGAAACGATGGCTTGCAGCAATTTCTAACGATTTGGGGTTATAGTGCTGCTTTAGCTTCATTAAAATCTCTAAGCGTTGTGTCCTTTGCCTCGTCAGGCACAAGCAGATTTACAAGGGTTTCGTATAATGGCGGCCCCGCCTCCGATAAGATGATCACTTTCTTACGTTCCAACACAGCCTGGTTCTGGACTGCATTGTCTGGAACTTCGATTGTTATTTGCAGTGAAATACATTTCTAGCCGATTTACATATGCTTTAAAACGTTCCTGGTCGTGTCTATATTCCCCCAAATGTCCGATTACACCTACCATTTTAATCTCTAGCTGTTCACACCATGTGCTGTATTTTACATTGGATTTTGTAGCTTTTTTTCCAAAGACAGAAACTTCCAACGTGTCTGTCGGCTGGCTGAATCCCTCACCAACAAAATTTAAGCTTTAAATTATCCGAAAAATCCCATCTCGCTGCCAAATGTGATATATTCACAGAGCACAAGCACACACACTTCCTAACATGGCAGGCAGCTCTCTCGGAAGCCTCCGGAAATCTGCCTGGTTCTGTTTATTATTAACTATGCAGTTGCAGTACACAATACATCCACATGCACAGTGTGGAGCTACAAATATTACAAGCTGACAGACATTACAGTCCCCATGGAAGCTTAGTATAAAATTCCAAAATGGGACACGAGCAAAACATTACAAATTATTTTTTCCCCATATAAATATTGGTATCAATATTGACCCCAGCATAGACCCTATGGCAGCTTTGTTTCAGTCAGTCTTTTAATGGATGGTTAACCGAGCTGGTTGTTTAAATGACCAAATCCCATAATAATGTTGTTCATTTTCACTGTGTTGGAATACTGTAACAACAAAAAGTTGTATTTATATGCCGCCTTTAACATAATAAATACCAAGGCACTTCACAGGAGTGTTACAAAACAAAATTTGACATCGAACCACATGATATATAAGGCAGATGACCTAAAGCTTGGTCAGAGGTCATTTTTAAGGAGCGTCTTAGAGGAGAGAGAGGCGGAGAGGATTAGGGTAGGGCTTAGGGTCTTGGCAGCTGAAGCATAGCCAACCATGCTGGAGCAATTGATATTGTGGATACTTGAGGCCAGAATTGGAGGTGTGCCGATATCCGAGGGTTGTAGGGCTGGGGGAGATTAGAGATAGTGAGGGGTGAGGCCATTGGAGGGATTTGAAGACCAGGATGAGAATTTTAAAATTGAGGTGTTGCCGGTCCGGCAACACACGCAGATCAGCGACTGAGGGGTGAGCGGGACAGTGCAAGTTGGGATACGGGCAACAGAGCTTTGGATGAGCTCCAGTTTATGGAGGGTGAAAGATGGGAGGCTGGGCAGGAGAGCATTAGAATAGTCAAGTCAATAGGTAACAAAGGCACAGATGAGGGTTTCAGCAACAGTTGAGCTGAGGCGGGGCAGAGATGGGTGACGTTCAGAGGTGGAAATAGGAAGTCTTATTCATGTCCTGGCCAATATTTATCCTCAACATAACAAAATAACAGATTATCTGGTCATTATCACATTGCTGTTTGTGGGAGCTTGCCGTGCGCAAATTGGCTGCCATGTTTCCGACATTACAACAGTGACTACATTCCAAAAGTACTTCATTGGCTGTAAAGTGCTTTGAGATGTCCGGCGGTCGTGAAAGGTGCTATATAAATCAAAGTCTTTATGGAGAGCATATGTGGTCGGCTGCTTATCTCGGGGTCAAATATGACACTAAGATTGCAAACAGCCTGGTTCAGCCAGACAGTTGCTTTGCCAAAGGAACAGACACACTGCCACTGTATGTTCCACATTCAAATCTAACCCAGCTTCATGCTCCAGGAGGTCATCAAAAGACAGAGCTTCTGGGATGCCTCCTGGGTACAGTTTAATGTTCTGAAATCTTAATGTGTGGCTAATGTGCAAATTATTGTAGAACTTTGGGTCCAATGTAGATATACGTGGTGATTTTGCGTTTTGTATTTGTATGATCTTTATTTTCCAGTTCTTTCCAATTTCCACATACCCACCTCCTACACTCCAGTGTAAACTGTGGGTCACACTCTTGCCTCTTGAGTCAGAAGATTGTGGGTTCAAGTCCCACTCCAGAAACTTGAGCACAATATCCTGCCTGAGATGTTAAACCGAGGCCCCGTCTGCCCTGGCAGTGGATCCTATGGCACTATTCAAAGAGCAGGGGAGATGTCCCCGGTGTCCTGTCCCAATCTTTAACCCTCAACCAACATCTCAGATTATCTGATCATTGTCGCATTGCTGTTGTGGGAGCTTGCTGTGCACAAATTGGCTGCTGCATTACAACAGTGACTACACTTCACAAGTACTGAATTGACTGTGAGGTGCTTTGGGATGTCCTGAGTTTGTTAACTTACTACTTTCTTCCTTCTCATCCTCACTTGAAATCCAGACTTGTCACGCCATCTCCCGCTCTTATCTCATTCCTACCCCAGACCTCTGTGAAAGCCCTTGCCTTCCCCACTGTTTCCTACAATCTACAGACTTCTAAACTCCAAGCTTGATGTCAGCTCTTCGATTCCCTCATCTGTCCTGTCCTGTACTGCACTGTGGACTGTGGCCCTTCACTCTGGTTTCTCAATAGAAAAAAAAAATCAGTACTTTAGCCACCACTTTAGTGACTACATTTGGTAGTAAAATCAGGCTCGGAAAGGAAAAGTGAGACAGGATATCTTTTAGAAACAGAAATTTACAGCGCAGAAGGCAGCCACTTCGGCCCATTGTGTCCACGCACGGCCCTTGGTCAGCAGCCCTAAAGGTTACATATAAACTTATGAACAATGACAGAAAGGCAAAGAGCATCCAGCCCAACCAGTCTGCCTCACAACTGCGACACCCCTTATACTGAAACATTCTACACTCCACCCCAATGTGATCTGGGAGAGGCAAAAATCAGATTAAAAACCCAGGCCAATTTAGGGAGAAAAAAATCTGGGAAAATTCCTCTCTCACCCATCCAGGCGATCGAAACTAGTCCAGGAGATCACCCTGGCCTTATTCCATTCCCTGCAGTGCTTATCATTATATCTGCGCCGTCCAACAAAAGGTCATCCAGTCTAATCGCAATTACCAGCTCTAGGTCTGTAACCCCTGCAGGTTACGGCACTTTAAGTGCACATCCAACCATCTCTTAAAAGTGGTGAGGGTTTCTGTATCCACCACTCTTCCAGGCAATGAGTTCCAGATTCCCACAACCCTCTGCGTAAAGAACCCCCTCCAAATCCCCTCTAAACCTTCCACCAACCACCTTCAAACTATGCCCCTTTGTAATAGACTGCTCCACCAATGAAAATAGACCCTTACTATCCACTATGTCCAGGCCTCTCAATATTTTGTACACCTCAATGAGGTCTCCTCTCAACTTGCTGTTCCAATGAGAACAAACCCAGCCTATCCAATCTGTCCTCATAACTAAGATTCTCCATTCCAAGCAGCATCCTAGTAAATTTCCTCTGCACCCTCTCTCGTGCAATCATGTCCTTCCTATAATACGGCGACCAGAACTGCGCACAGTACTCCAGCTGTGGTCTAACCAAAGTATTATACAATTTAAGCATAACCTCCCTGATCTTATATTCTATGCCTCGGCCAATAAAGGCAAGCATTCTGTATGCCTTCTTAACCACCTTATCCACCTGGCCTGCTACTTTCAGGGAATCTGTGGACCAATGGTGGAGCTGTTGGAGGTGTGGCCTATTCACTTGGAGCTGTGCTGTAGTGAGAAGGAGCTCCCTGCTGTTGCTCCTGCCTGGAAGGCCTTTGTGAGCCCTGTGAAACAGCCCAGGAAGAGGAGGAAGGGGCTTACTACAATTCTAATTCATCCAGAGGGAGAGGAGGAGAGCAGAAAATTCAACATAATTTTTACTTTTACAAAGAGTTGGAGAGAGGGGGGAAAAGAACAACAACTATCCAGTGTGGAAGGAGGGAAAGACTTCTTCATCCAAAGGTGGGTGTATTTTGGTGCATTCCCCTAAAGACTTTGTTGTATCGGTGGGGGGAGGAAAGAAGACCATTTCGAGAGCCGGAACATCGCGGGAGGTGTGTGTGTGAAAGTGTGTGTGGGGGTCTTGCCCACAACTAGGCCCCACACACCACTGAAGCACCCCTCCCCCATTGCCTAGCTTGGGATAGCTGGAGCTACCTGGCTGAAGAATCATTAATCACCCTATTTAACATCGTTGGGAGTGTGTGCCTGGGTGGCTCCAGCTGCCCCAGGTGAAGACATCTTCTCCCCCCACCCGAAGACCATCCTATAAGACTGTGTCTTGTTTTTTTTTTCCATCATCTGGGGCGTGCACCCCAGAAAAATGCCCACCCATCGCTGTGAGGGGAGACCTGCCCTCACAGCTTCCCTCTTTCCCACCCCTCTCTCTCTCTCTCTCTCTCTCTCTCTCTCTCTCTCTCTCTCTCTCTCTCTGTCACTCTCTCTGTCTCTCTGAGAGCCCCTTTCCTTCTTAAATTAAAGTTAAATACAGACAACTGAGCAGAGGGAGCAAGGCCCCTCCCCATTCGTTAACTAGGGGAGAGGTGTGCCCCATTAAGAGCTCCCTCTGCTCAAAACACCAACGAGGCCAATTAAAGACCATTAAGGCCTGTGACTTTGGGGTGGGTGTAGCCCTTAAAGGGACCCCGTCATGGCGACCCCATCCACGCCGGTGGCAGGGCCAGCTAAAACGTACGCGCAGGCGGCGTCCACATCTACGGCGCCTCCTGCTGTTCTGCCACCATTTAAACTAATTACGAAGAAACACGGGGTCAAGAGCTACACTCACCCCACAATGAGCATTGAGGAGTGCGTGCGGGCGATGGCTGGGGTAGTCGGCCCCTCGGCCATTGTCACAGCCTCCAAGATGTCTGGGAAGGCTGTATTCTTCCTGGGGTCGGAGCGGGCGGTGTCCCTGGCCCTTGAAAAGGGGCTCACGGTGGGCGGGACGTTCCTGCCGGTGGACCCCCTCGAGGCCACCGCGCAGAGGGTCATCATTTCAAACGTCCCGCCCTTTGTTCCCGCTGAGCTCCTCCTCCCTCACCTACACCAACTGGGGGAGGTAAGGTCAGGGATCAACCCCATACCGCTCGGCCTCAGGGAGAGCAGCCTGCGCCATGTATTCTTCCGCCGCCAGCTTTTTGTCCGGCTGGCGCGGGAGGAGACGACGGAGGGATCGTTTAATGTGGTGCACGAGGGGACTGCCTACCGCGTCTTCTGGACGTCGGACGGCGTGCGGTGCCATGCCTGTAGGGAGGTGGGGCACGTTCGCAAAAACTGCCCCGCCTCCAAGGCCGCCAAACCACCGAAGGCGGCCAAGGCTGGCGCCGCCGCCACCCCTCCCCCTAGTTGCGTCCGCGTGCCGGGAGCTGTGGATGCGCGGGCATCGTCGGATGCCTTTGTTTTCACCGCCTCCGGAGGGGGGGAGACAGAGCGTCCGATCGGAACGAAGGCGTGGAGGAAGGCGAAACATCTCGAGGCGGGTCCCCTCAGTGCGCCAGACAGTTTGATCACCGCGCTCAGCCCAACCCTGTCACCGGCGAGCGCGGGGTGCCCTGAGCCCGTGCCCAAGCCCTTGACCAATACCACAGAGGGGCTCGGGCGCGGGCAAGATAAGAAAAAGGGGGGGGAGTGGAGCGGGAGGCCTCGGCAGACATGGAGGTCTCCCTGCCTCCGCGCACCCCCAGGAACAAAAGGAGGCGCCGCTTCAATGAGGCGGAGGGGGAACAACATTCCTCCGCGGAGGAGTCGGTGCCCGCCGCGTGTCCCGCGTCCCCCACCAGCGCCCCCAAACTGCACCGTAGGCGAGAGGAATCTATCCCCGGGAAAGGTGGGGCAGTCGAGGCTGCCCAGCCTCTGTCTCCCGGGGATGACGTGGAAGATCTGCCTGTCGTGGGGGGCGCGGGGCCAGCGGTGGAATGCGTTGCCGCCGGGTCGAGCATCCCGGGGACTGAGGCGGGCGGGGCCGAAAAGGCCGAACCTGAGCCCGCCCAGCCTTTATTCAACTTCCCCCGGGACATGCTTGACTCGGCAGAAAATAAAAATGTAAAATTTTTTAATATACATCCACATGCTGGGTCGGGGGGTGGCGGTGGGGAGGGGGAAGAACACCAACCCTCGCCCCCTACTTTGGAGCTGGGGGAATTGGAGGACCTGGAACATTTCTTTGACCAGGTCTCTCCGGTTTCCCCGGTTCCTGGGGCGGAGGAGGAACCCCTTCCACTGTCTCTTCCTGACCCAGCACCACTTTTAAAAGAACCCAGTGGGGACTCCTCTGCCGACGATCCTGGGGGTGGGATCAGGGCAGAGCCAGGGTCAGATGGAGTGGCCGGGCCGTTTGCCGTACCTCGTGCGGTCGACAGGCCGGCTGCTGGCGGCGACCTCCCGGAGTGGGACGGGGATGAGGGATAAGATCTGGAGTCCATCGCCAGTGAGGCGGTGGATCTCCTCGTGCCCGCCGCTGAGTCCCCCCTCATTCCTGTAAAGGAACTCTGGGACTTTTTGGTCCAGAGCCAGGGTCACCGCAGCCGAGCCCATCTGGCCCTGGAAAAATGGTCCGAGCCGGGGCTGCTCATCCCGTCCGTCCGCGCCGCCGCTAAAATCATGGCCACAGGCGGGCCCTTGCCAAAGGCGCAAAGCCTTGAGCTGCGCCGGCTCAAAAGGTTCCTCGCTGGGCTGCTGAGGGAGTGGAGGTCAAAAAACGACTCCACTCCCCCCCCCCCCCCCCGCCCCCCACAATAGGTTAAGGTAGAGGTTGCACTATGCTTTTGTCATGAAGATAACCATAGCCAGCCTCAACATCAACGGCGGCAGAGAGGCATGCCGTAGATTTAACAATTTTTCGCTCCTGCGGGAGGGGAAATATGCGGTGTGCTTCCTGCAAGAAACCCACACCGTTCCGGGAGACGAAGCCACGTGGCTCCTGGAATGGCAAGGAGAGGTCCGCATGAGCCACCTCACCGCCACTTCTTGTGGGGTGGCCATCTTCCTGGCCCCGCATTTTCAGCCGAAGATCTTGGGGGTCGAGGAGCCCGTGCCAGGCTGCTTGCTGCACGTCACGGTTCACCTGGGGGACGTGCCGCTCCATCTCGTGAACGTGTACGCCCCTCAGCCCGGCCCGCAGCAAGCGCGCTTCTTCGAAGAAGTGTCTGCTCTTCTTGGCTCCGTCGACGTCGGCGACTGCATTGTCCTCGGGGGGGATTTTAAATGCACTCCCGAGGCGAGGGACCGCTCCGGTGCCCCGCAGAGCATGACGGCGATCGGGAAGTTGAGGGACCTGGTCGGGTCCTTCGACTTGGTGGACGTCTGGCGAAATCTCCACCCCGACTCCAGCGCCTTTACTTGGGTGAGGCCTGGAGTAGGATGGTCCAGAATCGACCGCCTTTACGTGTCTCGGGCGTACTTTTCCTGCGTCCCGGTGGCCTCCGTGCTGTGTTCGGACCAACACCTGGTGTGCGCGGAGCTCGCTGTCCGCGTACTGGCATTTTAATAACCAGCTGCTGGAGGACGTGCGGTTCCAGGACTCGTTCCGTTGTTTCTGGGCGGACTGGAGAAGGAAGCAGGGGGGGCTTCCCCTCCTTGAGGCTATGGTGGGACATGGGCAAGGCTCACGTCCGCGTCTTCTGTCAAGAGTACGCGAGGGGGTCGACCAAGAGGCGGGCGGCCAGGGTCGGGCGCCTAGAAAAGGAGGTGCTCGACCTGGGTTCCCGTCTCGGTCAAGTCGTCGAGGACCCGGCCCTGTGGATGGTGTACGAAGCGAAGAAGGCCGCGCTGAAGGACCTGCAGCTCGTCAGGTCCCGAGGCGCGTTCGTGAGGTCGCGGATCCGGTTCCTGCGGGATCTGGACCGCGGCTCCCCCTTCTACTCGCTAGAAAAAAGACTAGAGTGTCCGTAAGCAGCTCTTGACGCTGCTGGCCGATGACGGCTCTCTCGTCTCGGATCCGGAGGGCGTCAACAACAGGGCCCGTGAATATTAAGGAGCTCTGTTCTCTCCGGAGCCGTCCAGCGAGGAAGCACGCAGAGATTTGTGGGAGGACCTGCCGAAGGTCAGCCCGGAGGGCGGCGAAAATCTGGAAGCTCCGCTAAACCTGGCGGAGCTGACCGGCTCTCGGAGAAAAGCCCCGGGGCTGGACGGGCTGACCGTGGAGTTCCACAGGGCGTTCTGGGACGTCCTGGGGGGCGACTACGCGCGGGTCCTGGGGGAAAGTCTGGCGACCGGGGAGATGCCCCTCTCTTGGCGCAGGGCAGTCATCGTCCTGCTGCCTAAGAAGGGCGATCTCCGCCTCCTTAAGAACTGGCGCCCGGTCTCCCTCCTCAGCACGGACGACAAAATCTTCGCCAGGGCGATGTCTGCTCGCCTTGGCGCTGTGCTGGACCACATGATCCACCCCGACCAGTCATACACAGTCCCGGGCCGGACAATCCACGATAGCATCCATCTGGTCCGGGACCACATTCATCATTCCCAGGAGGCTGGTCTGTCGGTCGCCTTCCTATCTCTCGACCAAGAGAAGGCGTTCGACAGGGTGGATCATGACTATCTGTTCGGGACTCTGCGCACTTTCGGGTTCGGGACGCATTTCGTCGCCCGAATCCGACTTTTGTACGCCGCCGCGGAGTGTCTGATTAAGGTTAACGGGTCCTTGACGGCGCCCCTTCGCTTTGGGAGAGGGGTGCGCCAGGGATGCCCCATGTCCGGCCAGTTATATGCCATCTGCGTGGAGCCTTTCCTGCGCCTCCTGCGGACGAGGTTGACGGGACTGGCTCTGCAAGGGCCGGGCGTGGAGGTCGTCCTCTCGGCTTACGCCGATGACGTGCTCCTCGCGGTAGAGGATCCCGCTGACCTGCGGAGGATGCGTGAGTGCCAGGAGATTTACTCGGCCGCATCCTCCGCCAGGATCAACTGGGAGAAATGTTCCGGACTCCTGGTGGGTCAGTGGTGGGTGGACTCCCTGCCGGAGGAGCTCGGGCCTTTTGCCTGGAGCACGACCCATCTCCTCTATCTGGGAGTCTACCTTAGCCCTGACGAGGAAGCCTGGCCGGCGAACTGGCAAGGGCTGGAGGCCAAGGTCGCCGCTCGCCTAGGGCGCAGGACAGGACTGCTCAGAGTGCTGTCCTACAGGGGTCGAGCGCTAGTCATAAACCAGCTGGTGGCCGCCATGCTGTGGTACCGGCTGGTCACTTTGACCCCTCCCCCTGCGTTTGTCACCAAGATACAGAAGAAGCTGGTGGACTTCTTCTGGAACAACAGGAAGCACTGGGTCTCTGCCGCGGTCTTGAGTCTCCCGCTTGGGGAGGGCGGTCAGTCATTGGTGTGCGTCAGCGCCCAGCTCCCGACTTTCCGTCTTCAGACCCTGCAGAGATACCTTTACGTCGAGCCCCCTCCTAGGTGGCGTGCTCTGGCGACGTATTTCTTCTGCCAGCAGCACGGCCTCAACTACGACACGCAGCCCCTGTTTGTGAGCTCGGGGGGCGTCAGGACCGCCGTCCAGGAGCTGCCTGTCTTTTACAAGGAACTCATCAGGGTCTGGAACAAAGTCTCCACCAAGCGCAGCTCTCCACCGGCTGGAGTGGCGGCCGTCCTGCAGGAGCCGCTGCTCGGGAATCCGTACCTCCACGACCGAGGTTTTAGGTGGCAGTCGGACGAGAGGGCTGTGGCTGGTGAGGTGACCAGGGTCAGGGACCTGCTCGATGGTGGAGGAGCAGGCTGGATGGCGCCAGACACGCTGGCGCGGCGCCTAAATTCAGCCAACGTCCGTCGCGCGGCCGAAGCCATCGAGTCGCTAAAAGCAGCTCTGGGCCCTGACTCCGTTAGGTGCATCGAGGAGGCTCAAGCACGTGGGGAGATCCCGTCCGAACTGACCCCCATCCGGACGGAATTCCTCATCGGCGCCAAACCCCGGAACCTCCCTCGGGAGCCGGCGATTCACAACTTGAGCCGTCTCGGGGAAATCCCCTCCGTGCCTTTCAGTTCCGCGCGGAGGAGTTTCCTGTATGGGCTGCTCCTGCACACTCTCAATTTTGCCATCCTCGCCTGCCGTCTGGACACACCATGGCGTACTATCTTGCCGACCGGAGGAGTCGGGGTTCCCCAATGGAGGGCACTCTACGCGGGAGTCCTCCCACTATTCATCGGGGACTTGGCCTGGAGGGTGGTGCACGGAGCAGTGCCGTGCAATAAATTTTTAAGCCGGTTCACGGGCTCCCAGGCCGCCTGCAATTTCTGCGGTCTGGAAGAGTCCATGTTCCATGTTTTTATCGAATGCACGAGGTTGCAGCCCCTGTTTTATTATTTAAAGGGGCTGCTCCTGAAATTCTGTCTGCAGTTCAGTCCCACACTCCTGATCTTTGGGCACCCTGTGCGGAGGGGAGCGGGTAGGTCCGAGGGCCTCCTCGTAGGACTGCTCCTGGGCACGGCCAAGGGTGCCATCAGCCGGTCCAGGCAGCGGGCGGTCGAGTGGGTCGTTCAGCCTGACTGCCTGCCTCTCTTCCGCGCGTACATCTGCGCCAGGGTGTCCTTGGAGATGGAGCACGCGGTGTCCACCGGTACGCTCGCGGCCTTCCGTGAGAGGTGGGCGCCGGAGGGACTGGAGTGCATCGTTACCCCTGGCAACCAAATATTAATTTGATTTTATTTATTTTACAGTTTGATTTGTTTTAATTGCCGGTTTTAGTGTCCCCCTCCCCTTTTATAGGGGGCACTTGTAGAATTAATGATTTTATGGCCCAAAAATGTTTTTTAAAAAGTCAAAAAGAAAACAAAAAAAAAAAGGGCAGTTTGCAAAATGTTTGGAATGTCCCCCAGATTGGGGGGCATTTGATTTAATGTTTATTTTGTTACCCAACCAAAAAGAGTTCTGTGGACAAGCACTCCAAAGTCTCTTTGTTCATCTACACTATTACGTTGCCTGCTGCTTAATGTGTATACCCTTTCCTTATTAGCCCTCCCAAAGTGCATCATCTCACAATTCTGTGTTAAATTCCATTTGCCACTGCTCTGCCCACCTGACCAGTAGATTGATATCCTCCTGCAGCCCATGACTTTCCTCTTCATTACCAACCACACAGCCAATTTTGGTGTTGCCTGCAAACTTCTTAATCATACTCCCTATATTCAAATCTAAATCGTTGATGTATACTACAAAAAGCAAGGGACCCAGTACTGAGCTCTGCGGAACCCCATTGGAAACATCCTTCCAATCCTTCCAATCCTTCCAGTCACAAAAACATCCACCAATCATTACCCTTTGCTTCCCTATCTCCAAGCCAATTTTGGATCCAACTTGCCACTTTGCCCTGGATCCCATGGGTTTTAACCTTTATGACCAGTCTACCATGTGGGACCTTATCAAAAGCTTTGGAAAGTGTGAATCGTGTGAAGGTGGGATTGGGCTCGGCTGCGAGTCCCTCCACCTTTTAACGCGACGAATAGCCACTGGCTCAGTGAAACAAGGGACGACGGTTACCGTGGGTCTATAGCCAACTAGGTGAGAATCATACAGCACAGAAGGAGGCCTCTCCCTCTCTTTTTCCTCTTTTAAGATGCTCCTTAAAACCTACCTCTTTGACCAAGCAATTGGTCATCTGTCCTCATATCTCATGTGGCTGTGTCGAACTCCGTCTGGTCATCGTCGTCTCTCCCACCCCTGCCCCTCCACTCCCCACACACACACACATACAACCTCCTCCCTGCCACCCTTTCCCACCCCCGAGCCAGGCTAAGTGTCTGATTGTGCTGATGTCTGACATTTGTTGAGAATTGTGCTGTAAAGAAAATATTGGAATGCCTCTTGCATAGAGCCAGGCCATTCTAACCATTGGCTGGATTAGTGTGAAACTCAAAGCAATATAATACTCCACTCTGCTCATCTAATGGCAATTTTTCTAAAATTCATTCCTGGGATGTGAGTGTTGCTGGCTAACCCAGCATTTATTACTCACCACCATCTTTTCAAGGGCAATTGGGGATATGATTGATAGTGAAGTGGTGCTATGGGAATGAGCAGTTCTTTCATAACTTGGGCAAGTAGCCATTTTTCATTTAGCAACTTATGGGGGACAGAGTAGAGGTTTGGGAAGGACTGAGACCAATTATCATTCCCATACCACTCTGAGCTGAGATCAGCACAGACCAGAAGTCAAACCTGGGTGTCAGCCATGGCTCCGTGGGTAGCACCTTCGCCTGCATCAGAAGGTTGTGGGTTCAATTCCCATTCCAGCAATTTGAGCAGATAATCTAGACTGACAGTCCAGCGTGCTAGTGAGGTGCCATCTTTCATGGAGACATTAAAGCAAGTTTCTGCTCTCAGGTGGACATAAAATATCCCACAGCACTATTTTGAAGAGGAGCAGAGAAGATATCTCCAGTGTCCTGCTGATATTTATCCCTCAACCAACATTTCCAAACCATTATCACATTGCCACGTTTCCTATATTACAACAGCGATTACACTTTTAAAAAGTTTAATTGGCTGTAAAGTGCTTTGGGAGGTGCTGTATAAACACAAATCTTCTCCTGCGATCTGTATAAGACACTGCTGGATTGTGATCCCACCAGTACTCTGCTGACCATCCACATTCAGAATTGTGAAGTGTGTTTCTGACCAGATGTCTTGGCTTGAATTTTAATTAGTAATGTTCATTTGAGGGAGTGATTTCCAGATGTGCTGGGTGGCTCCTCTCCAACTTCTAGAGTTCCCACTAGTTTCAGGACATTCTTGCAATTCCTGTAGTTAATATACACACCGCCCACTCTAGCCGAGTCTGACTAGGTTTGATCCCCTGCCCTGTGATCTGTTTGTGTAACATTGCAGGTACCAAGAGAGTCCAAACGCTGAGCCAGAGTTCCTTGGTCACAAATTGGTTGCTGCCAAAAAACAGCATGTGTAGCTGCCAAGCGAGGACAAATCGGGATCCAGCTCTGCTAGAGTGCTTCACGTGGTGGAATAGCTTTTTAAAAATTAGTTCTCGAGATGTGGACATCACTGGCAAGGCCGGCATTTATTGCCCTTGAAGGTGGTGGTGAGCTGCCGCCTTGAACCGCTGCAACCCGTATGGTGAAGTTACTCCCACAGTGCTGTTGGGGAGGGAGTTCGAGAATTTTGACCCAGCGACAATATATTTCCAAGTTAGGATGGTGTGTGACTTGCAGGTGGTTTTGTTCCCCTGTGCCTGCAGCCCCAGCTTGCCAGCACTACTTCTGCAGGCACATATGTTAAAATTGGAAACTTGAGTGAAATACAAAGGGTAAGAGACACCCCCACCAAGCGTCAGTTATAGGAGATAAGGGGAAAAAATTGGCACAAAAAACTGCTTGACATAGGCTTTGATCACCCAACACTGAGTCTGAATGATAAGAGCAGTGAATTGGGGCTTTCAAAAATCCACAAAGGCAATGAAGGAGAACCATTTATTAATGTAATTTTACATGGCTTGTTTGCAATTTGATATTCGACTGCTAGGCTGGAACTTTAGATGTTAATATTTGTGTTACCGAAGCTTGAAGTGAATTGTCAGTTACTGCCACTAATCCCAAATGTGCAGCCAATTCCCTGTCAGAATTACCCTGGACAAGCGACGGAACTAGTTAAATCTGTGCATGATCATATCACTGTCTGATTCACAGCTGGATCGGGTGACACTTCCTTCATATTTGTGCCATTTCTGAGATTCCCAACATTTTTTGCTGTGTACTTACAGGATAGAAGTATTCAAATCTTAAAGCTGTATTCTCTCTCGATTTTAATCAACTCCTGAAGAGATGCAGTACACCCTGAGATTTCACTGCTTTAGAAAGTACTGGTGCCTAAACTGCAGTTACTGCATTTCCCAATTACTGTACGTGAAGAGCTGAAAGATGCTACGAGGCACTTTATAATTCACATACAAAGACATTATTCATTAATCCCACCTTCTCCCATCTGAAAGTTCCAGCAGCTCTCTGGCATCTCACCCCTTGGTTATTCTTTAGGTCTGAGCTCAGACACTGGGGGTTCAATTGGGGCCAAAAGGATTAAATTATGAAGACAGGTTGCAAAGACAAGGCTTGTAGATTAAAGGAATCAATGGATCGGGCGGGAAAGTGTAGTTAAGGTAGATTGGCCGTGATAATGAATAGCGGAGCAGGCTCGAGGGGCCGAATGGCCGACTCCAATGTGCTATTATCTAATTGGGGTGTTTAAGATAATCAGATAGCGAAAATCTACTTCCTTTGGTTGGGAGTCACGATGGTGGTGATTGAGACTTTTGTTGGATCAAGGGATATGGAGCAATGATGGGTAAATGGAGTTAAGGTGCAAATCAGCCATGATCTGAGTGAATGGTGGCACTGGCTTGAAGGGGTGAATTACCTCAACCATCACAACCCAGCACTCAGCTTGCATCTTGACACTCACGTACATTTCCCTGTAGGAAGCACTGGAATGTTTTGGAAGCTTGGTTTTTGCACTCCCTGTTCTGGGGGGTGCTGAAGCCAATTCTACCAGCTCTAACCATGATCAGCGACCAGCACAGACTGGACCTGGGACTTTCATTGTCCCCATGGCTCAGAATGATAGCTCAGTTAATCATTGAGGGAGTAGTATGTTTGAGGAATGCAGGAGAGTACAAGACAGGAAAAGACTCACACACCCAACCATTAATCCTTCTCATACTCTTTAAATGTTCCCACACTTCTGTTCAGGGTGTGGGTGGGGCAGATCATCCCCCACACCCTGAGTAAAGTAGTTCAATATAAACTCCGTGCCCCTCCTCCCTTTCTAACTTTGAGCCAGTGTCCCTGGGTTTGAAAGTTAGTGCCAAACCCCAACATATCAGGGTTCAATTTGTGCCCTCCCCACATGACCAATCCAGGCTTCTCACCCTCCCCACATGACCAACCCCGGCTCCCCACCCTCCCCCAGTGACCAATCCCGGCTCCTCGCATTCTCCACAGCAACCAATCCCCAGCTTCCTACCCTCCCCACATTAGTGGGTGGGCCCAGACACATTGCAATCAGCCTTTAAACTGTCACTGCATTGATCTCCTATCCCAGGGTGGGGGTGGTGACCTTGTAGATAGAGCTGCCAGCCCCTCCTCCAAAGGTCCCATTTAAAGGGGGCTGCTCCACTTTGGGATATTCAACTGCAGAGGTCATTGTGGCTGGTCCTATCCCTGGCCTGGCACCCACTCTGTGGGAAACGGGCATCACTACACAAAGGATGAGCAGCAGGAGGAGGAAGGGGAAGGGGAAGGGGGAAGGGGGGGGGAAAGGGGAAGGGGGGGGGAAAGGGGAAGGGGGGGGGAGAAAGGGGAAGGGGGGGGGAAAAGGGGAAGGGGGGGGGGAAGGGGAAGGGGGGGGGAAAGGGGAAGGGGGGGGAAAAGGGGAAGGGGGGGGAAAAGGGGAAGGGGGGGGAAAAGGGGAAGGGGGGAAAGGAGGGGGAGGAGAAGGGGAGAAAAGGAGGGGGAGGAGAAGGGGAGAAAAGGAGGGGGAGGGGGGAGAAAAGGAGGGGGAGGGGGGGAGAAAAGGAGGGGGAGGGGGGGAGAAAAGGAGGGGGAGGGGTGGAGAAAAGGAGGGGGAGAAAAGGAGGGGGAGAAAAGGAGGGGGAGAAAAGGAGGGGGAGAAAAGGAGGGGGAGGGGGGGAGAAAAGGAGGGGGAGGGAAGGGAGGGGGGGGAAAGGGAGGGGGGGAAAAGGAGGGGGAAAAAGGGGGGGAGGGGGAGGGGGGAAAAGGAGGGGGAGGGGGGGGAGGAGAAGGAGAAAAGGAGGGGGAGGGGGGAGGGAGAAAAGGAGGGGGAGGGGGGAGGGAGAAAAGGAGGGGGGGAAAGAAAGAGAGAGGGGGAGGGGGGGAGAGAGCGGGAGGGGGGGGAGAGAGGGGGAGGGGGGGGAAGAGAGAGGGGGGGGGGAAGAGAGAGGGGGGGGGGAAGAGAGAGGGGGGGGGGGAGAGAGAGAGGGAGGGGGGGGGGAGAGAGAGAGGGAGGGGGGGGGGAGAGAGAGAGGGAGGGGGGGGGAGAGAGAGAGGGAGGGGGGGGGAGAGAGAGAGGGAGGGGGGGGGAGAGAGAGAGAGGGGGGGAGAGAGAGAGGGAGGGGGGGGAGAGAGAGGGGGAAGGGGAGGGGAGGGGAGGGAGGGGGAGGGGAGGGGAGGGGGGGGGAGGGAGGGGGAGGGGAGGGAGAGGGAGGGGAGGGAGAGGGGGAAGAGAGAGAGAGAGAGGGAGGGTGCATGCTACTGAGGGAGAGGCTTGGTGTCACACCATTGATAAAGGGAATTGAATGGAAGAATATAAAAGGATACGGGAAAAGAGCAAGGAAGTAGCATTAAAGTAGGAGGGTTGTATCTGACCGTAGCTCGGGGAGGAAACTATTTGGGGTTGGGGAGGGGGCGAATGGTATATCTGATGTATCATTTGTAATAAAAATACACCAAGTAAAGTCAATTTTTGAAAATGTTTATGGTAGTCGAATGATTTGTTGACGTTAATCAGTTTGAGAAAGTCCGTTCGATGTAGCATTTGATACAGAGCAATCTGTACAACCCCCAGAGCAGCAGAACACAAGGACTCTGTTACAACGCAGTCAGGAACATCCTTCAGCCCGCAAACTGATTTCACTCGTCAGCTAAAACCTGGTTCGGTGGCGCCTCGGCAGCAGGTTCTGGGGATTTGACCAGAACCGACCAGTCTGCACCAAGCAACGGGGAAGGAGCAGCGAGCGCGGGTCGACTGTACGAGGGGAGTACAGGGTTCCCCCTCACTCACCAACGAACGTGGGCCGGGCTGCCATTAAACAAACACATGATGTTCAAACTCTCTGCAAGCAGAAATCTTTCCCCAAACCACTCTGGATATCCAATTTTACTTGTGTCCACAAACCTCACCGATAGCGATTGCACTTCTGAAAGTGAGCGGAGGGACAAATATTAATTATTACATTAGCAATGGGTTATTGCATTGATCTCCCATCATTGCAGAAGGTTTCCAACTGATTGTATCAGTTACTTATTCAAGGATGGGGGAGTTTGTTTAATTTACAGATGTGTTCACAAATGGTGATAAGGATTCCGGGCCTGGAATAGTGTAAACAAATCTCTGGTCTCTAATGTGGGGAACCGACCGAGAGCAGTCCCTTAACGTGAAGAAATGGGAGGTGCCGAAGGTGGGCCATATTCACAGTCTCGCCCGATGAAAGCAGCAAGTCAGTCGCCAATGCACAGGTCGCAGAGGGGTCGGGCCGAAGGGCACGCGCGGTCTCATAGAAATCCTTCCTTGCGGAACTGTTCCTGGAGAATGTCTTTGTACTCGTCGAAGCCGCCGTCCACTCGCTTCACGGTGCCGCAGCCACACACCCACAGCTCCTTGCACACCATGCGGATCAGCCGCTCGTCGTGAGACACCAGTATCACTCCGCCCTGCCAGAGCACACAGCGTTATAACAGCAACAGGACCACGTCAAGTACAGACAGGTGTACAAACAACTATCGGCAGCATTCTCGCCTCTGGGTCAGGAAGTCATGGGTTCGAGCCCCAGTCCAGAGACATGAGCCCGGAAGCCAGCTCACACTCCACTGCAGTGCTGAGGGAGCACTGCACTGCCAGAGGTGCCGTTAAACTGAGGCTTCGACTGCCCTCTCGAGGACCAGGGACGCAAAAGATCCCTCGGCCACTTTTTGAAGAGGAGCAGAGGGGTTATCCCCGGTAACCTGGTCAATATTTATCACGAAAACAGATAAACTGGTCCTTATCATTGCTTCTGGGATCTTGCTGTGCACAAATTGGCTGCCGCGTTTCCTACATTACAACAGTGACTACGCTCCAAATGTACTTCATTGACTGTAAGGCACTTTGGGATGTAAAAGGCACTATATAAGTGCAAGAAGTTCTTTCTCTAAATAATTCAGTATGAACACACTGAGGCAGACTTTCCTGTTCCTGGACCCATCAGATCACCTGAGCCCAGCGAGTACAGATAAATCTGGGCGGGTGGGCGGAGGGGGAAGACAGAGTGAAGCGTGCCCGGAAGGGCTCCCCCGCGCCCCCAGATTTTCCTGGAATCACTGGGCCCAAGATCCCATGGGCATTATTTCAAAATGAGCAGGGGAGTTCTCCCCGGTGTCAGGAAAGGGAATGATCGGTCTTGCCTGCAGAGTTCATGGTGACGCATTTGGAAACTCCACTATTGTTTGGGTGAAAATTAGTATTTGACAATCAAATATCAGTGTGTCCTCGCAGGGGGTCACTGGAGAGTGATCAGGAGTGGAATGTGTTGCTGTCCCCACCCCCCAGTCCAATTGTACCCTCCCCTGCACCAACACCCAGATTTTAAAAAACAAAAAATTAAAATCTCACAAAATGAAATACCCTCAGACACACAGGACAGTCCCATATACAAGATTCTGGAAAAAAAAAACGTAGACTCGATTCTGGGGAGCAATGCATCTCAGATCAGCCGTGATCTCATTGAAAGTCAGGCCTCTTGTTCCTATGCTCCAGGCCTGGGCTGCATCTGAACCCCAGAGGTGGAGACCAGCATCTGAGGTACAGCACTATTAATGATTTAAATTTGAGTGATTGTGCTGACTTCGTAAGTTGCTTGGGCAAGGTCTGATATTTTTGGAAACGGCCGCTCCAAACATTTTTACCTTGAACTTCTGCAGTGCATTTCCCAGTGCCTCAATGGTCTCCATGTCCAGGTGGTTTGTAGGTTCATCAAGTATATAGAAGTTGGGGCTGGGATTTAAGAACAAACACTTTATACTTCAGCGAAAGCGATTGAAATAATGAACAGCGCTGATGATCAACAAGACGAGAATCACAAATAGGAAAATGAGCAGAAACACAGCGAGAGACTGAATGAATCAGCTGGTGTGATGGACGCCAAAGGCTACACCAAAATAGCCAAGTGAAAGGTCTGTCCCCACAACCTGAAAACAAGGCATTCACCAGACACCCAAAATCTGCCGGTTTATCGGGAATTGGGATTCTCCCAGTGTCAATCAGCAGCCGAGACAAGACGAGAAAAAGTTAAAAATGATGCGAGGAAAGAGCAGGGAATTGAAGAATTGAAACAAAGTGGATAGATTTTTGAGAGACAGCACAGGCGCGATGGGCTGAAATGGGGGGTGGGGGGAGAAAGAGAGGTCGGGGGGGGGGAGAGAAAGAGAGGTCGGTGGGGGGAGAGAAAGAGAGGTCGGGGAGGGGGGGGTAGAGAAAGAGAGGTCGGTGTGGGGGAGGGTAGAGAAAGAGGTTGGGAGGGGGCAGGAGAGAGGTCGGCGGGGGGGGGGGCAGGAGAGAGGTCGGCGGGGGGGTGGGGGCGGGAGAGAGGTCGGAGGAGGGGGGGCGGGAGAGAGGTCTGCTGGGGAGGGCGGGGGGAGACAGGTTGGCGGAGGGAGGGCGGGAGGAGAGAGGGGTCGGGGGGGCGGGAGGAGAGAGGGGTTGGGGGGGCAGGAGGAGAGAGGGGTCGGGGGGGCAGGAGGAGAGAGGGGTCGGGGGGGGGGTTGGGGCGAGAACGAGGTGGGGAGGGGGGTTGGGGGCCAGGGTGGAGGGGTAGGGTCGAGGCTGAGGTTGTGAGTGTGGAGAGAAAAGAGAGCAAGGCTGGGGAGGTGGGAGAGAAAAGAGTGTGAGGCTGGCGGGGGGAAGAGAGCGAGGGGGTTAGGGGAGGGGGAGGGGGAGAAGAGAGCGGAGGTTGGGGGGAGGGGGAGAAGAGAGCGGAGGTTGGGGGGAGGGGAGAAGAGAGCGAAGGGGTGGGGGGGGGGAACTCGGTGTTCACGCGGTGAAGAGCTGGGCATGGCACGTGAACAACAAACAGTGAGAGCAGGTGATTACCGAGGCATCGTCATCTGTGCAAACGCCACCCTGCTCTTCTGCCCTCCCGATAAACTGGCTACTGGTCGGACGGCCAGGTCTCCCGATATCCCATAACCTCCCAGCTGGTGCCGGTACTCCTCCTCCGGCCTACCTGTAGATGCAGGAGAGAAAAAAAAACTGTTATGGGCAACGCAGGAGGGGTGTAAAGAGGGGCGGGCGGGGGAAAAGTGGGTGTAAAGAACATAAGAACGTAAGAAATAGGAGCCATCTGGCCCCTCGAGCCTACTCCACCATTCAATAAGATCATGTCTGATCTGATCATGGACTCAGCTCCACTTCCCTGCCCACTCCCCATAACACTTTACTCCCTCATCACTCAAAAATCTGTCTACCTCCGCCTTAAATATATTCAATGACCTAGCCTCCACAGCTCTCTGGGGCAGTGAATTCTACAGATTTACAACCCTCAGAAGAAATTCCTCCTCATCAGTTTTAAATGGCAGCCCCTTATTCTGAGACTATGTCCCCTCGTTTTAGTTTGCCCTATGAGTGGAAATATCCACTCTGCATCCACTTTGTCAAGCCCCCTCATTATCTTATATGTTTCGATAAGATTATCTCTCATTCTTCTGAACTTCAATGTGTATAGGCCCAACCTACTCAACCTTTCAGAAGTCAACCCCCTCATCTCCGGAATCAACCGAGTGAACCTTCTCTGACAGCCTCCAATGCAAGTATATCTTTCCTTAAATACAGAGACCAAAACTGTGTGCGTACTCTAGGTGTGGCCTCACCAATACCCTGTACAGTTGTAGCAGGACTTCTCTGCTTTTAAACTCTATCCCCCTTGCAATAAAGGACAACATTCTATTTACCTTCCTGATAACTTGCTGTATCTGCAGACTAACTTTTTGTGTTTCATGCACAAGGTCCCCCAGGTCCCGTTGTACTGCAGCACTTTGCAATTTTTCTTCGTTTAAGTTATAATTTGCTTTTTTTCCCGCCAAAGTGGATAACCTTACAGTTTCCCACATTATACTCCATCTGCCAGATTTTTGCCCACTCACTTAGCCCGTCTATATCCCTCTGCAGATTTTGTGTGTCCTCAGTTTGCATTCCCACCCATCTTTGTATCATCAGCAAACTTGGCTACATTACACTCGGTCCCTTCATCCAAATCATTAATATAGATTATTGAGGACCTAGCACCGAACCCTGCGGCACCCCACTAGTCAGTTTGCCAACCGGTAAAAGAGCCATTTATCCCAACTATTTTTTCTGTTAGTTAGCCAATCCTCTATCTATGCTGATATATTGACCCCTACCCCGTGTACTTTTATCTTGTGCAGTAACCTTTTCTGTGGCACCTTATCGAATGCCTTCTGGAAACCCAAATACACCACATCCACTGATTTTCCCTTATCTAACTTGCTCATTGCATGCTCAAAGAACACCAGCAAATTTGTCAAACATGATTTCCCCTTATGCTTTTCCAAATGTCCTGCTACTGCTTCCTTAATAATGGACTCCAGCATTTTCCCAACGACAAATGTTTTGCTAACTGGTCTATCGTTTCCTGCTTTTTATCTGCCTCCTTTTTTTTTTAAAAATAGGGGCATTACATTTGCGGCTTTCCAATCCGCTGGGACCGCCCCAGAATCCAGGGAATTTTGGTAGATTACAACCAATGCATCCACTATTTCTGCAGCCACCTCTAAGACCCTAGGATGCAAGCCATCAGCTCCAGGAGACTTGTCTGCCTTTAGTCCCAGTATTGTACTGAATACTACTTCATTTGTGATAGTGATTGTATTAAGTTCCTCCCTCCCTATAGCTCCTTGATTATCGACTATTGGGATGTTTTTAGTATCTTCTACCATGAAGACCGATACAAAATATTTGTTCAACATCTCTGCTATTTCCCTGTTCTCCATTATTAATTCCCCAGTCTCATCCTCTACGGGACCAACATTTACTTTAGCCACTCTTTTCCTTTTTATGTACCTGTAGAGAGATGGAGGGAGGGGGATACGGGGGTGGGATGGATGTGAGGGTGGGGGGAGCACAGCCTGACTGTTACTAATCACATGAATTGTGGACAATTTAAAGTAGCTGCAATCACCAACACGAACATTGCTCACCTTCAGCACAAAATTCACCAAAACCTATTAGAACAGTGATGATTAAAGTACGGACACCCCCAGGTTTCTCTGTTCCTGTACCCACTTTAAAATTGTACCATTTTTATACTATCTTGCATTTTTCTTCTAAAGTGCATCACTTCACACTTCTTACTTTAAATATCACCTGCCATGTGTCTGCCCATTTAACTAGACTGTCTGTGTCCTCCTGAAGTCTGTTACTATCCTCCTCACTGTTTACTACATTTCCAAGTTTCGGATCATGTGCAAACATTGAAATTATGCCCTATATACCCAAGTCCAGATCATTAATGAAGATCAGAAAGAGCAGTGGTCCCAACACCAGAACGAGCTTGGATCGACTAAATGGCTTCCCTCGTTTGTATCGGTCTTCAGGCCTCCTGAAGCCAACATGGGCAGCAAGAGGCAGTGAATGGCAGAGAGGCCGCTGGGAGGTCTGGCTTTGAGAAAGTGCGGTTACTCGATCCAGGATTCTGCACTTACCCAGTTTGTGCGTTTTTAACCTGGAAAGCACAGCTCGGCACTGCGGCTGCTTGCCTCGGTCCCGTGGATCCCTCCCCTCGCCACCCTCCCCCACCCATCCCCCCGACATCGCCGCCCTCCCCCTCCCCTCCCCCCATCGCTGCCCTACCCCGCTCCCCCCCACCCCCCCCCGACATCGCCTCCCTCCCATCGCTGCCCTTCCTGACATCGCTGCCCTACCCTGCTCCTCCCCCCGACATCGCCGCCCTCCCTGCCCCTCCCCCCGACATCGCCTCCCTCCCCCTTCCATCGCCGCCCTCCCCCGCCCCTCCCCCCATCGCTGCCCTACCCCGCTCCTCCCCCCGACATCGCCGCCCTCCCCCGCCCCTCCCCCCATCGCTGCCCTACCCCGCTTCCCCCCCCCCCCCCCCCCCGACATCGCCTCCCTCCCATCGCTGCCCTTCCTGACATCGCTGCCCTACCCTGCTCCTCCCCCCGACATCGCCGCCCTCCCTGCCCCTCCCCCCGACATCGCCTCCCTCCCCCTTCCATCGCCGCCCTCCCCCGCCCCTCCCCCCATCGCTGCCCTACCCCGCTCCTCCCCCCGACATCGCCGCCCTCCCCCGCCCCTCCCCTCATCGATGCCCTACCCCGCTCCTCCCCCCGACATCGCCGCCCTCCCCCGCCCCTCCCCCCATCGCTGCCCTACCCCGCTCCTCCCCCCGACATCGCCGCCCTCCCCCGCCCCTCCCCTCATCGATGCCCTACCCCGCTCCTCCCCCCCGACATCGCCGCCCTTCCCCTCCCATCGCTGCCCCTCCCCCCATAGCTGTCCTCCTCCCGACATTGCCGCCTTCCTCCTCCGACATCGTCTCTCTCCCTAACATCGCCGCCCTCCTCTTCGCCCTCTCCCCCTCCCCCACCTCCACCCGACATAGCTGCCCTCCCCACCCACCCTCCGCCCCCCCCCCACCGACATCGCCGCTTCCCCCCCCCCCCCATCCGCTACACCCCCCCCCCTCCCCCCACATCACGCGCTCTCTTTCTCTCCTCACCGCCGCCCTCTCTTTCCCCCTCCCGACATCGCCTGCCTCCCCCCTCCCCCTGACAGAGACTCACGACGTTCCTTACCTGGGAACTTTGTTGCCAGGAGTTCTACCGAGTTGACGTTCATTTCCAACTGGTCCACATGGTGCTGACTAAAGTAACCGATTTTTAAATTCCTGCCCCGAGAAAACAAAAACAGAATGAGTAGGGCTGTGCCGACAGACGGAATGGCCATTCCTCTCCCTCTCGCCCGGACACAGTCGCACCTTCTGGGGAGCGATTCCACTGTTTTACTCAAGCGCACATTGCTCGTGCCCGAGCTTAGACAGAGACTGTGAGCCAGCAGCGCAATCCCGCTAACGCTCGCTGCGGCGCAAACATAACTTCTTCACGGAGTAACAATCAATCAATCATAGGTGGTCCCTCGTATCGAGAATGACTTGCTTCCACACAAAGAAGGGATGAGTTTACAAGTGTTTCAACGGAGGACCGAATGTTCCAGGTCCTGAATTACATCTTGAAGGGTGGAAGATGCCTGTGCGTGGATTTCTTTTAACGTGTGGTGACAGTTGCACACCAGCCACCACACAGGCTCGACAAAGCTAGGTCTTGGTCCAGTGGCAAGGGTTAACCAAGACGACTAGAGACCAGCTCTGCTGCAGACCTTGTGCGCACACATATCGCAGTGTGGGCTGGCCCGTGCTGCCCCTGGGCCCTCACCTCTTCTGGGCCCCGATCACGTCGCTCCACGATCTCTCGCCTGTGTAACACAGGCATAACAAGGACCACTTGGATCGAGGTATCCCAGCAGAAACATGGAAATACAGTTCTGTTCAAACTAGACTATATAGTTTTGTACTGGCACCAATTTCTGACTATTGTATTGCTGTGCTTTCATTTAGCTTATAGTATAACGAAAGGCTGCGGTCTAATACTGTGCTGCCAAAGTATGAGAATGTGGGCAGTTTCCAATCTCCCACAGACTCACTTGTCAAAAATAACAGTGAACATGAACCAGAACAAATGTTTCAAACATGGGTGTGGAATACTGATGAGAAACAGCCTGAAACAAAGGAAGGGTGGGAAGAAAGAAAGAGAGAGAGGCAGGCAGGCAAAGAGAGAGAGAGAGAAAGAGGCAGGCAGGCAGAGAGAGAGAGGCAGGCAGAGAGAAAGAGAGAGAGGGAGACCGACCGAAAGAGAGAGAGAGACAGAGAGACATGGATAGTGTGTGTAAAATAATAGGGCATGGTTCGAGCGAAGCCCCATGGCAGGTAATGCTCCAGATTGAGTGATCCTGATCCATGATGTGCGAAGGAGAGCCAACACTCGTTAAACATGAATCTATAATGGTGCTAAGGATCTTTCTTGTTGATCTAGTTTACTTGACTGACGCTCAACTCTTTGTTCTTGATGCTCTCCTAACTCCCTCGAGCTGCTTTCTCTCTGCCCACCCTGGGGGCCATGGTCAAAAGAGAGAAAAGTGATCTCAATGTTAGCAGGACATTCCCCATCTCCGTTTGTGGATCTGTGCTCAGTGCAGCCCAAGCAGTTTCCGGCAGCACCATAGCAGAGACTCATGGGCATGAGCAGACTGGAATCCCATCACTGGCATGCTGCCGTTCCGATCCTGTCTCACTAATTCAGAGACTTGGGTAAACTCAGCAACATTATCTGCAACTCAGCCCACTGCCCCCCACCCCTCAGGCTCTGCACCCCTCCCCCCAGGCTCAGCCCACTGCCCCCCGCCCCTCGGGCTCTGCCCCCCCGCCCCCCAGGCTCAGCCCACTGCCCCCCGCCCCTCGGGCTCTGCCCCCCCGCCCCCCAGGCTCAGCCCACTGCCCCCCACCCCTCGGGCTCGGCCCCCCCGGGCTCAGGCCCCCACCCCCCTCGGGCTCAGCCCACTGCCCCCCACCCCTCAGGCTCTGCCCCCAGGCTCAGCCCACTGCCCCCTGCCCGAGGCTCAACCCACTGCCACCCACCCCCCAGACTCAGCCCCCCGCCCGTCGGCTCAGCAACCCTATCTCTCGGGCTCAGCCCTCTTTCCCCCCCCCCCCCCCCTCCATGAGCTCAGCTCCCCACCCCCAGTCGCTTGGGCTCCGCCCCCTGGCCCTCATCCCTCGGGCTCCATTCTCCCATTTCACCAGTGCCTCGCCCAAGTGACCACTCCGCATGTGCAGACGACAACAACGTACATTTCTATAGCGCCTTTAATGTAGTAAAATGCCCCAATGCGCTTCACAGGAGAAAATTTCACACCGAGCTACATAAAAACTTGGATTTATATAGCGCCTTTCACGACCACCGGACATCTCAAAGCACTTCACAGACAATTAAGTACTTTTTAAGTGTAGTCACTGTTGTAATGTAGGAAACGCGGCAGCCAATTTGCACACAGCAAGCTCCCACAAACAGCAATGTGATGATGACCAGATAACTTGTTTTTGTTATGTGATTGAGGGATAAATATTGGCCAGGACACTGGGGATAACTCCCCTGCTCTTCTTCGAAATAGTGCCATGGGATCTTTCATATCCACTTGAGAGCAGACGGGTCCTCGGTTTAACATCTCATCTGAAAGACGGCGATATTAGGACATGTGACCAAAAGTTTGGTCAAAGAGGTAGGTTTTGAGTGTCTCAAGAAAGGAAAGAGATGCGGAGAGGTTAAGGAGTGGAATTCCAGAGCTTATGGCCGAGGCAGCTGAAGGCACAGCCGCCAATGATGGAGCAATGGAAATTCAGGATGCGGAAGATTCCAGAATTGAAGGAGCGTAAATATCTCGGAGGATTGCAGGGTTGGAGGGGGTTACAGAGATGGGGAGGTGCTTGAAGGGATTTTAAAATAAGATGAGAATTTTTAAATCGAGGGGATACATGACAGCAGAGTTTTGGATGAGCACAAAACATCCGTCAAGCCTCATCCTGCCTTCGAACACCAAACTTGTACATTCCAGTTGTTCCTGGTAAGCGGGGGGGGGGGGGGGGGGGAAGAGAGGAGACGAGAAGGTGGGATGACAAGAGCCAGTGATCACGAGTGACAGCCTTTGATGAATATTTTCCCTTGACCAGTCAAGAGGCACTGTGGCTGAATCGAGCGCTCAGCTGTGGAGATCCTCCAACACAGCACAGATCGGGGACACTCCTGGTCCATGCAGCTCAACCCCAAACTCCAGCCATCAGTGGGCGCCTTTAACAGCAGACTGGCTGTGAACCAATGTTCCCTATAAGTTGCGCGGCCGTACAGCCCAGGACTGGCTTTTCCAATGTTACAGCTCGCGCGCGAACCTATGAACGGACCATGCAGCCCCTTAAAGGGGCCATGCACCCAAATGATAATTACGGAGAATATTGCTGTGAACGGGGTCCCTCAGGGGCCAGACTCACTCCACAGTAACTGATGGATCGTCAGCACATGCCTATGAGGAAGCTGCAACACCGGTGCTTCTGATCAAGAGGCGGCCATACACAAGATCACTTCAATCATTTTTAAGTTTGTCAGTTTGGTTCAGTCACTCGTGCCCGAGAAACTGAAAGCCCCACTCCGGCACCTGAGCCAACAATCCAAGCTAAAGCTCCAGTGAAACACTGAGGCAGCGCTGCACTGTCACAGCTGATGTCCTTCAGGTGAGCCATTGAAGCAAGGCCCTATCTAGAGCAAGGGAGCTCTGATGGTTCCCAGGCCAACATTCCTCCCTCAACCAATACTGCAAAACTGGAGCATGATCTCATTCAATTCTGTATTTGGGATCTTGCTGTGTATACGATAGCTGCCATGCTTGTCTACATAACAGTTACAGCGGCACATCAAAATCATTTTTTATTTACATGTGAGGCTCCTTTGAGATGTTTGGAAGAAGTGAAAAGGTAATGTACAAGCTGGGATTGTGCTCCTTAGAGCAGAGAAGGATAAGGGGTGTGCAAAATTTTGAGGGGTTTTGACAAGAGTAAATAGGGAGAGGCTGTTTCCAGTGGCAGGAGGGTCAGTAAACAGAGGACACAGATTTAAGGACATTGGCAAAAGAACCAAAGGCAAGATGAGAATTTTTGTTACACAGCAAGTTGTGATCTGAAACGCGCTGCCTGAAAGGGAGGTGGACGCAGTTTCAATAGTAACTTTCAAAAGGGAATTGGATAAAATTTGAAGAGGAATAGGACTAATTGGGCAGCTCTACCAAAGAGCCAGCACAGGCACGATGGGCCGAATGGTCTCCTTCTGTGCTGTATGATTCTATGGGTGCAAGTGTTGGCAAGTTTACGATTTAATTGGTATGGTTTGAGCACTGCATCTATCCGAGAGTGCTCCTTTAACTCCTTTAAGAACTGGGCGAAGATGTTTGCGATGTTCCCAGAGACTGTACCTGTGTGCGTGTCGGATACCCTGAACCGGTGCCAGGTCCCCGAGCAGTATCTTCAACAGTGTTGTTTTACCAGCACCATTCTCCCCAACCTGTGGACAGAAAACTGCGATTAGAGAACGGCAAACATGGGCTTTACAGCAATAACCAGCGCAGTCTCCTGGGAAGCAGACCAATTGGGGCAAGTTTGCTAAGCATATATAACACCCACAGCTCCCAGAGACCTTTTAATGCATTCACTGGAACCAGTTTGGACAAAGTCCACTGAAGCAGCTCCTGCCTGTGTGACCATAATATGGGGAGCACACAAAAGCCCCAAAAGGCATTCACTGTTCCGTTACCGGCTGCAATCCCATCGTCACTTGCCCTTCCACCCAGATAATGATTTTGTGCTCGCCTCCTCCTCCCCCAGAAAAAAATTGTCTGCATTGCTGGGTTACAGTCCTGAGAATGCCAGTCACCCTCTGGGACTTTGCTCAAATGGCCATCATTGGACAGTAATCCTATTCGGCCATGGGAAAAGTCACATCCTTATCCAAAACCTCCCCCCCTTTGTTCCTCTACACACACTGACGTCAGGGCAACAATCAGGAGAAGGAACCCCGACTGATTATTCCCCTCCTGAACTGATGGGAATGAGGCCAGTTGATGCACGTTGACCACTGCCCAGCTAACAGTTACTGCGGATCAAACCCGGGCCTTTCCAGGTGTCCGTTGAACAGCTAATCTGTGTAGTGAGCAGATAAGAGAATTACCAATACCTGGCTGTAGGTGGAGAATGGACTTTCAGCCTGACAGATGAATGTTATCCCTGGTTAAGTAACTGATATTGCAACATTTAAGGCAGGTATAAAATAGGAGAATAGATATACGTACAATGCAAATCCGCGAGTCCTGATCGGCTGACACAGAGAGATTTTCGAATATGCGATAATCAGACGAGTAGCTAAAGTCTACTTCAGTCATCTGTAAAATTGGAGGGGAGAGCTTTTCGAAATTATCAGGGAACCTGTGGAGGAACACAGGCACGGTGTCAAATCACATACACCCGGGGAACACATTGTGTCAAATCACACACACACCCGGGGAACGGACAGTGTCAAATCGCACACACACATCCCCAGGGAACACAGTCAAATCGCACACACACCTGGAGAACAGACACTGTCAAATCACACACACGGAGAACAGACACTGTCAAATCACACACACACACACCCCCAGGGAACAGAGTCAAATCACACACACACCTGGAGAACAGACACCCGGAGAACAGACACTGTCAAATCACACACACACACCTGGGGAACAGACACAGTGTCAAATCACACACACACACCTCCAGGGAACAGAGTCAAATCACACACACACTTGGAGAACAGACACTGTCAAATCACACACACACACACCCGGGGAATGGACACTGTCAAATCTCACACACACCCCCGGGGAACACATCGTGTCAAATCACACACACCCAGGGAACACAGACACTGTCAAATCACATACCATCATCATACGCAGTCCCTCGGAATCGAGAAAGACTTGTTTCCCTCCCTAAGTGAGTTCTTTGATGGCTGAACAGTCCGATACAAGAGCCACAGACCCTGTTATAGGTGGGACAGACATTTGTCGAGGGAAGGGATCAGTGGGGCTGGTTTGCTGCTCGCTCCTTCCGCTGCCTGCGCTTGGCCTCTTCACGCTCTTTGCGTTGAGACTCGAAGAGCTCAACGCCCTCCCGGATGCACTTTCTCCACCTTGGGAGGTCTTCGGCCAGGGTCTCCCAGGTGTCAGTGGTGATGTCGCATTTTACCAGGGAGGCTTTGAGGGTGTCCTTATAACGTTTCCGCTGTCTTCCTTTGGCTCATTTACGACGAAGGAGCTCCGTATAAAGCATTTGCTTAGGATGTCTCGTATCTGGCATGCGTACTATGTGGCCTGCCCAGCGAAGCTGATGGAGTGTGGTCAGTGCTTCAATACTGGGGATGTTAGCCTGGTCGAGGACACTGATGTTGGTCCGCCTGTCCTCCCACGGGATTTTCAGGATCTTGCGGGGATATCGTTGGTGATATATCTCCAGCGACTTGAGGTGCCTTCTATATATCGTCCATGCCTCAGATCCATACAGGAGGGCGGGGTATTACTACAGCCCTGTAGACCATGAGCTTGGTGATAGATTTGAGGGCCTGGTCTTCAAACACTCTCTTCCTCAGATGGCCGAAGACTGCACTGGCACACTGGAGGCGATGTTGAATCTCCGCATCAAAGTCTGCCTTTGTTGATAAGAGGCTCCCGAGATATGGGAAATGGTCCATGTTGTCGAGGGCCGCACCGGGAGACACAGTCAAATCACACACACACACCCACCCAGGGAACACAGACACTGTCAAAACACACACACATACACCCGGGAACACATTGTGTCAAATCACACACACCCGGGGAACAGACTCAATGTCAAATCACACACACACCCGGGGAACACATTGTGTCAAATCACACACACAGCCGGGGAACAGAGACACAGTGTCAAATCTCACACACATGCAGGTGTGTAGTCCTTTACACCCAATGGGAAAAGTAACCAGTCAAATGAATACACCTCCTATTCTGTCAGTCCCCACTATTTGCGAGGTTTGTCAATAATATACCATGTCCCACACTACGAGTATGCTCAGACCGGGACTGAGCAGAATGCAATTCATTCCTTTACTGCACACATTAAGTATTTTTTGCTACCAACTCACCCCTTTTTAGTAGCTTTCAACCCCACCAGCTCCCCACCTACCCACCATGTCCTTTATTCGCTCCCATGTCCTTCACCCCCGCCATGTTCTGCAATTACTTCACTCATCAGAAACACATCGACTTGTCTCGGCCCCATTTTTACTGTGCCCTTCCCTGGTAATTTATCGTGTAACTCAATTCCCTTCAGATGAAGAAGTTGCTGCCCGATTTCCCTTCTCATTCATTTTTCTCACGTGCCCCTGGGATTGGATCCCTTCACCACTGGGATCAATTTGCTCCGTTCAATTTCATCAATCCCCTTAACCTTGAAAATGTGATTTCGCGCACCTTTTCCAAAGAAACAAACCCAATTCCATTAACATTTTCTCAATATAAATTCATGAGCAGCTTGTAAGTGGGTTGTTGCTCCCCTCTGCACCCTCTCGGGGGCAGCAATATCCTTCTTCTGCCCATCAATTTCAGTCTTTTTTCTTCTACGTTACCTGACAGTTACAAGCCTCAGAATGACTTTGTACGATCCGAGGGTATGCATCCGTACACTAGACTTCCATTCGCATCAAGCTCTCTGCAGGTATTGGTGGCTCAGTGGTAGAATTCTTGTCTGCTACGCGGGAGGCCTGGGTCCAATTCCCAGCTAATACAGGAATTTTATCTTTATAACTGAACAGCACTTTCAAAAGAGCCAGCTCAGATACGATAGGCCGAACGGCCTTCTTCTCTGCTGCATCCTTGCCTTTGTTACCTCTAGACTATTCCAACGCACTCCTGGCTGGCCTCCCACATTCTACCCTACGTAAACTAGAGGTAATCCAAAACTCGATGCCCATGTCCTAACTCGCACCAAGTCCTACTCACCCATCACCTTGTTGCTCGCTGACCTGTATTGGCTCCCCATTAAGCAACGCCTCGATTTCAAAATTCTCATCCTTGCTTACATGGCCTCGCCCCTCCCTATCTTTGTAATCTCCTCCAGCTCCACAAGCCCCACCCCCCCAAGATGTCTGCATTCCTCTCATTTTTCCCTCTGAGCATCCCTGAATATAGTCGCTCAACAATTGGTGGCCGAACATTCTGTTGCCTGGGCCTCAAGCTCTAGAATTCCCTGTCTGAACCTTTGACCAAGCTTTTGGTCACCTGCCCTAATTTCTCATGTGGCTCGCTGTGAAGCGTCTTGAGACTTTTCACTACCTTGAAGGCGCTATATAAATACAAATTGTTGTTGTATCATTCCATGATTTCATTGTATTCCACTAACCTTAGAGTCACCTCCTGCTCCTTCTCAAGAGGCTTTAGCTCGGGCCTGGGGAATGAAATAATGGGTACAAATTCAAGGTACATGGAAAACAATTAAACAACTAGAGTACAAAATGTAAAATCAGCCAGCGCTGGAAATATACAACAGGTCAGTGTCTCAGAGAAAAGGCAGGCTAGCATTTCAGGTGGATCCCTGGATTAGGATTGCCAGAGATTGCACCGAGAACAGTAACCTGCCCTTCCTCATGCTCTGCTGCACCTCCACCATTGGTAGTTTGTAATGTTAATCTGAATATAAAAATGTGGCACTTCTGCACATTTTTAATAAATTGCACCTTGTGAAAAGCTGGTGCAATTAAAAGGTTAAAATTCCTTTCCTTTGGTTCGAGATAGATGCTTAAAAAAAATATTCAGTGGGAAAGGGAATCTACTGGGTCACCTGTGTGTTTAAGATGCTTGCTTCATACTGTGGTGCACAGACATAAATCAGCACTTTATAGCCCTGAAATACTCTCAGGATACTCGAAATACACTCACGGGTTTAAGTCCTGATTGTAACCAAGTTATCCACTAACACAGATGGGACGGCTTCCAGTAAATGCCAATTGGCAGTGCCCCAGCATTATTCCCACACACTCTTCACCCAAATGCATTAATACCGATGAGGAGTTGGAATGCATCAAGCTGTGGAGCAGGAAACGATCAGCCCAGCACCATTACTCTGGGAGCAGGTAATGCCGCCACACAATTTGGGGGGGGGTGTCACTGGCACCCACCGAACGTGAGTATCCAGCTGGATGCCAACCAGGAATTGCGAGCCGGAGCCGGGACTGCCTGGAGTGGGGTCTGAACTCTGCACACGTGACTCCGAGGCGGGAGCGGCTGAGTGAAAGGCTCACTCCGATGTTTCAGCTGAAAGGCGCAGACAACACTTCATCCCACCAGACGTCACAGATAGGGAATGTTTATCCTCAGAGGGCACGATGGGCAGTGGGAAAGCTCTTGCTGATGGGATACTGTCAATACAAAGGTGCACTCTGTGCCTCCAATGGTGTTCAGAGTGGCAGCTAGAGGCCATAAGGAATGCAGGCTGCTTCCGACAGGCTCTGCAACACACCCCACCATCACCAGTGCCAGACTGGTGTCCTCAGAGGGAGTGCAGTTTCCAGCCTCTGCTCTCCCTGCGCAATAGAGTATAGATTAAAACACTGCAAGTGTTTAATTGATGTTCTTTTAAACTAAATTCGACAAAAAGCTGCTTAAATGCCAGTATATGAGTTAATTGACCTTCAACACAAATTAGGGCAACGAAACACTTCAACTCGGCTGCGGATCCACGGAACTGCAGCAACTGCATTAGCACTGGAGGAGCCAAGCCAAGCAGCAATGCCCCTCGGGTTTTGCAAACTAGTCGTTGGGAATAGACCCGCCTGTCACCGCCCCCCAGCTCTCCATTTCAACAAGAGTCTCACGGGTGCAAAGAACAGTGAGCCTGGTGAATTAATCAGCCACGGCAGCTTATTTTTAAAATAGTCTTTGTAACGCTGATTATGGTGAGCCTCCAATACTTACAGTTTCTCCAGCAGTTTCAGCTTGCTCTGTACTTGTGATGCTCTGTTGGCATTGTATCGGAATCTGTCTATGAACACCTAACAGGTTCAAAAAGATTGTTATTTAAAAAAAAAGATTCTACTCTTGGGTTCACAGATTTTTGTTTTACATCATTCTCAGGATCCGGGCATCATAGGAACAGGAGTCAGTAGCCACTGGAGCCCCTTGAGTCTATTCCACCATTCAATTAGACCATGGCTGATCTGTAACTCAACTCCATTTACCCGTCTTGGCTCCATATCCCTCGATACCCTTTACAAAACAAAAATCTAGTGCTCTCAGTCTTGAAAATTTCAATTGACCCCCGGCATCCACAACTTTGTGGGAGAGAATTCCAGATTTCCACTACCCTTTGTGTGAAGAATTGCTTCCTGATTTCACTCGAACTCTAATTTTAAGGTTGTGCCCTCTTGTTCTGGATTCCCCACCAGAGGAAAAAGTTTCTTTCTATCTACCCTATACTATTAGAAGCATAGAAACATACAAAGAGTAAATACTTCGACAGTGAATACTTCGACAGTGAATACTTCGACAGTGAATACTTCGACAGTGAATACTTCGACAGTGAATACTTCGACAGTGAATACTTCGACAGTGAATACTTCGACAGTGAATACTTCGACAGTGAATACTTCTATTAGATATACCCGTGTTATAAGTGACAGTCCTGTACCCACCAGTACTGTACCCCAATGTTATACAGTGACAGACCTGTACCCACCAGTACTGTACCTCAGTGTTATACAGTGACAGACCTGTACCCACCAATACTGTACCACAGTGTTAGTAACAGACCTGTCCCCACCAGTACTGTATCCCAGTTAGTGACAGACCTGTACCCACCAGTACTGTACCCCAGTGTTATACAGTGACAGACCTGTACCCACCAGTACTGTGTCCCAGTGTTATACAGTGACACACCTGTACCCACCAGTACTGTACCCCAGTGTTACACAGTGACAGACCTCTACCCACAAGTACTGTATCCCAGTGGTATTAGGGATAGACCAGTACCCACCAGTACTGTACCCTTGTATTACATTCTTCAATCCTGTATTAGTTAGATTTTACAGATCAGGTTAGATTCTAAATTATGAACAGCAGTAATGCTTTTGGTATTGTCCTCGAGAGTAAAAGGTGGATCATTATGATGCAGGAAAACTAATGAAGGTTTTACATCAACGGGGCACAATCGACTGTACTGCCCCCAGGCAAATCCCAGCTTCAAGCGCTGCCAGCGAAGCGGTCTACAAGAGTGCTGAGAAAGTGCTTCAAATACAGTGGAATCTCGCAGGAAGAAAATTAAAATGGAAAGAAATCAGAATGCCAAAGGACTGTCCGACAGTCCATCTGTTCCCCAGATTTTCCCCCTCCTTGATCGAAAGCATCAACAAACACAGATATAATTCCATGGGTTTGCCTGCTGCTTTCTGATATCTTGTCCAAGTGGCCAATTCTTTATGTCTGAGGCTCACAGCAAATGCTACCAAGCTATTCAACCGAGGGGGGGTTCGCAGTCACGGGCAGGAGGTCTGATCCTGCCGTCAACAATCCTCCACAATTTCCAGCAGATGTGTCCAAGCAGTGGTCAGGCGCTTTCTCCTCTTAAGTCCAAGGATGCTGCAGCCAATCTAACACCCCAACTGCTGCCCTGGGCGAGATTGGCTGATACAGCACGAACAGGGGACTGTCCTTGGGCCTTTGCAGTGCGTACAGCCCAGTACCACACTGGGCAGCCCAAATACTTTCCGAAAGAGCATTTTATTTAAACATAAAAAGTATATGGTGCAGTTTCACACCACAACCTTGAATTTCCTGTGCGCACATCCCCAGAAGTTGGAACCAAAAAACAAAATTCCCCCGATCTCTCAAAAATTACAGTTTCAAATCATTCATGCACATCAAGCACATATTGGTAGTCTGTCGTATCCAACAAAGACGTTGATGTGCTATTCGTCAATGGAATGTGTCTTCAAGTGGCTGTATAGGCCAATTCTGGATGCACATAGTCTCTTGCACGTCGGACAAGGGAAGTTCGATGTGCCTGATGCTGACAGTACTGCCACCTGATGTCATCTATCTCTAGTGTCCCACAGGCTTCGACATCGGCTTTCTTCGAAGGTCTGGCAGGCAGTCCTCATCAGGGTTTGTCACTGGATTTTATTAGCTGCTGTATTCGCGAGGTCCTTTGTTCGGATGCCACAGTACTGGAGGTTAGCCTGATGCAACTTTTGTAGCGCCTGCGGGGGCGCCCCTGGTGTCTTCGGCCTTCACAGAGCTCGCCGTGAAGAAGCTGACGAGGGATCTTTGATTCATCCATGCGGATGACATGTCCAGCCCACCGAAACTGGGCTCGCATGATCATCACCTCAATGCTAGTTGATTGTGCTCTCTCCAGAACTTCATAGTTTGACACCCGGTCTTGCCAGCGTATGTGGAGTATAGATCTGAGACTGTGCATATGGAAAGCTTCCAACTTTTTGATGGGACATCTGTAGGGTGTCCAGGTCTCACATCCATAAAGGAGAGATGAGCGAACGACTGCTCTATACACCAACAGTTTAGTTGACAATCGGATGTGGTGGTGACTCAACACCTTAGTGCGCAAGCGACCAAGTGCCTGGCTGGCTTTACAGATCCTAGCATCAATCTCCTTGTCCAAGGACCCGTCACTTGATATGGTACTGCCAAGGTACTTGAAGCTGTCCACTGATTTTAGTTGTATACTGCCGATGAAGACTGTGGGAGCAGGTGCTGTGGTGCCAGGGGCAGGCTGATAGAGAACCTCGGTTTTACTAAGGCTGATGGTTAGGCCAAACAATTCTGTTGCCTCAGACCTGACAACGCGTTTAACAAACTGCAATCAGGGAAGTTTTACAAGTTTTAAATGGGACTTATACGGATGCCATAAAAATACATTGAAAGAAACAGAAAACACAGTGCCGGTCTCCGTGAGAACAAATAAAAAAAAACTAAAAAGTTCACTTGTGCCCAAAATGCCACCATTTTTAAGCTGCGTAACCGGTTTGCGCCCACGTTAGGCGTGTAGGAGTGCAAATGCAACAGAAATTCAAGGCTATAAGACCTGTGATTCTTACCCACTATGGTGAACATATACCTGGATGTGCTCTCTGTACTACAGGCCAGTGATTCCCACCCAGTCTAGTCAACATATACCTGGATGTGCTCTCTGTATTGGTGCTGAGCCTCATACTCTCGCTGCTGGTTTTTCAGACGCTCCTCTTTGGTCTTTACGAAGTTTTCATAGTCTCCGCGGTAGGTTTCCAGGCGCTGCGAATGCAGGTAAACGATATCGGTCGCCACGGCATTTAGGAAGTTGCGGTCGTGCGACACGACCAGGATAGTGGATTGCCAGGTCTGAAAGAAGAGCACAGGTTTCAGCGGAAGGGTCATTTAACACACAGCACGCCCGTGACACCGGTGTTAACAGGACAGTCCTCTTCAGCAAGGCAGCAGCCAATACAGCCAACAGCTTACTTCAATAGCATGTCTCACAGAATGAAACGCCCCAAAGTATTGGAAGGAGAACTGAGAAGAGATTGAGCAAGGAGAAAGAGGTGTAAGGGGAGATGTACACAACAGGAAGGGAGTAGGGAGAGGGCGAGGTGTAAGGGGCGATGTACACATCAGGCAGCGACCAGGGAGTAGGAGAGGTGTTTGAGAGTTTCAAAACTCAGCAGGTATTTTTTTTCCATATAAAAAAAAATTCCATAATTGAAGAAATATATTCAAGTATTTCAATTGTATTTCAAAATATTCAAGTAATGAAATTCATAATCGATGTCACAAGATACTTCACGGTGGAGCAGCTGTGCACAATGTAGAAACATTTGCAGAGCTGCGGGGAAGGGCAGGGGAGTGGGACTAGTTGAGAGTCGGCACGAGCTCAACGGGCCGAAAGGCCTTTTGCCGTGCTGTAACCATTCTATGATTCTAAGCTGCAAAGCTTATTCCAGCTCCTGGAGCAAGTTGGGAATGTCAGGCTGGCAATTTCAGTAAGAGGGGAGTTGAGAGTTTAAACAAATGTTGTCAGTCAGTCAATCAGTCATTCTTCCCATGACCTTTGTGGGATCCCATTCAGTTCAAGCAGTATATGTTCCTCAATGCTCATTTACCCCTGAAAAAAAGTGTCCAGCATGGACAAAGTGCTGAATGGAACTATCCCTCGCACAAAGTGCTGGGACTGAACTTCCAACAAAAAAAACAGGATAGCACTTCAAAAGAACAGTCTTCACACAAAGGTAGTGGAACTCTGGAACTCCCTCTCCCAAAATGTTGGGGGTCAATTGGGGCTTTCAAAAGGGAGCACGATAAGAGTTTTGTTGGTTAAGGGCATCAAGGGATATGGAGCAAAGACGGGTAGATGATACAGATCAGCTGTGATCTAGTTGAATGGCGAAACAGGCTCAGGGGGCTGAATGGCCTCCTCCTGTTCCTATCTTCCTAGAAGTGTTTTCCCTTTGCTCTGTAAGCTTCCATTGGCTCTAAGGAATTCAGTGTCTATTTTGGTGCCCAAGGTTAGACAGCGAGTGTCGGTAAACTCTTCCACCATGGGGTGCATCAAAACCAAGCCCAATACTGCCCACAGCCAACATCGACACACTTCCACCTTCCAGCAGGGGGCCATTAGATGGTGACTGGGAGCAGGAATGCTGGTTCACCTTCGATATCTCCCTAACCCAGAGTGCACGGAGGTCAAGTGTAACTCAGCACAGACTGGGAATCAAGCCTGGGATGTTCCCGGTACCTAAGCCTCAGTACCACACTGGACAGCAGTCAGGGCAGCACTTCATCATTTTCCTGTGCTGTCCCGCAGAAGCAGAAGTCCTTACAGAGAGCGAACTGGGAAAACTCTATTAGTACTATCACAGGAGATCGGGAGTTTGTGGTGTCATATCTGTGACTCTAGTTTTCCTGTGAAAGCATACATCCAGTGACCTTGCCTCAAATATAGAAAAGGAGCTGCTATGCCCAACAATCAAGGCCACTGCTTTACAATGAGAGTCAAATTCCAGCTTTAGTACACAGATTACGAGATTTTCACACAACTTGGGGGAAGCAATGTGTGAATCTGTTTTTCTGTGCAAAGTGAGATCGACTGGCCTTGACCAAGCCTGATCAGCCCCGCCTACATTAACATTTCCTACTGCACGTCAAAAGTACTTCAGTGACAGTAAGGCGCTTTGGGACATCCTGGGATCGTGAATCCGCTCTATCAATGCAAGTCTTTCTTTTTACCTCATTAGTGACAAACATTCCTCATTCAGCCAGCCCCACACTTACTGCATTGTGTTATTAAACAGCGCGATTCAATATGCGATACTTAAAATTTATTTGTGGGGAGGGAATAGCCTTTAGGCTGTAAAATGAAATATCCTACAATCCCATTAATGCATGGATGATGATTAGCCCAGAAATCTAGGAAATGTACTTTACTGTTACATGGGGGCACGGGGCAGGGGGGGGGGGGTGGGGGGAGGGGGATAGAGAGGTCAAACAGCAACTAGCAGCACAGGAGAGAATTGCAATGCATACACAGCAAACGCTTAACATTACAACCCGAGCCCGCTTCATTCAACCCCGCTGCTTCTATTAATGTCTGCTTTGCATATTCAGCGTACAATTGCCTCACCCGCGTAGACCAGGCTCAGAGTCTCTCGCTCCAACAATCAAATGACCTAATATATCATTCTGCAGTAACAGGCATATAATGATTCAGGAGATTTTGCTTGTCAGGTAATAAAATGAATTTCTATCCAAGCAGCCCAAGCACAACAGAGGAGCAGCGCAAAGCCCCTGCACTCTGCAAATGCTCATCTCGTGTTTCTTCCTGTCATAGCGCCGGTTGGTATTGTCAGCCCGTCTCCAGTCACTTCCGCCTCTCTGTCACAAGGCTGTGGCTTCGAGCCCCACTCTGGGACTTGGGGAGAAACTCCAGCACAGCAACAACTTGTATTTATACAGCGCCTTTAGCTCAGTAAAACATCCCAAGGTGTTGCACAGGAGTATTATAGGACAAAAACGTTGATACCGAGCCACATAGAGTGATATTGGGCCAGTTGGTCAAAGAGGCAGGCTTTAAGGAACGTCTTAAAGGAGGAAAGAGGCGGAAAGATTTAGAGAGGGAATTTCAGAGCTTAGGTCACAAGCAGCTGAGGGAACGGCCGCCAATAGTGGAGCGATTAAATTCAGGGATGCTCATGAGGCTAGAATTGGAGGAGCACAGAGATCTCGGAGGATTGAGAGGCTGGAGGAGGTTACAGATGCGGTGAAGCGAGGAGGCCATGGAGAGATTTGAAAACAAGGATGAGAATTTTAAAATCAAGATATTGCTTAACAGGTGATGCTGGTCTTCTTATGAGATGTAGAATCATAGAAATTTACAGGGCAGAAGACGGCCATTTCGGCCCATCGTGTCCACACCAGCCAATAAAGAGCCGCACGGCCCTGGGTCAGCAGCCCTGAAGGTTACATCTAAACCTATGAACAATGCAGAAAGGTAAAGAGTTCCCAGTCTGCCCCACACAACTGCAACACCCCTTACACCGCAACATTCTACACTCCACCCCAACCAGAGCCACGTGATCTCCTGGGAGAGGCAAAAACCAGATAAAAACCCAGGCCAATTGGGAGGAAAATTCCTCTCCGACCCATCCAGGCGATCGAAACTAGTCCAGGACATCACTCTTGCCGTATTCGATCCCCTGCAGTACTTACCATCGCATGAAACCAAGGCCCCATATCCTCCTGTTCCAGCGGATGCTAAAGATCCCAAGACATTATAAAGAAATATTAATAAATTGCCCTCCCTCACCAATATCAACCAGTTAACCGCCAGTCAGTTCGCAGTTGGCTTTGCGATTCCTCTCCAAGGGTAAAATGTCTGCCTCATTTGTCTGCTGTCACTGCATTTCAAAGCAGCTGATTGTGAATGTGAAGCACTTCAGATATTTCAGGCATCCCAAGATGCTGAATAATTGTAGTCTTTCAAACTGATGCGAATTAACACAAGAACAGCAGCACCCCGTGCGTTTATACAGCACCTTTAACATAGAAAAATCTTCACAGAGACAGAAAGAAGAAAATGGATGCCGAGCCAATAAAGATGCGAGGAAGAATGATCAAAAGCTTGGTCAAAGAGGCGGGTTTTGAGATGGTACTTAAAGTAGAGAGATGGTGGAGGTTTTGGGAGCGAATTCCAGATCGCGGGGCCTTGGCGGCTGAAGGTGCAGCTGCCAATGGTGGAGGAGCTGCAAAAGAGATTGCAGTCAGAGGAACGGACAGATTGTGTGTGTGTGTGTGTGTGTGTGGTGCTGTGGGGCGGATTGGGGCTGGAGGAGGTTAGAGATATAGACAGAATTTAAACACACGGATGAGAGTTTTAAATCTGTGGTGTCGGCATACTGGGACTTGGGGCGGAATAGGTGACAGGCAGCAGAGTTCTGCACGAGCTGAGGTTAACGAAGGGTGGAGGGTGCGATTATTGGAACAGTCATGTCTGCAGGTGGCAAAGGCATGGATGAGGGTTTCAGCAGGAGAGGAAGTGGAAATGTTGCGCAGGTGGAAGTAGGCAGCCTTTGTAATGGGGAGGATATGGGGATGGGAACCAAACAGGGCTGAAATATGGACACCAAGTCTATTGCAGCCCAAGACTGAGGCCAGAGAGGAGCCAGGACCAGTGGCAATAGTATGGCGTTTGTCGTGGTGGAGGGGCGGGGTGAAAACAATGGCCTCAGTCTTCACAACGTTTAAATGGAGGAAATTGAGGTTCATCCAAAACAGATGTCAGACAAGCACATAGAGGCAGTAGAGAGGTTGAGAGGGACGGTGGAGAGGTAGGGCTGGGTATTGTCAGCATACATGTGGAAGCCGACTCCATATCTTCAAATTATGTTGCCAAGAGGCAGCATGTAGATGAGGCAGAGGAGGTGGTTCAAGGATCGATCTTTGGGGTACTCCAGAGGTAACGTTGCGGGGCAGGAAGAAAAGCCAGTGTTGGAAATGCTCTGGCTACAATTTGTTAGGCAAGAGTGGAGCCAAGCTGTCCAATGAACTGGACAACGGAGGAGGGGCACTGGAGGAGGATGGTGGAAGCAGGTGGGCTTTGTGATGGGGATGCAAACCAGGTGCAGGGTTGGAAAGGACACCAGCTCAGCCATGCCAAAGGCTGCAGACCCCTCAAGGAGGAAGAGGAGGAATAACACACCAGTCACAGTTGGGGAATGTAATTTATGATTTTGCTTGGAAATGTTTCAGTACTGTGGCAGGGACACAAATCTGTTTCAAGGACTTCGAAAAGGGAGGTTGGAGATTGGGGGGGGGGGGCGGGGGGAGGGTAGTTTGCAAGAACAGAGGAGTTAAGGGTGGGTCTTTTTAAGGAAGAGGTGATGACAGCAGTTCTGAAAGGCAGGGGGTAACCATGGGCGATGGCAAGGTCGAGAGAGTGATCAGGAGTATGGTGGGAGAGTTTATATGAAGGGAGCGGTTAGAGAGGACAGCTCGTCAGTGAATTCAGTAGAGAATGGGCAAGGGAGCGGAGATGAAGATTGAACTCACCGGTGATGAGTCGCTCAGTGCAGAGGCTGAGGAATGAAAGAAGGCAGGATATCTCAGTGAAAAACACGGTGTGGGACTTGTAGGGCAGTAGATAATGAGGACTTTAAAGGAGGCGATAGGGGTGGAACAATGTGAAGGACTCCAAGGAAGGAGTGCTTTGATGGTAAGGGGCCGACTGTCGTGGGGAGACTTGAGTTAAGGGACTCGGTGTCACCCACCGAGACATGTTTCAGGCAAGGCCAGAATATCACTGTAATCATTCACAACAAAGACATGGATAGCAAAGGCCTTGTACACGAGTGAATGGTCTTTCTGGAGAGAAATGCAGAGAGGGGTGATGATGAGACCTGCCGGTGGAGTGAGCGGAATGGGAAAGAGATTGATAAGGGAGGAGGGCGAGGTGGTTGGAGTTGTTGCTCATCAGGAGGCAGTGATGGGGGCTTGAATCACACCTTTGAAGAATGCAGAGGCTCAGAGGGAAGCTGCGAGCTTATTCTAACCTTGAACGACAGCAGGGGACTAGGACAGCAAAGGAGTAGTGATCGGCTGGGGTAAGAATGGGGGGCAAAGTACGCAAGAGGGGAGGAATGAAAGGTAGTATTGACTGGGTGACAGGAAGGGGAGGAGACAGGGCTAGAAAGTCCAAGAGGAGGAAAAAAAAGGAAGACAGAAGTAATGCCCATGGGTCCAGAGTGGCAGCCCAAATCCGCAATGGTCACAGAGGTCATTCGGGATACATAGACACGGCAGAGATTACATTAAATGCTAGTTTAAGGAAAAAAATGAATTCCTCTGATCCCAGAGGCTATTGTATGCAATTAATAGCTTTGTGGTTCTGTACGGCTTTCGAATTTGGTTTAATAATTTCCAAAGAGTTACTTTTTGGGTCTACAATACATTTTCAAAACTGTGCAAAGAAATTCAACAGCGAAAAACTGCTGTCATTCGATTCTGAAAGAATGACATGCTTTATTTTGCACACAGTACATTCGCTGCTGGAGGGAACATGATGATGAAGAGCAGAGAAGCACAGGGCAAGGACTCACCTGCAGGTAGTTCTCCAGCCAGAGGATTGCTCGCACATCCAACATGTTAGTGGGTTCTGAGAAAACGAGAAGTTAGTTGTATGAAGATCATTGACGCCACTGACAGGATTTCACAAACTAAACGAAGTTAACAGCACAAGGTTACTCAGGGCTCGCACACTATATTCAAACTATACTTCTCTACGAAATATAGAGACGCCCACTTCATTCATTCTTCAGCCTCAAATATCTCAGAGGGGATTTTTCAAAAATGTGTTTGAGAGATATGGGTGTCACTGGTAAGGCCACATTTATTGTCCATCGGTTGCCCCGAGGCCATTAAAAGTCAACCATGTAGCGTGGGACAGGAGTCAGGCGTAGTCTGGGTCAGCTAAGACCGTCAGGTTCCTGTCCCTGAAGGTACATTCCTGGATGAGTAGATTAAGGGAAGGAAACCTGCCATCCTTACCGGGTCTCGGCCTACATCTGACTCCAGTCCCACACCCATGACGTGGCCCAATGAGCCACTCAGTTGTATCAAACCGCTGCAAAGAATATCAGGGAAACTAGGGATGGGCAATAAATGCTGGCATTGCCAGGGACGCCCACACTCCAAGAATGAATAAAAATCTCTGCTTTGGTCACACTGCGTGGATTTGTAGTTCAGGGCAGCCTCGGCAATAAAGGCACTGCCATCACAAGTGTATGGAAGCTCCGTGACTCGCACCTTCATTCCTCAGTGGATGGGAAAGTCAGTACAGGTATGCAACGAGAGGAAGTTGCCTCATCACTCAGCTTGGCAGCAGCAGCCATTAGATTTACTACTGCCCAGTCTCGCTGTCTGGAACGGCACCACCTCATTCACGGTGTTGCTCAGATCGGGAATGTGAAAGTGCCCCCCTGGGAGAAGGGCAATCCGGAGCCGGAGCGATCCTTTGCCAATGCTCCATCCTCTCCAGGGTGGGGGTGGGAGGACCTGGCCCCTCAACAGCACAACTGGAATGAAGAACTGGATGTGTGTGGGGAGGGGACTACAGGTGCAAGCATGAGTTCTATCGCTATGGTATCGCAAGTCGATGCGGCCTCAGACATACAATAGTACCTAGTAAAATAATTAAGATTAAAAGCACATTTTACTACAAATACTGGCCAGATAGACTACCCGTTAAGTGCACACAGCACAAATTATATAAGAGCAACTGTACTTCAACCCAATTCATTGCACGCAAAGCGCTTTGGAGCACTGCTGAGGGGTGCAATAAGGTGCTACATGAATGCCAGTTTTTTCCTTCACAAGTCAACTTACCATCCAGCAACAGAAGATCAGGCCTGAGAAAGAGAGAGAGAGAGAGAGAGAGAGAGCAATAATGTAATAACGCACAATCGTCAATTATCTGTATTGAGATCAAATTGCTTGCTGCAGTGCAGACTGGGCCCAGGTTTGAAGCCTGATCTCAACCTGACTCCCAGTAAGGGAGCTACAAATCTCCCTCGTACTCAAGGGCTCACAAAACCCCCAAGAGTCAGCACCTTCAGGCAGTGAAGGGGAGTTGTGAGCAAAAACACAAAACAAAAAGATAGTAGAGCGAGTCTATTAAAATACAACCATGACATCACAAGGAGCCAGGAGAGTGTTTATTTCATACGGCATACAGTAGCAAGGAGCACAAACTACTTTCTGTTGCCACAAGCTGTGTCATATAACTGGTCAACTACAGATCAACTTATTCAGCGTTATACTCCTTGCTGCTATAGATATGCACAAGACAAAAAGCCTTTTTTCCTCACTGACATGATGTGGGTCCATATGGTGTAACTCCAGACCGAGAAAAAACAATGTGGTCTGGAGTCACACACAGGCCAGACCAGGTAAGGACGGCAGATTTCATTCCCAAAGGACATTAGTGAACCAGTTGGGTTTGTAACGATAATGCGACAGCTTCATGGTCACTTTTACTGATACTCCAGCTTGTTACTCCAGATTTATTTAGCTTTTTGTTTTTATAAACTGAATTCAAAATCACAAACTGCCATGGTGGGATTTGAATTCCCGTCTCTAGATTATTAGTCCAGGCATCCTATTTAGTGCAGTAACATAACCTCTACATTCCTGTATCCTCGTTCAGTAGGGATCCTGCCAGAGTTTACATGGAATTTTGAACACTTAGAACTGTGCACAGCACTGCTAATCTTCCTGCTGCTTCACCAGCTAAGATCACCCTGCTATTGCAGAGTTATCAGGAGCCAAGCTGTGCCCAGTGACCAGCCTACTGCTCCAGGTTCCATCACTTTCAGTGCCCGGAGTACTGCGACCCTGCCTAGTATCTGATTACAGCATCTGCCACAGAGGGTCGACTGATCGAACCTTCCACCCCGGGTACGTTAGTTTGGGACTCCCATCGGCCTGGAGAGCGCTCGATGCAGTGAGGCTTGTGTATATAGGTAGAGCTCTGCTCTCCCGTCCATTCTTTCTCGATGTTAGAAAATAGCTGGGTAACAGTACCCACTTTCTCCTAACACGAGAGATTCTGCATCAAATTTAGAGAGTACCTAGATCCAACAGACTACCCCAGGACTATTTACGTCTGGCCGGACAGTACATTCTTTGGAATAAATGATCAGTATGTGCAGCTAATGTTGATTTGCTGCCAGCGTCCAAAGGGGAGCTCCGCACGGTCCTGTGGGTGGAACACATCTCGCATTCGAGAGGATAGGAGGGCTGATGGGGATAGTGCCACCAGTCCCTGTGGTCTCCTGCAGCTTGCTCGTTAACCCGCAGGGATAAGGGGGGAAATTCCCGTTTGTTTTCCACTGGTTCTTCTGCCTGGAGGGGAATGGATGGGTTTAATGGTGTGAGAAGATTTTAACGATGGGGCGGGACTCCTGACTTTTGTCATACACCCCGTGTACACTGGGGTTACAGTCCATAATGATACAAGTTGGACTCCCCGAGGGGGTCTCGCACCACTGGGCACTGATCTACTCAGGACAGGCTCTGGAGCACCTCTGCCACTTTCATGCCGAGTTATACTGCCACTTTGAATCAGTGCGACAGTGGCAGTATAACTCCTGCCTGTGATCCGTTCTTTTGTCTGGTGCTCTGGGTGGCATGGTGCTTTTGGAAATTTTAGACCTTCGCATATTTTTCGTTTCCTCCCTATCCACATAAAACAGGAATGTAAATGAAGTATTAATGGCATCGCTTAACCTCCTTTATAAGCAGATTAGAAAAAGATATTAATCCAGAATGACTTAGAATAATTTATTTTTCTAATTTTCTCCAAGACTATCCATTACCTTCACCAGCAAGCCTAGACTATGAACGTCGGTAAAGTCGGGCAAACTATTCGACTGTTGGAGGCATCACTGAGGCCCTACCTAATATCACCCAACACCTCCACACCACACTCTCTTCAGCTGGAGGAGGAATCGGGGCTGATTTATCTCCTTCTTAGCTCAAGGGTGCTGAGGTCAACGTAATGCTGCCCCAGCTGATATTAACTAACTCAGTGAAGTCCAGGGATTGAGCTCGGGGCCTTCCTGGTCTCCACGGCTCAGCACCACACTCGGCAATGCATTGGCCCAGCTTCAGAGAAACCCCAAAACAACAGTGATATAATCTGCCAACGTTTGTTGTCCAGGCTCGCAGATGAAAATAGCGGATAAGCCTGATGTTGTGTATATGGACTTTCAAAAGACGTTTGATAAAAGTACCACATACTAGACTTGTTAGCAAAATTGAGGCCCATGAGATAAAAGGGGCAGTAGTGGTGTGGATACAAAATTGGCTAAGAGAGTTGTGTGAATGGCTGTTTTTCGGTCTGGAGAGAGCTATCAGTGGAGTTCCTGCAGTGCTGTACTATCCTATGATTTAGCACTTGAAGCTTCGATAATGTCGATAATCCAGAGTGTGACTGGCTAACTTTCTTGTTTGAGTTCATTCCCAGGATCAAACTTTGGCTGATTTCATAAAACAAAGTTGGGCATAAGAAAAGAGGTTTAAAATTACTTTGAATTGAAGATAGATTAACATAGGAGCAGGAGTAGGCCATTCAGCCACTCAAGCCAGTTCCACCATTCAATTAAGATCATGGCCAACCTGTACATCAACTCAATTTGTCCGCCCTTGGTCTATATCACTATTCAATGCTGAATGTATTCAAAGCAGCCATCTCTCCGGCTTTAAACCGAACATGGACTGGGGAACATGGAGGACCAATCACTTACTTGGCAAACAGTGCCCTGGCTAATGCCAGCCTCATTCTCCAACCTCCAGAGAACTCCCTGAAACATAAATGCAAAGTTAACACTAGGGTTGAAAACTAAAGCTTTTGCATAACTTGAAAACAATTGGAAAGGAGAACAGGGATGCACAAGTTAAATGAAACTCACTAAAAGTTTGAAGGAAAGTATGGGTAGATAGTGATTTAATACTTTGCCTCACTGGCTTATATAGAACTGCTGCAGTTTAAGTAAAACAGGAGAGGGGTAACTACCGGTATCAGAGTTTGCAACAGGCAATAAATAACATACATATGGAGCAACACTGGTTCTGTTACTAATTGTATACAGCACTGTGTGATGGACTGCTTGTTCTCACCGATAATCATCTTCTTAAGCGGTCCCTTGTATCGAGGCTTCCGATAATATACTGACATTCTCCTACAAGTACTAAATCAACAGCTGATTCAAAAGGAGCATTTTACAATGTCTTACCTAGTCATCTGTTGCTGCATCTTGGAACTGAAGCCCAAACCAGCCAGAATAACCGAGGCCCTAAAGAGAGAGAGAGAGAGAGAGAGAGACCGTCAAAGCAGAGATAGATACAGGTGTTTGTATTGGAATGATTATTGAGAGGGGCGAGAGCGGGAGAGTGCTCACGAGCGAGAACTGCACACACGTACAGTGAATTTCATGGGGGAAGGGGGAAAAGAGGAGACGGGAGATAAAATTATTTTTCCTTTGTTTAGTTCTGCAAGGCTAACTCACCACACATGCCCTGCCCCATTAAACTCAAAGGACCATCACATCAGGCAAATTATCTTAAAACGCCCTGAATAATCCCAGTGTTCTCAATCATACTAAATACTGAAATGTGCCAACATATTGCCCTGGAAAACCTGACTGCTCCAGTGTTGCATGAACTTCTCACAGAAGACTTTACCGAAAGATGAATCACCGTGTCGAGGTAGAACACCGTGTTACATCTGCAGATCAGCTGCAAAGCTGCCAAATCCACGTCACAGTAACATTGCCATTATCAGAACAAGCAACCTTTATAAACCAAGGTGCTGGCAACCTTCTTGGCATTCACCCAAGTGGTCATTCTTTATGCATGAGTTTACAGAATTAGGACTGTCAGCCGTGGCTCAATGGGTAGCACTCTCGCCGAGTCAGAAGGTTCAGGGTTCAAGTCCCACTTCAGCGCAGTGCTGAGGGAGTGCTGCACTGTCGGAGGTATCTTCTTTCAGATGAGACGTTAAACCGAAGCCCTATCTGCTCTCTCAGGTGGACGTAAAAGATCCCATGGCACTATTTCGAAGAAGAGCAGGGGAATTATCCCCGGTCTCCTGGGCCAATATTTATCTCTCAATCAACAGCACAAACAGATTATCTGGTCATTACCACATTATTGTTTGTGGGAGCTTGCTGCCGCGTTTCTCACATTACAACAGTGACTACACTTCTAAAGTATTTAATTGGCTGTAAAGCGCTTTGGGACGTCCTGAGGTCGTGAAAGGCGCCACAGAAATGCAAGTTCTTTCTTTCTGTGGAAGGGAGCACAAGGTTTCCCTCTTTCTTTCTGGGAAAAGCCTCAGGCAGAACTCCATGTTCAGAGGGGTATTAAAGCTCAGTTGAACATACAGGAAGGCACCTCAGTTTCAACGTCCCATTCAAAGGACAGCACCTCTGCTACTGCAGCATTTCCTCAACTAGCGCAGTAGAATGGGGAGAGACTAGGAGCTGTGGAGGAGCAAAGGGGTTTACATGTCCCTGTACACAAACCATTGAAAGATAATGCGCAGGTACAAGACAGCAAATGGAATGTTGGCCTTTATCTCGAGGGCGGAATGTAAAAGGGTAGAAGTTATGCTACAGTTATTTAAAGCTCTGTTTAGACCCCATCTGGAGTACTGTGTTAGTTCTGGCTACTCAGGAAGGATATACTGGCCTTGGAGAGGATGCAGAATCATATCGGGTGTTAAATGGTTAAATTATAACAAGTTACATAAACTTGGCTTGTAGTCCCTCGAGTTTAGACGGTTGAGGGGTGATCTAATCAAGATAATTAAAACGTTAAAAGGATTAAATAGGATGGAGAGAGAGAAACTATTTCCTTTGGTGGGGGGAGTCCAGAACATAATCTTAAAATTAGTGCCATTTAGGAGGGAAATCAGGAAGCACTTTTACCACACAAAGGACAGTGGCAATTCAGAACCCTCTCCCTCAAAAGGCTAACCCTGACTGGAGCTTTCAAGACTTAAGATAGATAGATTGTTGTTGGGTAAGGGTATCAAGGGATATGGAGCTACAGCAAGTAAATGGCACGGTTCAGCCATGGTCTGATTGAATAATATAATGTGGATAAATGTGAGGTTATCCACTTTGGTGGTAAAAACAGAGAGACAGACTATTATCTGAATGGTGACAGATTAGGAAAAGGGAAGGTGCAACGAGACCTGGGTGTCATGGTACATCAGTCATTGAAGGTTGGCATGCAGGTACAGCAGGCGGTTAAGAAAGCAAATGGCATGTTGGCCTTCATAGCGAGGGGATTTGAGTACAGGGGCAGGGAGGTGTTGCTACAGTTGTACAGGGCCTTGGTGAGGCCACACCTGGAGTATTGTGTACAGTTTTGGTCTCCTAACTTGAGGAAGGACATACTTGCTGTTGAGGGAGTGCAGCGAAGATTCACCAGACTGATTCCCGGGATGGTGGGACTGACCTATCAAGAAAGACTGAATCAACTGGGCTTGTATTCACTGGAGTTCAGAAGAGTGAGAGGGGACCTCATAGAAACGTTTAAAATTCTGACGGGTTTGGACAGGTTGGATGCAGGAAGAATGTTCCCAATGTTGGGGAAGTCCAGAACCAGGGGTCACAGTCCAAGGATAAGGGGTAAGCCATTTAGGACCGAGATAAGGAGAAACTTCTTCACCCAGAGAGTGGTGAACCTGTGGAATTCTCTACCACAGAAAGTAGTTGAGGCCAATTCACTAAATATATTCAAAAGGGAGTTAGATGAAGTCCTTACTACTCGGGGGATCAAGGGGTATGGCGTGAAAGCAGGAAGTGGGTACTGAAGTTTCATGTTCAGCCATGAACTCGTTGAATGGCGGTGCAGGCTAGAAGGGCTGAATGGCCTGCTCCTGCACCTATTTTCTATGTTTCTATGTTTAACAGGCTCAAGGGGCTGAATGGCCTCCTCCTGTTCCTATGTACCACTGTATGTTCTCATTTGCTCCTTTGTCCATTCCCAAAAGGTGCTGGGGTGCGTTCCCCAACACAAGCAGCCCCTCTGCTACTTTGCCAAATGACTGTCCTTCACATCAAGTGTCAGTAGGTGATTTGTGGGTGGCGGGGCGAGACACACAACTGATCCCAATCCCACCCACATATGCCATCCAAACACACACTTCCCAGCTGGGTCTTTGGGTCATAGCAACCACGGCTGATATTCCCGTCTCTCAAGGTCAGGGGTCACTGAGGCCATTAGTGACCCCGACTGTTGTCGTGGCATAAATGTTTCTCGATAGCGCATTAACCGGTTACCTCCCAAGCTCTGGAACGAACTACTGTTCTTAAAGGATTCTCTCGTCTCGGGCTTATTAATTCTAAACATACCTGGCCGGAGCCTTGTCTGCCTCGATCTCCTCCAATTTGGCATAAATTTCTGTTAGCCTGCCGCTCTCGGTGCCATCACTCCTGCAAGAAAAAGTCACAAAGACAATTATATCTACAGTTTACAGGCTGAACTCCGACATCACTAACTCGAAGGTGAAGTACATCTTTGTCTTTCCCATTTTAACTCCTCTCCTGACTTTCACTGGGATACAGTACGTGGTATGCTAGTCACCCTAAATACCTCAGCGCAAGTGGCCATGTTTCACATCCGAGAGCATTGGTAGGCAGCTCAAAGCCAAGCCTGAACCTATCCTCATCTGACCATCATACCCACACTTTCCAACACTGGGGGCGAGCAGACCCAGTGACCCCTGGCTGCGGGCGAGCGGACCCAGTGACCCCTGGCTGCGGGCGAGCGGACCCAGTGACCCCTGGCTGCGGGCGAGCGGACCCAGTGACCCCTGGCTGCGGGCGAGCGGACCCAGTGACCCCTGGCTGCGGGCGAGCGGACCCAGTGACCCCTGGCTGCGGGCGAGCGGACCCAGTGACCCCTGGCTGCGGGCGAGCGGACCCAGTGACCCCTGGCTGCGGGCGAGCGGACCCAGTGACCCCTGGCTGCGGGCGAGCGGACCCAGTGACCCCTGGCTGCGGGCGAGCGGACCCAGTGACCCCTGGCTGCGGGCGAGCGGACCCAGTGACCCCTGGCTGCGGGCGAGCGGACCCAGTGACCCCTGGCTGCGGGCGAGCGGACCCAGTGACCCCTGGCTGCGGGCGAGCGGACCCAGTGACCCCTGGCTGCGGGCGAGCGGACCCAGTGACCCCTGGCTGCGGGCGAGCGGACCCAGTGACCCCTGGCTGCGGGCGAGCGGACCCAGTGACCCCTGGCTGCGGGCGAGCGGACCCAGTGACCCCTGGCTGCGGGCGAGCGGACCCAGTGACCCCTGGCTGCGGGCGAGCGGACCCAGTGACCCCTGGCTGCGGGCGAGCGGACCCAGTGACCCCTGGCTGCGGGCGAGCGGACCCAGTGACCCCTGGCTGCGGGCGAGCGGACCCAGTGACCCCTGGCTGCGGGCGAGCGGACCCAGTGACCCCTAGCTGGAGGTACTGAGGTCAACACTGGCACCAAGTTACCCGACTGGAGATCAAACATGGGACTTTCTGCCCTGTGTGTTTCAGCTGCACACTGACTACCAACGGAGGTACTGGGACAGTACTATCCCTATTACAATAGCTTCCATCAATTCATGTGTTCCTTTGAACCATGGATAGCTGGGAGAAACACCAAGTTATGATGAAGCTCACCACAGCTGCAGAGGAGCTACATTATTCAATGGACCAAACAGGAGCCAAAGACAGTCCTTAATCTGGAGGAACAGCCCCCACACGTAGGTATCGGGTGGGTAGAGTTGAGGAGTACCAATCACACAGCGCTATTAAAACACTTTATATTCCTTTAAAGCAGAATTTTTTATTGATAAAAGACAGCTGGCAAACAGGGATGACTGGATTGAAAAGTTTTGCTCACTAAAGTCCGATGCAATGGCTGTTTCCCACCTTCCAAGGTTAAGTCTGTAACCACTGTAAATCTAGTGCACCGTTACTACTGTTGACTAATCCATTTATAGTTTAATAAATCTGTTTGGCAGTTTACAGCCCAAGTCATGGTCCAGTGGAATACTTATTCTACTGCCTCAAAGTCAAGTAAGATTGTGTGATATGACCAGTAAAACAAGATATAGCGACAACTCTCTCTTCTGTTGTAATCAGCCGTGGCTCAGTGATAACACTCACGCCCAAGTCAGAAGGTTGTGGGTTCAAACCTCACTCCACAGTCTTCAGCATGTGGAGTTACATAGGGCTAAAAATTCGGTAACCTTGCACCCGTTTTTATAGCGATATTTCGTCGTTTTTGGCAGAAAACGGTGCGGCGGCAAAATGGGAGAAGTCTTGCGGCGGCACTTTTCAAACACCGTTGGAGAGAGGAGCACCGCCATGCAAGACTCGAAATATCGCTTTCGGCAAAAATTTGGCTCGGAGCGCATCCCTATTTAGGATGAAAAAAACGCCAAGGAAAAAGCTGCGTTGCAGCCCTTAGATCAGCAGTAAGTATGAAGACCTGCAAAAAAGGCAAGTCAAAGTTTCTATTTTTTAATTCTTTTGCAGCGATTCACTAGTTAATTGTCTTGTGAATGTTTTGTTATTTTTGCAATTTATTTTTTGTTGTTTTCCCCCCTTCCAAGGCCTCTCTCGCAAGCGGTATCAGCCTCGGAGTAAAGTTGCAGAAAATTTGCAGTTTGCGCCACAAATCCTCGTGCAACGCCGATTTTTACCGCTGCACAAATTAAAGCTTGAATTTACGGCCTCATAGCGATAGCGTTGAGATAACTATTTTTGGCGAAAAAATACAATTATCGCTGAGAACAGAATTTCTAGCCCATAGAGTCTAAAAAGACTTGCATTTCTATAGCGCCTTTCATGACCATCAGACGTCCAAAAGTGTTTTACATCCAATTAAGTACTTTTTGAAGTGTAGTCACTATTGGAATGTAGGAAATGCAACAGCCAATTTGCGCACAGCAAGCTCCCACAAACAGCAATGTGACAATGACCAGATAATCTGTTTTTGTTATGTTGATTGAGGAATAAATATTGGCTAGGACACAGAGATAACTTCCCTGCTCTTCTTTCAATAGTGCCATGGGATTTTTTAATGTCCACCTGGGAGGACAGACTGGGCCTCGGTTTAACGTCTCATCCCAAAGATGGCATCTCCAACAGTGCAGCACTCCCTCAGTACTGCACTGAAGTGTCAGCCAATGATTTGTGCTCGAGACGCGGAGCGAGACTTGAACCCACAACCTACCGACTTCAGAGCCGAGAGTGCTACCCACTGAGCCACAGCTGACACCGTACTGAGGGACCTCTGCACTGTCGGACATGTCGTATTTAGGATGAGACATAAATCCAATGGCACTGGTCAAAGAAGAACAAGGTGCTCTCAAGGTGTCCATGCCACAATGTATCCCTCAATCAACAGCAGCAAAAATAGATTATCTGCTCATTGCTGTTTTCAAGTTGGCGGACACGTTTCCCTGCATAACTAGTGACTTCACTTCTAAGGTACCTCATTGGCTGTGAAGCGCTTTGGAATGTCCTGAGGCCATGAACGGCACTATAGAAATGCAAATTTTTTCTAATGTTGGGCTTGTTGAATTTACCTGGACGATGGGCACTTTGAAAGCAATCTGGTCCGTCAGAACCGAGGGCTCAGAGACACCGCGAAAAAAAATCTAGAATATGAAAATAAGAGGGCCAACATATGGGTTATGAGACCGAATCAGGGAACACCTTCCAGCACCAGCTGAGAAACCCAGCGAGCGGTTGTCTGAGCGCTGCGTGTTTGCAGAGTCCTTGCACCGTGGGTCTTTACTTACAGACCAGCGTTCAGCTTTGCTGTCAGCTCCTTCTCCGCCTGCAGCAGGCCCTCGCGCACCGTGTCGCACTGCAGTACGCTCTGCAGCGCCTGCGTGTTGTCACCCACCACCTCCTGCTCCACGTGCAAGATGCTGATGTGCGACGGGACGCGGAGACTCCGCGCCGACATCATCTTCAGCAGCGTTGTTTTCCCCAAGCCGTTTCGACCAACCAAACCGTAACGTCTACCGTAAGCGAGGTGCAACTCAGCGCCAGTCAACAAGGTCCTGAAATGGAGAGGCCAGATTTTAAAATACAACCCCCTTCCCCAATATTTTAATACTGTGTACTTTTATCATAGAATCTTACAGCACAGAAGGACGCCGTTCGGCCCATCATGCCTGTGCCGGCTCTTTGAAAGAGCAATCCAATCAGTCCCACTCCCCTGCTCTTCCCCCATAATCCTGAAAATGGACAAATACATGGCAGAGAAGTGTGAAGTGATTCATTTTGGTCAGAAGAATAAGGAGAGGCAATATGAATTAAATGGTACGATTTTAAAGGGGGTGCAGGAACAGAGAGACCTGGAGGTATGCGTGTACACAAATTGAGAAGGCTGTTAAAAAGGTATACAGGATCCTTGGATTTATAAATAGAGGCATGGAGTAAAAAAGCAAGAAAGTTATTCAAAACCTTTATAAAACACTGGTTCGGCCCCAGCTGGAGTAGTGTGTTCAATTCTGGGCACCGCACTTTAGGAAGGATGTCAAGGCCTTGGAGAGGGTACTTCAGTTATCAGAGAAGTTGGGTTGTTCTCCTTAGAGCAGAGAAGGTTAAGGGGAGATTTGATAGAGGTGTTCAAAATCATAAATGTTTTTGATAGAGTAAATAAAAAGTAACTGTTTTCAATGGCAGTAGGGTCGGTAACCAGATTTAAAGTAATTGGCAAAAGAACAAGCTGGGACAGGAGGAAAAATAAATTACGCAGAATGCGCTGGAAGAAAGGAAATATGAAAATAAAAGGACCACACATGGGCTACGAAGCAGATTCAATAGTAACTTTTAAAAGGGAATTGCATAAATAATTGAAGATGAAAAATTTGTCGGGCTATGGGGAAGAGCAGGGGAGTGGGACTAACTGGTCAGCTCTTTCAAAGAGCCAGCACAGGCACAGAGGGCTGAATGCCTCCTTCTGTGCCATATCATTCTGATTCTATGAATTATTTATCCAATTCACTTTAGAAAGTTACTATTGAATTTGCATCTACCGCCCTTCTTTCATGCAGTCAATTGCAGATCATAACGACTCACTACAGAAAAGAATTCGCCTCATCCTCCTCTGGTTCTTAAGTGTGTGTCTGATTACCGACCCTCCTGCCAGTGGAAATAGTTCCTCTGTATTTGCTCTAGCAAAGCCCCACGTAATGTTGCATGCTATTAAAAACAATGAAATCAACCATTGACCAAATTCACCTCATTGCCAAAATGATTTTTTAGTAAGGGTGCAACATGTGTCACCGATTCATCGATTAAGCCATGTGTCACCGATTAAACTCTGAAAAGAACATACAAAGAACACATTGGAGCTTCCCCAATGGCCCAGTGGGGGTGGTGATGCTCTCTTCCCCCCAGCAGGGGCAGCGACACTCTCCCCCCCTCCCCCCACAGCAGGGGCGGCGACACTCTCCCCTCAGTGGCTGAGGGTGCTGTGACACTCCCCCGATGGCTCAGTGGGTGATGTGACACTCAGGTATGTAGACCAGGATGGTTCCAGCTTTGATCCCCAGTATGCTCAGAGTCGTCTGGTTTCAGCGGGGGTCTCGCCATGGATGCAGTAATAGACTCATAACGTGCCTCTAACGTACCCATTGGTGGGCGTTGGATCAAAACAGGAAGGGGGGGAGCAAAGGGAAGTGGAGTTAGTGGAGTGTGTAGTCGAAAAGGTAAGTTTTAAGGAGATTTTTGAGGACAGGCAAAGATATTCCAAGGGGTTTAGGGCAGAAGCAAAAGATAGAAAGAAGAAAAATAAAAGTGGAGGGCAGAGAAACCCAAGGCAAAAATCAAAAAGGGCCACATTACAGCAAAATTTTAAAGTCGCAAAGTGTGTTAAAAAGATAAGCCTGAAGGCTCTGTGCCTCACTGCGAGGAGTATTCGTAATAAGGTGGACGAATTAACTGCACAGGCAGCAATTAACAAATATGATATAATTGGCATCACGGAGTCATGGCTCCAGGGTTCCCAAGGCTGGAAACTCAACATCCGGGGTAGTCAACATTCAGGAAGCATAGACAGAAAGGAAAAGGAGGTGGGGTAGCATTGTTAGTTAAAGAGGAAATTAACGCAATAGTAAGGAAGAACATTAGCTTGGAGGATGTGGAATCTGTATGGGTGGAGCTGCGGAATACCAAAAGGGCAGAAAACGCTAGTGGGAGTTGTGTACAAACCACCAAACAGTAGTAATGAGGTTGGGGACAGCATCAAACAAGAAATTAGGGATGTGTGCAATAAAGGTACAGCAGTTATCATGGCGACGCTAATCTACATATAGATTGGGCTAACCAAACTGGTAGCAATACAGTGGAGGAAAATTTCCTGGAGTGTATTAGGGATGGTTTTCTGGACCAATATGTTGAGGAACCAACTAGAGGGCTGGCCATCCTAGACTGGGTGATGTGTAATGAGAAAGGACTAATTAGAAATCTTGTTGTGCAAGGCCCCTTGGGGAAGAGTGACCATAATATGGTAGAATTCTTTATTAAGATGGAGACTGACACAGTTAATTCAGAAACTAGGATCCTGAACTTCAGGAAAGTAACTTCGATGGTATGAGGCGTGAATTGGCTAGAATAGACTGGCAAATTATACTTAAAGGGTTGACGGTGGATAGGCAATGGCAAACATTTAAAGATCACATGGATGAACTTCAACAATTGTACATCCCTGTCTGGAGTAAAAATAAAATGGGGAAGGTGGCTCAACCATGGCTAACAAGGGAAATTAGGGATAGTGTTAAATCCACGGAAGAGGCATATAAGTTGGCCAGAAAAAGCAGCAAACCTGAGGACTGGGAGAAATTTAGAATCCAGCAGAGGTGGAAAAAATGTTTAATTAGGAGGAGGAAAATAGAGTATGAGAGGAAGCTTGCTGGGAACATAAAAACTGACTGCAAAAACTGTGAAGAGAAAAAGATCAGTGAAGACAAACGTAGGTCCCTTGCAGTCAGAATCAGGTGAATTTATAATGGGGAACAAAGAAATGGCAGACCAGTAGAACAAATACTTTGGTTCTGCCTTCACGAAGGAAGACACAAATAACCTTCCGGAAATACAAGGGAACCGAGGGATTAGTGAGAATGAGGAATTGAAGGAAATCCTTATTTGTCAGGAAATTGTATTCGGGAAATTGATGGGATTGAAGGTTGATAGATCCCCAGGGCCTGATAGACTGCATCCCAGAGTACTTAAGGAAGTGGCCCTAGAAATAGTGGATGCATTGGTGATCATTTTCTAACAGTCTATCGACTCTGGATCAGTTCCTATGGACTGGAGGGTAGCTAATGTAACACAACTTTTTAAAAAAGGGAGAGAAAATGGGTAATTATAGACCGGTTAGCCTGACATCAGTAGTGGGGAAAATGTTGGAATCAATCATTAAAGATGAAATAACAGTGCATTTGGAAAGCAGTGACAGGATCGGTCCAAGTCAGCATGGATTTATGAAAGGGAAATCATGTTTGACAAATCTTCTGGAGTTTTTTGAGGATGTGATTAGTAGAGTGGACAAGAGAGAACCAGTGGATGTCGTGTATTTGGACTTTCAAAAGGCTTTTGACAAGGTCCCCCACAAGAGATTGGTGTGCAAAATTAAAGCACATGGTATTGGGGGTAATGTACTGACGTGGATAGAGAACTGGTTGGCAGACAGGAAGCAGTGAGTCGGGATAAACGGGGCCTTGTCAGAATGGCAGGCACTGACTAGTGGGGTGCCGCAGCGTTCAGTGCTGGGACCCCAGCTATTTACAATATACATCAATGATTTAGATGAAGGAATTGAGTGTAAGATCTTCAAGTTTGGAGATGACACTAAGCTGGGTGGCGGTGTGAGCTGTGAGGGGGATGCTAAGAGGCTGCAGGGTGACTTGGAAAGGTTAGGTGAGTGGGCAAATGCATGGCAGATGCAGTATAATGTGAATAAATGTGAGGTTATCCACTTTGGTGGCAAAAACACAAAGGCAGAATATTATCTGAATGGCAGATTAGGAAAAGGGGAGGTGCAACGAGACCTGGGTGTCATGGTACATCAGTCATTGAAAGTTGACATGCATGTTCAGCAGGCGGTGAAGAAGGCAAATGGTATGTTGCCCTTCATAGCTCGGGGATTTGAGTATAGGAGCAGTGAGGTCTTACTGCAGTTGTACACAGGGCCTTGGTAAGGCCTCACCTGGAATATTGTGTTCAGTTTCGGTCTCCTAATCTGAGGAAGGACGTTCTTGCTATTGAGGGAGTGTAGCAAAGGTTCACCAGACTGATTCCCAGGATGGCAGGACTGACATATGATGAGAGACTGGATTGACTGGGCCTGTATTCACTGGAGTTTAGAAGGATGAGAGGGGATCTCATAGAAACATATCAAATTCTGACGGGACTGGACAGGTTAGATGCAGGAAGCATGTTCCCGATGTTGGGGAAGTCCAGAACCAGGGGACACAGTCTAAGGATAAGGGGTAAGCCATTTAGGACTGAGATGAGGAGAAACTTCTTCACTTAGAGAATTGTTAACCTGTGGAATTCTCTACCGCAGAGAGTTGTTGATGCCAGTTCGTTGCATATATTCAAGAGGGAGTTAGATATGGCCCTTATGCCTAAAGGGATCAAGAGATATGGAGAGAAAGCAGGAAAGGGGTACTGAGGTGAATGATCAGCCATGATCTTATTGAATGGTGGTGCAGGTCTGAAGGGCCAAATGGCCTACTACTGCACCTATTTTCTTATTTCTATGTTTACTTCATTCTTTTGGTGATATTAAATTTATGTCACCTAGTTATCAACTCACTGTCCTTTGAAAATAGTGTCTCTCCATTTACCTGATCAAAAAATTCTCAATTTCAAACATTAAAATAAAAAAGCATGCCAGCTCTATCCCAGACAATTGTCTCGGACAAATATTGAAAGATTGACTTTTAGAACACTTGGAGTATCTGTGAGCTCTCGCTTGGAAGAGGAAATGTTAAGGTTCATAACAACAACAGTTAAGGAAGTGGGTTCTGAAAAGCAGGCACATTAGATGTGTCTTTCCATTTTATATTATTCATTCTTGGGAAGCGGGCATCATTGGCGAGAATGGCATTTATTGTTCAGGCAGGGTCACCAGTAATGGTTTAATACAACCCGAGTGTATTGCTAGGCCACTTCAGAGGCAGTTGAGTCAACCATTTTAGTGTCAGACTGGCGTCACATAGGCCCAGATCAGGTAAGGACAACTGGTTTCCTTTCCTAAAGGGCATTAGTGAACCAGATGGGTTTTGGTCATTTCATGGTCACTTTTACTGATAACAGCTTTCCTTTACATGGAATGTACATCACAGTAACAGGCTAATCTCGCTATATCATAGGGCCTATTAGAGACCATAAAGGAAACCTGTGTGTGGAGGCAGAAGACGTGGGTATGAATACTTTGCATCTGTTTTCACAAATGGGAGGGGCGATGCAGACTTTGCAATCAGGGAGGAAGAATGTGAAATATTAGACAAGATAAACATAATGAGAGGGGAAGTATTAAGGGGCTTAGCAACTTTGAAAGTGGATAAATCCCCAGACCCGGATGAAATGTATCCCAAGCTGTTAAGAGAAGCAAAAGAGGAAATAGCAGAGACTCTGACCATCATTTTCCAGTCCTCTCTGGCTACAGGTGTGGTGACAGAGAACTGGAGGACTGCTGGACTGCTAATGTTGCACCTTTGTTTAAAAAGGGAGAAAGGGATAGACCCGAGTAATTACAGGCCAGTCAGCCTAACCTCAGTGGTGGGAAAATTATTGGAAAAAATCCCGAGGGACAGAATAAATCTTCATTTGGAAAGACGTGGATTAATTAAGGACAGTCAGCATGGATTTGTTAAGGGAAGGTCATATCTGACTAGCTTGATTGAATTTTTCGAGGAGGTAACCAGAAGAGTCGATGAGGGCAGTGCGTATGATGTAGTGTATATAGATTTTAGCAAAGCTATTTATAAGGCTCCACATGGCAGAATGGACACAAAAGTAAAAGCCCATGCGGCAAATTGGATCCAAAATTGGCTCAGGTAGGAAGCAAAGGGTAATGGTTGATGGGTGTTTGTGACTGGAAGGCTATATCCAGTGAGGTTCCACAGGGCTCAGTGCTGGGTCCCTTGCTTTTTGTGGTATATTTCAATGACTTGGATTTGAATGTTGGGGGTATGATTAAGAAGTTTGCAGATGACACTAAAATAGGTTGTGTGGTCGAAAATGAAGAAGAAAGCTGCGGACTGCAGGAAGATATCAATCAACTGGTCAGGTGGGCAATACAGTGTCAAATGGAATTTAATCCAGATAAGTGTGAGGTAATGCATTTGGAGAGGTCTAACAAGGCAAGGAAATACACATTAAATGGTATGCCACTGAAAAGTGTGGAGGAACAAAGGGACCTTAGAGTACAGGTCCACAGATCCCTGATGGTAGCAAGCCATAGTTAAGGTGGTTAAGAAGGGAAATGGAATACTTGCTTTTATTAGGCATGGAATACAAGAGCAAAGACGCTCTGCTTGAACTGTATAAAACACTGGTTCGGCCGCAGCTGGAGTACTGTGTGCAGTTCTGGTCACCACATTACAAGAAATATATGATTGCACTGGATAGAGTGCAGAGGAGATTTACAAGAATGTTGCCTGGACCGGAGAATTTTGGCTAAGGAAAGGTTGGAGATGCTGGGTCTGTTTTCTTTGGAACAGAGGAGATTGAGTGGAGACCTGATAGAGGTGCATAAAATTATGAGGGGCCTGGATAGAGTGGATAGGAAGGACCTGTTTCCCTTGGCAGAGGAGTCAACAACCAGGAGGCATAGATTTAAAGTAATTGGGGGCAGGTTTAGAGGAGATATGAGGGGAAATTTCTTCACCCAGAGGGTGGTGGAGGTCTGGAACTCACTGCCTGAAAGGGTGGTAGAGGCAGAAACCCTAACCACATTTAAAAATACTTGGACATGCACCTGAAGTGTCGTAACCTACAGGGCTATGGACCAAAAGCTGGAAGGTGGATTAGGCTGGATAGCTCTTGGTCGGCCATCGCAGACACGATGTGCTGAAACGGCCTCCTTCCGTGCTGTAAATTTCTGTTTCTATGATTCTATTCAGTCCAACTGGTCTATGTCAGTGTTTCGGTTCCACATTAACCTAGAATTTAAACTGAATTCAAATTCTCAAACTGCTCATGCTGGGATTTGGACCCATCCCACCATGACAGTTTCATCCTAGTTTGTGCTGGTATATATATTTGGTCACAGGACAGTCTTGTTGCCCATCCCTAGCTGCCCGGAGGGCATTAACAGTCAACCAGGTAGTGTGGGACTGCAGTCAAGTGTAGATCAGACCGGGTTGCGGGTGTCACGACCCCTTCCCTGAACCAGATATTGGTCATGGACATTTGTTGCGGAGAGGAGGTACCTCAGAAAAGTAATATAGGAAACAGCGCTGACAGATTGTTGACCCGTAAGGGGATTCAAATTGGAATCCCAGACGCCAGGTGCTGCCAGCGACACTTAGCTTGAGGAGTTTGGCCTTTTCTGAAACCTGCACCTGACGGATCCGTGCCTATTCTGGCATCCAGCTTCGCAACCCAGCTGCGCTTATATTTCTTATTTGCTGACTTGCATTGTTTGAATTTTGTGGGCCTGACGGTGCGGATAAAGCCTAAAGAACACAGATCTGTTTGCGATTATGGAGATTAATGGGACTGTATGGATTTCCACTTTACATGTGGCCCCGAGGCTACACGGTGCCCATCTCCGCAGCTCACGGAGACACAAGGGTTGAGCAACCCTGGATTTATGTATGGCTCAATATAGTGACACAAGTCCCGGCCACAATAGAGATGATTGGCTAATCTCCTGTCAATCACACCTGGAGTAAGTGACTGGGATTGTTTTTACCCACAGTTCGTGTTGTGTAGCTAACCTCCACTCACTGCATTGTGCTGGAGAAATCACCCTGCTGAACTGACGATCATGAGCTCAGGAATCCTAAATTAAAATCACAAGTCCCGTCCTGCCCCGTCTCCAGCTCACTGGCTGACAGTGGTGTTAATATTCACTCTGAATTTATTCCATATATTTGACATCACGTGCAAGGTAATTGGACACCTTGGGGTGTTCATTTCTAATGCAAGATATAAAAAGCTCCACAGGACAATTTAACAGATCCAATATCAAGATGTTTGTTCAAAAACTAATTAAGCACCTGGCAATACTTCCACTAAACATAATTATCCTGTATGTCTCAGTAAAGGCTGCCTTATAGATAAGGAAGGTGTTGAGTGCACACTTTTGGCCCAGGTACCATTAGGTTTTGCATGGGCTTTTACCCCCGCTACCTCGATGCTCCATTATTGAGCAGGGACAGGTGATTCTCCCGACAGTGACAATGGTCCTGAAGATAAATGAGTCGACAGCAATGCAGGCCAGTGACCCGTCATCAGGTGAGCTATCACTCGTCTATCTCGCGATGCTGGTTTATATCGTGAGCGCAAGGACGCAGACAAATGGGAACTATGGGAATTTCCAGGTTCCCTAAGCTCCAAGGCCAGTCAAGTCTAATTTTGTAATCCACAGGGACAATTGAAAGAACAAGAAGTCTTTTATGCTACTTGTGCAGTTGTTTGCCTTTTATCCCCCTTAGGCCCATTCCGTGCAGATGTGCACACACAATAACCAGTCTATGGTTTTCTGAATCTAACCCTATAGGACAGGAGACACATAGCTTAGGCTTTGGGATGCCAGGAGAAAAGGTCACTCTCCCATAACCCAATATACAAGGGAAAGGTGCACTAGCATCCTATACACAACGACCTTTATATATAAATAGGAATTCCTAGACAAAAAAAGACTAAGCTCCATCTAGTTCACCTTCTACCATCCTGGTAGTCGCACAATACAACGATAATGGTTGGATAACATGACAATTAATCTCCATCATTAGCTTACAACAGACCCAGACACAGAAATATAGAAAATAGGTGCAGGAGTAGGCCATTCGTCCCCTCGAGCTTGCACCGCCATTCAATAAGATCATGGCTGGTCATTCAACCTCAGTACCCCTTTCCTGCTTTCTCTCAATACCCCTTAATCTCTTTGGCCATAAGGGTCATATCTAACTCCCTTTTGAATATATCTAACGAACTGGCCTCAACAACTTCCTGCGGTAGAGAATTCCACAGGTTAACCACTCTCTGAGTGAAGAAGTTTCTCCTCATCTCGGTCCTAAATGGTTTACCCCTTATTCTTAGACTGTGACCCTGGTTCTGGAACTCCCCAGCAACGGGAACATTCTTCCTGCCTCTAACCTGTCCAATCCCGCCAGAAGTTTATATGTTTCTATGAGATCCCCTCTCATTCTACTAAACTTCAGTGCATACAAGCCTAGTTGATCCAGTCTCTCCTCATAAGTCAGTCCTGCCATCCCAGGAATCAATCTGGTGAACCTTCGCTGTACTCCCTCAATAGCAAGAACGTCCTTCCTCAGATCAGGGGACCAAAACTGAACACAATATCCCAGGTGTGGCCTCACCAAGGCTCTGTACAACTGCAGCAAGACCTCCCTGCTCCTATACTCAAATCGTCTAGCTATGAAGGCCAACATGCCATTTGCCTTCTTCACCGCTTGCTGTACCTGCATGCCAAACTTCAATGACTGATGTACCATGACACCCAGGTCTCGTTGCACCTCCCCTTTTCCAAATCGGTCACCATTCAGATAATATTCTGTCTTCCTGATTTTGCCACCAAAGTAGATAACCTCACATTTATCCACATTATACTGCATCTGCCATGCATTTGCCCACTCACCTAACCTGTCCAAGTCACCCTGCAGCCACTTAGCATCCTCCTCACAGCTCACACCACTACCCAGCTTAGTGTCATCTGCAAACTTGGAGATATTACATTCAATTCCTTCATTTAAATCATCGATGTATATTGTAAATAGCTGGGGTCCCAGCACTGAACCCTGCGGCACCCCACTGGTCACTGCCTGCCATTCTGAAAAGGACCCGTTTATTCCGACTCTCTGCTTCCTGTCTGTCAACCAGAGCTCTATCCACGTCAATACATTACCCCCAATACCATGTGCTTTAATTTTGCACACCAATCTCTTGTGGGGGACCTTGTCAAAAGCCTTGTGAAAGTCCAAACACACGACATCCACTGGTTCTCCCTTGTCCACTCTATTAGTTACATCCTCAAAAAATTCCAGAAGATTTGTCAAGCATGATTTCCCTTTCATAATTCCATGCTGACTTGGACCGATCCTGTCACTGCTTTCCAAATGCGCTGCTATTTCATCTTTAGTAACTGATTCCAACATTTTCCCCACCACCGATGTCAGGCTAACCGGTCTATAATTTCCCTTTTTCTCTCCTGTCTTTTTTAAAAAGTGGTGTTACATTAGCTACCCTCCAGTCCATAGGAAATGATCCAGTCAATAGAATGTTGGAAAATGATCACCAATGCATCCACTATTTCTAGGGCCACTTCCTTAAGTACTCTGGGATGCAGCCTATCAGGCCCTGGGGATTTATCGGCCTTCAATCCCATCAATTTCCAGAACACAATTTCCTGACTAATAAGGATTTCCTTCAGTTCCTTCTTTTCGCTTGACCCTCAAACCTCTAGTATTTCCGGAAGGTTATTTGTATCTTCCTTAGTGAAGACAGAACCAAAGTATTTGTTCAATTGGTCTGCCATTTCTTTGTTCCCCATTATAAATTCACCTGATTCTGTCTGCAAAGGACCTACGTTCGTCTTCACTAATCTTTTTCTCTTCACATATCTATCGAAGCTTTTGCAGTCAGTTTTTATGTTCCTGGCAAGCTTCCCCTCATACTTTATTTCCCCCTCCTAATTAAACCCTTTGTCCTCCTCTGCTGAATTCTAAATTTCACCCAGTCCTCAGGTTTGCTGCTTTTTCTGGCCAATTTATATGCCTCTTCCTTGGATTTAACACTATCCCTAATTTCCCTCGTTAGCCACGGTTGAGCCACCTTCCCCTTTTTATTTTTACTCCAGACAGGGATGTACAATTGTTGAAGTTCATCCATGTAATCTATAAATGTCTGCCATTGCCTATCCACCGTCAACCCTTTAAGTATCATTTGCCAGTCTATCCTAGCCAATTCATGTCTCATACCATCGAAGTTACCTTTCCTTAAGTTCAGGACCCTAGTCTCTGAATTAACATCGTCACTCTCCATCTTAATAAAGAATTCTACCATATTATGGTCACTCTTCCCCAGGGGGCCTCGCACAACAAGATTGCTAACTAGTCCCCTCTTATTACACAACACCCAGTCTAGGATGGCCAGCTCTCTCGTTGGTTCCTCGACATATTGGTCTAGAAAGCCATCCCTAATACAGTCCAGGAAATCCTCCTCCACCGCATTGCTACCAACTTGGTTAACCCAATCTATATGTAGATTAAAGTCGCCCATGAGAACTGCTGTACCTTTATTGCACGCATCCCTAATTTCTTGTTTGATGCTATCCCCAACCTCACTACTACTGTTTGGTGGTCTGTACACAACTCCCACTAGCGTTTTCTGCCCTTTGGTATTCCGCAGCTCTACCCATACCGATTCCACATCCTCCAAGCTAATGTCCTTCCTTACTATTGCATTAATTTCCTCTTTAACCGGCAACGCTACCCATCTCCTTTTCCTTTCTGTCTATCCTTCCTGAATGTTGAATATCCCTGGATGTTGAGTTCCCAGCCTTGGTCACCCTGGAGCCATGTCGCCGTAATCCGAATTATATCATAATCGTTAATAGCTGCCTGCGCAGTTAATTCATCCACCTTATTACGAATACTCCTCGCATTGAGGCACAGAGCCTTCAGGCTTGTCTTTGTCCCTTTAGAATTTTGCTGTAAAGTGGCCCTTTTTGATTTTTGCCTTGGGTTTCTCTGCCCTCCACTTTTACTATTCTCCTTTCTATCTTTTGCTTCTGTCCCCATTTTATTTCCCTCTGTCTCCCTGCATAGTTCCCATCCCCCTGCCATATTAGTTTAACCCTCCCCAACAGCACTAGCAAACACTCCCCCCTAGGACATTGGTTCCGGTCCTGCCCAGGTGCAGACCGTCCGGTTTGTACTGGTCCCACCTCCCCCAGAACCGGTTCCAATGTTCCAGGAATTTGAATCCCTCCCTCTTGCACCACTCCTCTAGCACGTGGCACTCGTAGCAATCCTGAGATTACTACCTTTGAAGTCCTACTTTTTAAATTTAACTCCGAGCTCCCTAAATTCAGCTTATAGGACCTCATCCTGCTTTTTACCTATATCGTTGGTACCTATATGCACCACGACAACTGGTTGTTCACCCCTCCCCTTCAGAATGTCCTGCAGCCGCTCCAAGACATCTGTGACCATTGCACCAGGAAGGCAACATACCATCCTGGAGTCTCGGTTGCGACCGCAGAAACACCCATCTATCTCCTTTACAATAGAATCAAATATCACTGGAGCTCTTCCATTTTTTTTCCTGCCCTCCTGTGCAGCAGAGCAACCCACGGTGCCATGAACTTGGCTGCTGCTGTCTTCCCCTGGTGAGCCATCTCCCCCAACAATATCCATGTGTTATCAGCAGCAATACTCACCGGTCTCCATAGGAGACATCGAAATTTTCGATCTTAATATCGTACGACTTGTTCTTTCCTGAGGCTTCCAAGCGATTTTCCTTCTTATTGGAAGCTTGGCTGGCTGAGGCTTCTTCAAGAACCCTAGAACAAATCAGAAAACATACCCTTATGGTCAACGGCTGACAACAGAAAAGGCATCTCTGGACGAGCGTCACTGTATATTTTGTCACATGCTACAATCACAAGTAGGGTCTTGCTGATGGGCCACTCTTGGGAGCGCTACAACACTCTGTACTATGGAGTGATGGGTCGGGGCACACAATTCCCAACACTGAACTGCTGACCTCAGCTATGCTACTGTGTCTTTGTTGATCGGCTCGTTCACTTGTCCTATACAAATAGAAGTTTTAGCACAGGAGGAGGCCATTTGGCCCTTGTTGTCTGCAATGAACTAGGCCCCTCTTGGGGCTGATCTTATACAGTCCCATTTTCTCCATATTCTTCCTGATTAAATAATGATCCAACATCTCTTTGAATGCTATAGTTGATTTAGCATTGATCAAAACTTGTGACAAGGCATTCCACTCTCTTGTAACTCTTTGCATGAAGTTTCTTCCAACCTTCCCCTTTTTAAAATCTGGTGCTTATCTTGAGATTATGACCCTATGTCTTGGATTTCTGGCTCTTGATCATCTACCTCCCCTTCCCAGCCTCATGCTCATTGCCACTGTAAATAGATCCTTCTTACCATGTGCTGTCCGCCATCAAAACCCTTCAAGAAAACCATCCTGGCCTCTTAACTACCACCGTCGCCAATCTCCGATGTCCTTTTAACTTTTTGTTCCCTCCCCACTCCATAACGATCCCCCTCACAACTCCCCATCCGAATCTCTCTAATCCAGTTTCACAGCACCAAAACAGCCCTAACTAAAGTCCCGAGCAACATTCTCCATCGCCATGGTGCATTATCCTTCCTCGTCCTCTCTGCAGCCTTTGACATCCTCCTCTATTGCCTCTCCTCTGTTGTCCAGCACCATGTGACTACTCTTGTCATCGCTGAGAGCATGCAGAAAGCAAGCGCAGGCAGCGGAAGGAGCGTGCAGCAAACCAGTCTTCCCACTCACCCTTTCCTTCAACCGCTGTCTGTCCCACCTGTGACAGACTGTAATTCCTGTATTGGACTGTTCAATCACCTAAGAATCCATTTTTAGAGTGGAAACAAGTCTTCCTCGATTTCGAGGGACTGCCTATGATGATGATAATGACTATTCTTACCAATCTCTAGCAGTGACTTCTCTTCATACAGTGTTACCTTCGGAGTCCCACAAAGAACCACCCTTCGCCCTACTTTACATGGTGCCCCATGGTGACATGGAGTCAGCTTCCACAGGTAAGCCAACGATATTGAGCTCTACCTCGCTTGCCTCTGCGTTGTCAGAAGGGTAGAAGGGCCGAATGGCCTACTCCTGCACCTATTTTCTATGTTTCTATGTCAGACCGTTTGAGGTTGTTGGATTCAGTTAGGTACATGCTGGGAACCACGTGCGTTCAGGATTCAAGCACTTCAGCGACGTCCCTCAAGTTCAGCTTAGTGAGGGGGATTTCGAGGGTCCTGCCTTTGTGGACAGACTTGCATGGTTGAAGCCTGGCCCTACATGGGAATGTCATGCCTCAACTGAACAGAAGAGAATCCTTCCTAGCGCGTCATCAGGCTCCAAGGTGACCCCATCTTGCCTTTCTGGCAGGCAGTGCGATTGTATAGGTGGGAATGTCTGGGCAGAGTAGGTTTCCAGATTGCCTGGTACCTTCGACAGACTCTACCTGGAGCTGCTCTCTCCTTCAATAAAGCTTTTTTGCAATTTATAGCTTAAATCATGAGGTTCTGGTCACCACATTGCAGAAAAGATACGATTGCACTAGAGAGGGTGCAGAGAAGATTTACAAGGATGTTGCCTGGACTGGAGAATTTTAGCTATGAGGAAAGATTGGATAGGCTGGGTTTGTTTTCTTTGGAACAGATGAGGACAAGGTGAGACCTTATTGAGGTGTATAAAATTATGAAGGGCCTGGATAGAATGGATAGGAAGGACCAATTTCCCTTAGCAGAGAGGTCAATAACCAGGGGGCATAGATTTGAAGTAATTGGTTAAAGGATAAGAGGGAAGTTGAGGAGAACTTTTTTCAGCCAGAGGGTGGTGAGGGACTGGAACTCAATGCCAGAGAGGGTCGTCGAGGCAGAAACCCTCATCAAATTTAAACTGTACTTGGATATGCACTTCAAGTGCTGTATCCTACAGGGCTACGGACCAAGAGTTGGAAAATGGAATTAGGCTGGGTAGCTCTTTGTCGGCCGGCGTGGACACAATGGGCTGAAAAGGCCTCCTTCTGTGCCATAGATTTCTATGATTCTATGTCTGTTGATGTTTATTTTTCTGCTGTCTGAAGGTTAATAGAAGAGTAGAGAATGCACACCAATTCAGTGAGTTAATTACAGTAACGAGCTTGTCTGCTCCACTTCTGGACAATATTATCGTATAAAATCACACAACTTGGTTTGTGGGAGCGGGAGTGGCTGCTGGTGCTGACCATGAGAAAAATATCTGGTGAAGCATTGAAATCCAATGTGGACTGCATGGCTCAGAACCACATCGGGCAGTGCATTCAAACACTGAGCCACGGGAAGCACCAGATGTTCTTTTCCAGTTATCAGCGAGGAATAGAAAAATATTTAGATCAGTAACGCACGGTCCTTTCATCTTGGAGATCTGCGACCGAATCCAGCTCGAACCAACGCCCTACGTTCAAACAGTTCAAAGAAACAGCAAGTCTCGAACTTTCCCGTGCCCCAAAAATAACCCGCAAATTTGGAGTCATGAGTAATCGGCAATCTTACTCTTTTAAAATAAAAAAACAACCAGAACATAAAAAGAAAACATCAACTTCTTGTAACAGGAATGTATTTCCAACTTCTCGTGTGAGAGAAAGCTCCGAGAGTGTCAAAGGAGAAGCCACATCAAAGCCAGTAGCTCCAAGAGAAACCAGACTTCAAAGGGGTCTTTGAAGTTTATCCATTAACACAGTGCGATTCAACAGTTTTTGGGGCAGAAACACATTTGAACAGTCCATCCAAAAGAGGAGAATGAAACAATGTGAAGAGACTTCACACTTTTAGCATTCAAATCTTCTGAGATATTTTTATTTTATATCATACACGTCGCTTTAGAATAAAGTGGCATTTTCAGCTAGTGTTAAGGAACTGCATACAAAGATAAGATGCACAAATCAAATGCAACAGTATTGCTACTCAATTTCAATATCGAAGCAAGGGAATTTTAGCAAGGCAAACTGACCTTCCACAGATGAGCGAGAGTCAGTGAAGAGAAGCATCATACCTTACGACTCGGTTGACCAGGATTCTGGGTCCTCCCTCAAGCACAATGTCAGAGTTCGGCTGCCTGCCAGCAACAGTGGGAATGGGAAGCAGGCACAGCACAATCTAGAGTCCTGCTGGGTGACTTCAAAGGGGCAGAACATGTGCTGAGAGGACTTATTTATTTTTGGTGAGAAAACAAAGTTTTACAAAACAAAAGCGATATACTCCCTGTGCTGTGCACTTCCTCACACGACTGTACCAATGTTACTCTTTGACAGATGAATAAGCACAACCTAGAGCTGACTCCAAGGCAACGTTTCTTTCCCCAGCCAATATAGCCCGTCTCTGGCTAGTTGCCTCTTCACAACAGCAGGGCTGAGGTGAGTGACTCAACATTGAGAACTGTTGGCACCTGACTGGACCTGCCAAGCCGACTGGTTAGAATCAACAGCACGATACGGCAAGGTCTGTAAAACGCTCCTTTTTACTATTTGTTTTCAATGCTTTTGGATTATGTTAGAGGCATGTGGTGAGAAACTCAACTCCGCAGGGAAAACAATGTGACATAAGATCGGTTCAGGTGGCACGTGGACCCATCACAATCACTGCACATTAAAAACAAGCCAATGGGTGAAGCATTCAAATGTACTGGCCATGTGATGCAGCACAATATAAACTTGATCATTGCTTTTCCAAAATATCAACCCAATGTCTCCCCATTACACTGTGTACCCATTTCTTAATGAGCCCAGTGCCCTGGCCTCGCCCATCCTTCCCGATAACCTGTTGTAGCTTGGTGACTGTCCGAAACTTGTCCCTCACGCTCTGAACCTGCTGCATTGAAATCTCAAAATTTTGGCCCAGGCTATTTTCTTTATCTTAACTAAAAACAGAAAGTTCTGGAGACACTCAGGTGGTCAGGCAGTTGTAAAGGGTGCCTCAAGTCAGACTTATCTAGTTGCAGTTTTTGAGGAGGTTATTAGCATGTTGGATGGGGAGCGTCTATGGATATTGTCTATATAGACTTTCAGAAGGCAGTAGTAAAGGTTTCTATGTTCCTAAAACACATCAGTTGAGGGTTTAGGTACAAGCCCTTCCTCAGAACGCTATTACAGATGAACAGCATTTAAGAAGGAGCAGAACAAGGAGATAACTCTTTCAAGGTTGAAGAGCTCAAGTTTATTAAAGTTCTCTACTTTCACGCGTCATACATTCCCAAGATTAGCAGCTTATACACAACCCACCCCTTCAGATCCAGCATACAGGCATGCACACAAATCCCAATACTTACAAAGGACTTGCGGTCTTCTGTGAGCTCTTCTCGGTCCTCTTTTCTTGCTTCGCTTTTAGGCGGGCTTCAGCTTTTTCCAGCTTCTTAGCATCTACCGTCTGAAATCACACAATTTGAAAGTAGGAGAAAATGAAATAGTTCACTTCGATTTACTTGGAGATTCTTCCTCAGAGTTATGTACGTCAAACTACCCCCGGAAACTGGGATAGCCTCAACACTGTATTCTTTACTCGCCCCCATCCGAAAATTCATCCCCTTCTCTCCTGAAGATGCTGATCTCCTTTCTTGGATACATAAGTGCCAGCAGCCGTCACTCAAGTGGCCATTCTTCATGCACGAATCCAGGCAGGTTATTTGATTGTCCTGGGGCGGGGTGGTGGGGGGGAAACACAACCCAATCATGCCCACTGTGTCCTCACTGACACACTTTCTATCAGGGGGCACCGATCAGGAGAGTCATCAATAACATTGGCTGTTTTTTTCCTCCTCCTTAACCCTGGGTACAGCGGGGAATTGACCCACTCAACTGTGACTGAATAACTCAGTGTTGGCATCATTCTAGCCAATAATAGTAAGCTCTTATTTGAATGATGGGCAAGTGGTCTTGCTTACAGGCCACTGCAACATCCCAACCCATTTGCCCTCTCTTTGAAACAAGAGAAGTCATGAGCAAACCGTGATGCCCTGCAAGGTCATGCAGAGTGACGGAAAGCGTCTAAAGTTGCAACATGGGCAATGGAAAGGATCGCACTGGTGGAGCTAAGAGGCATTGTTCTTGGCAGATTTTTCTGCTTGTAGTTTGATGATATTGTTCTAGATTTATATAGACAGTACAGCACAGAAATAGGCTATTCAGCCCAACTAGTCTAACCTGGTGTTTATACTCCACACGGTTCTCCTCCCATCCAGCACCTTACATAAGGTACAGGATCTAAATCTGTGCCCTCTCACTCAGTGAGGATTCCAACTCTCAAGGAATGTCCTTATATCTCCAGGAATTGAAAAAGACTTGCATTTCTCGAGCGCCTTTCACGACCACCGGACGTCTCAAAGTGCTTTACAGCCAATGAAGTACTTTCAAAGTGTCGTCACTGTCGTAATGAAGGAAACGCGGCAACCAATTTGCACACAGCAAGCTCCCACACACAGCAATGTGATAATGACCAGATCATCTGTTTCAGTGATGTTGATTGAGGGATAAATATTGGCTCAGACACCGGGAGAACGTCCCTGCTGCTCTTCGAAATAGTGCCCTGGGATCTTTTACGTCCACCTGAGAGAGAGCAGACGGGTCTCGGTTTAACGTCTCATCCGAAAGCCGGCACCTCCGACAGTGCAGTGCTCTCTCTGGGGAGAGTCCAAACCCACTGAACTATGGCTGACATCTCCTGAACTGCTGCAAACAGCCTGGGAGAAAAATCATCGGAGTGTCAAAAAAAGCATTGTGTGTTATTTTCATTGTCTTTGAACACTTTTGTCCATCAGTTATAAAAAGAAATTGCATCTGTGGTTTTACTGGGAGGCAGGAGGTCAAGTGATGAAACCTCCAGAAATACTTCCAACCAGAAATATGTCAAACCAGAGTTGACAACCCCCTCACTCAATGGACTATTTTGGCAGCTTTGAAAGGGGTAGAACAAAAAACAAAACAAAAATAAGTGGAGAAAAATCGTATCTTTTTAAACTCAAAAGCAAATCCCCCAAGATAGCATTCCCGAGAAACTGTTAGTTCAGTGGGTGTCACTCACTTCTGGATCAGAAGGTTGTGAGTTCTCAAGCCTCACTCGAGACTTGAGCACATATTCCAGGCTGACACAAAAAGAGATGATCCAGTCAGTATCTCATTGTTGTTTGTGGGATCTTGCTGTGTGCAAATTGGCTGCCGTCTTTCCTACATTATAACAGTGACTACAATTCAAAAGTTCTTCATTGGCTGTAAAGCACTTTGGGTCATGCTGAGGTTGAGAAAGGTGCTACAGAAATGAGAGTTCTTTCTATCGCATCAATATGTCCAACTTCGGCTTTATCGAGCTCAGACTGCTTCAGCTGTAGAGCAAACTCTGCAACTAGTTTGTTGGTCCACGATTGGATAAGCTGAAGTAGAGAACGCCACTAATTTTCAGTACAGTTACACACTAAGCCACCAGGGAATGTTAATGAATGCTTTATATTCCAGCAGATGGTCTACAATCCGAGAGAAGTGCCTGTGCTGTAAATGAGCAATTTCCACAACAAAGGCTCAAACAAAGAAATAACTTTGTACAAGTGCGGGGAGGTAAGTGCTCTCACTGATGGCTGGGAGATCTGTACCAGCATGCTATGCAGAAACCACAGCCTGACTGCCAAGTGCTAGTTTGGCCCATGTGGTTCAAGCACCAATCTAGAGAATTTAGCACACTGAACCCTCAGTGCAGTAATGAGGGAGCGCAGCATTTTCAGACTGTTTGTTGGTTGAGGGGTGTAAAATAGCATTATTGGATGAGTAGCTAAGGGAATTTCCCTAGCATCCTGGTCAACATTTATCCTTCAATCAACACCTCCGAAAGCAGAATATCGAGTCATTTATCCAATCGCTGTTTGAGGGATCTTGTTATACACAAATTGGCTGCCAGATTTGCGAAATGATAGTGACTGCGCTGCAAAAGGAGATTTGAGGGGAAATGTCTTCACCCAGAGGGTGGTGGGGGTCTGGAATTCACTGCCTGAAAAGATGGGGGGGGGGGTGGGTAGAGGCAGAAACCCTCACGACATTTAAAAAGTACTTTGATGTGCACTTGAAGTGCTGTAACCTGCAAGGCTATGGACTGAGAGCTGGAAAGTGGTATTAGGCTGGATAGCTCTTTGCTGGCCGGCGCGGACACGGTGGGCCGAAATGGCCTCCTTCTGTGCTGTAAATTTCTATGATTCTCTGAAAACACATTCACTGGCTGCAAAGCACTTTTGACCCGAGGATCTGAAAGTAGTTCAATAAATGGACGTCCTAAGCCAATCCAGCTGCTTCATCAAGTGGTTTTGAACAAGGAGAAGGACTGAATCATCAGCTGTGTGAGGGCGGTGGGTAGTAATCAACACGATGTTCTCTTGCCCATACTTGACCTGAAGCCGTGAGACTTCATCGTGTCCGAAGTTAATGTTGAGGACTCCCAGGGCCACTCCCTCCCAACTGGATTCCACTGTGCCGTCACCTCTGGTGTGTCTGTCCAGACGGGAGGACAGGAAATACCGAGGGATGGTGATGGAGAGGTCTTGGACACGAGCTGAAAGTTATGATTCTGTGAGTATGACTAGCTCAGGCTGTTGCTGTACAAAGCCAAACACTGTGCTGCAAGGGCACAGAACAACCTTCTGAGTCAGAAGATCGTGGGAGTGCAATTCATCTCTGCCAGTGGTCGATGTCTGGAACAACTTAAGCAAAAAAAGTAGATGAAGCAAACAGGAGGAAATCTCTGTGCTATATTATCTCTAAACATGAACCTCACCGTGTCCCAAAACCCCTGTTTGTTGGCAGGCTCAGTCCCCAGTGTGCAGAGAGTTCATTTGTCCAACTGACATTTTCCAGCCACTATTTCAGTCATTTTCCCAGTAGTCGCGAATGAGATAAGATAATAACGCAGCTGTATCGAGCCAGTCTGTCAAAGCTGGACAGTCTCTACAACGTTGTCTCCGACACTTATTGAAGCGGAGGTCCGTTTTAATTCTTAAATTGTTCTGTGCCCTTACAGTACAGTGCTGGGTGTTATATAGGTTTGAGAAGTTATGAAAATTATGCCAGTGAAAAACTGGATTTCCAACAAGGAAGGAGGCATTGCTGGATCTGGTTCTGGGAAATGAGGTGGGTCAAGTGGTGCAAGTGTCAGTAGGTGAACATCTAGGGAACAGTGATCATAGTACAAAAGGTTTAGATTCGCTATGGAAAAGGACAGGGAGCAATCTAGAATAAAAATATTTAATTGGAGGAAAGTCAATTTCATTGGGTTGAGAACGTATCTGGCCCAGGTAAACTGGATTCAAAGATTGTCAGGCAAAACTGTAATGGAACAATGGGCAACGCATGTAGGCAGAGGACATGGCTGAGGTACTAAATGAGTATTTGCCTCTGTTTTCACCAAGCAAGCAGATGCTGCAAAAGTCATAGTGAAAGAGGAGGTGGTTGAGATATTGGATGAGAGATAAAGAGGAGGTACTAGAAAGGCTATCCGTACTTAAAGTAGAAAGTCACCCGGACCGGATGGGATGCATCCTAGGATGCTAAGGGAAGTAAAGGTTGAAATCACAGAGGTACTGGCCATAATCTTCCAATCCTCCTTAGATACAGGAATGGTGCCAGAGGAATGGAGAATCGCAAATGTTACAACCTTGTTCAAAAAAGGGTTCAAGATAAACCCAGCAACTACAGGTCAGTCAGTTTAACCTCGGTAGTGGGCAAGTTTATAGAAACGATAATCAGGGACAAAGTTAACAGGTCACTTGGACAAGTGCGGATTAATTATGGAAAGCCAGCACGGATTTGTTAAAGGCAAATCGTATTTCACCAACTTATTGAGTTTTTTGATGAGATAATAGAGAGGGTTGATGATGGCAATGCGGTTGATCCCTGGGGACCATCACTGTGTACTCAGTGGCTTGCTAATTGAACATTGCTACTGCTGGCTACAGGGTCGGCACAGCTTTGACTTTCACTTGACCAGATCTCAAACCAAAAGGCAGGAATCTACTGAAGGTGCATTAACTTAAAAGGTAGTCTCCTCTTAATAAAGGCTTCACTCACCGTGCCTAAATCCCTTCTCATCATCCAGATTCCTTTGACATCTTCGGTCTTGTAGTCTGCATCCAGCATATATATAGATATTAAAAAACAAGAAAAATCAGTCCATTCTTTTGCTATAAACCCATCACATACATTGAAAACGCCCCAATATAGTATAACTTCAGCATCGTTCTGCCACTGGCGAATGGCACTTGGGTAGACAAAGTAGACTTAGGCAAGAGGTGAGACACGATCTCGAGGAGGCAGTCCCTCTCAGCTTGGCCGCCAATGTAATCAGGCACCATTTTTATTTTTATTTTCTGCACGATCAGCTTCTGCTCAACTGCAAAACTATATAAAAAAAAACAACCACCTCTTCAGGACAGTGATAAAAAAAATGAAGCATTTCACAGCCTGAGTGAACTACAAACCTCAGGACTAGGTAGATCCTGCGGTCTTAAGAGAAGTAGCGTCAGAAATAGTGAATGCGCTGATTGTAATTTACCAAAATTCCCTAGATTTTGGGGAGGTCCCAGCAGATTGGAAAACTGCAAATGTAACGCCCCTATTTAAAAAGAGAGGCAGACAAAAAGCAGGAAACTATAGACCAGTTAGCCTGACATTGTGGTTGGGAAAATGTTGGAGTCTATTATTAAAGAAGCAGCAGCAGGATGTTTGGAAAAGCATAATTCGGTCAGGCAGAGTCAGCATGGATTTATGATGGGGAAGTCATGTTTGACAAACTTGCTGGAATTCTCTGAAATGTAACAAAGAGGGTGGATAAAGGGGAACCAGTGGATGTGGTGTATTTGGACTTCCAGAAGGCATTTGACAAGGTGCCACATAAAAGGTTACTGCACAAGATAAAATTTCACGGGGTCGGGGGTAATATATTTGCATGGATAGAGGATTGGTTAACCAACAGAAAACAGAGAGTCGGGATAAATGGTTCACTCTTGAGTTGACAATCAGTAACTAGTGGGGTGGTGCAGGGATCAGTGCTGGGGCCCCAACTATTTCCAATCTATATTAACGACTTGGAAGGAGGGACCGAATGTTACATAGCCAAGTTTCCTGACGATACAAAGATGGGAGGAAAAGCAATGTGTGAGGAAGACACAAAAAATCTGCAAAAGGACATAGACAGGCTAAGTGAGTGGGCAAAAATTTGGCAGATGGAGTATAATGTTGTAAAGTGTGAGGTCATGCACTTTGGCAGAAAAAATATCAAAGAGCAAGTTATTATTTAAATGGAGAAAGATTGCAAAGTGCTGCAGTATATTGGGACCTGGGGGTACTTGTGCATGAAACACAGGAGGTTAGTATGCAGGTACAAGTGATCAGGAAGGCTAATGGTATCTTGGCCTTTATTGCAAAGGGGATGGAGTATAAAAGCAGGGAAGTCTTGCTACAGTTATACAGGGTATTGATGAGGCCGCACCTGGAATACTGCGTGCAGTTTTGGTTTCCATATTTACGAAAGGATATACTTGCTTTGGAGGCAGTTCAGAGAAGGTTCACTAGGTTGATTCCGGAGATGAGGGAGTTGACTTATGAGGAATGGTTGAGTAGGTTGGGCCTCTACTCATTGGAATTCAGAAGATTGAGAGTTGATCTGATCGAAATGAATAAAATTATGAGGGGTGGATGCAGAGAGAATGTTTCCATTGATGGGGGAAACTAGAACTAGGGGGCATAACCTTAGAATAAGGGGCCGCCTATTTAAAACTGATGAGGAAAAATTTATTTTCTCAGAGGGTTGTATATCTGTGGAATTCGCTGCCTCAGAGATCTGTGGAAGCTGGGACATTGAATAAATTTAAGACAGAGAGAGACAGTTTCTTAACTAAGGGAATAAGGGGTTATGGGGACTTGGCAGGAAACTGGACCTGAATCCGTGATCAGATCAGCCAAGATCGTATTAAATGGCGGAGCAGGCTCGAGGGGCCATATGGCCTACTCCTGCTCCTATTTCTTATGCTCTTATAAGAACAGGAGGAGGCTATTCAGCCCCTGGAGCCTGCTCCGCCACTCTGAGATCTTGGCTGATCTATATCCTAACATTTCAGGTCGATGACTCTTTGTCAGACGAACAGTCGCAGACCCGAAACGTTAACTCTCTCTCTCCACAGATGCTGTCTGACCTGCTGAGATTTCCAGTATTTTCTGGTTGTATTTCAGATTCCAGCATCCGCAGTGTTATATATGCAAACTTGTATTTACTCTGTACAGACTCCAGAGGGCTCATCCCCGGAAGTCCCAAAGGATCCATAATCCCTTGGGAGCACAGGTACTTAAGGAGGCTTCACAGGTTGGAGAGGCACTCTGGAGACCTGCAATAAAAGACTACGGTCACGTTTTACTTTGAGCTCAGTGTTCAGTCTGATTCTTTCTCCATACACAACACGCAGGATTTTGCTTTTGATATACATGTGTTGATTGCTGCCATTGTCATCAAAATCCACTGCGCGGCCTTGGACAACATGAACCACTTTCCATACCTCGGGAGCCTACTATCATATGGCGGTACAGGCTCGAATGGCCTACTCCTGCACCTATTTTCAATGTTTCTATATCAGCAAGGGCAGACATCGACGACGAGGTCCAACACCGCCTCCAGTGCGCCAGCGCAGCCTTCGGTCGCCTGAGGAAGAGAGTGTTCGAAGACCAGGCCCTTAAATCTGGCACCAAGCTTATAGTCCACAGGGCTGTAGTGATACCCAACCTCCTGTATGGCTCAGAGATGTGGACCATATACAGTGGACACCTCAAATTGCTGGAGAAATACTACCAACGATGTCTCTGCAAGATCTTTCAAATCCCCTGGGAGGACAGACGCACCAACATCAGTGTTCTCGATCGGGCCAACATCCCCAGCATCGAAGCAGTGACCACATTCGACCAGCTCTGCTGGGCGGGCCACTTCGTCCGCATGCCCGACACAAGACTCCCAAAGCAAGCACTCAACTTGGCACTCCTACACGGCAAGCGATCCCCAGGTGGGCGGAGAAAACAGTTTCAAGGACACCCTCAAAGCCTCCTTGATAAAATGCAACATCCCCATCGACACCTGGGAATCCCTGGCCAAAGACTGCGCCAAGTGGAGGAAGAGCATTTGGGGAGGCACTGAGCACCTCGTGTCTCGTCGCTGAGAGCATGCAGAAAACAAGCACAGGCAGCAGGAGCGTGCGACAAACCAGACTCCCCACCCAGCCTTTCCTTCAACGACTGTCTGTCCCACAGAGACTGTAATTCCTGTATTGGACTGTACAGTCACCCGAAAACTCACTTTTAGAGTGGAAGCAAGTGTTCCTCGATTTCGAGGGACTGCCTATGATGATCATGTCCTTCAATGGGCACCTATCTTAACAGGTAATTTAAAGTGACTGGAACAGATCAATGGATTCAAGACAATCAATTCAAATACAAACAACCCTTGAAGATGTTTATAGAACAACTTGCATTTATCATCATGATGATAAATTGGTAGAGGACCTTTGTCTTTCAGATGTTTAATGTAGGCCCATGCTTTCGTACGTCCCGGTGAAGGTGTTGACGATGGCTTGGAGTTCGGACATGGACTGGGTCTGTGGTGGATCCGTTGGTCAGGATCACGGCTTACATGTCATGGTGGAGCAGGCGGAGGACGACGACAAAACCTTTGGGGGCAGCTGAAACTGAGGAGGACGCTCCATAGTCCCTCATGGTTAACTGTCAAAGACCTTGGTAAGGTCAAAGGCGGCCATGTACAAGGGTTGGTGCTGTTACCTGCATTTCTCTTGTAGTTGGTCGTGCGGTGAAGATCATGTTCGTTGTACCCCTTAGTGGACGGAATCCGCATTGTGACTCTGCGAGGAGCTCTTCAGCTTCAGGGAGAAGACAATTGGGGAGGATTCTTACGACCACTTTCCCAGTGGCCGACAGCAGAGAGATTCTTCTATAGTTGTCGCACTTGTCCCCTTTTTTGAAGGTGGTCATGATTACGGCATCTCAGATCTCCCCGGCATGCTCTCCTCCTTCCAGATGGGAGAGATCAAGCATTCGTGCCAATAGTGCTTCTCCACCTTACTTTAGTGCTTCAGCGGGGATTCCATCTGCTCCTGCTGCCTGGTTGTTCTCGAGCTGTTGGATGGCCTTTTCTACCTCATGCAGAGCTGGGGTCTTGCTGAGATGGTGCGGGTAGCCTGCTGTGGGATGGAGTCGAGGACACTCGTGTCGAAGGCAGAGTCTCAGTTAAGGAGATCTTCGAAGTGTTCCTTCCAGCATGCCCTGACTGCCTCGGTGACCTTAATGAGTGCCTCTCTATTCTTGGTCAGCAGTGGGGTGGAGCCTTGGGTACTTGGGCCATAGGTGGTTTTGACTGCGCTGAAGAATCCTCGCACATGGTGGTTGTCGGCCAGCTGTTGGACCTCCTGTACTTTCTCCACCCACCATCTATTCTTTAGGTCGCAGGTTTTTTGTTGGACCGCGGCCTTCAGCCGCCTTGCTGCTCCCAAGTTGGGTTGCTGCTTTAAGTTCAGAAATGCCTTGCGCTTGAGGCTTATTAGCTCACAGATCTCCTGGTCATTCTCGTCAAACCAGTCTTGGTGTTTCCTGGTTGAGTGACCGAGCGTCTCTTCACAGGCGCTGGTTATGGAGGCCTTGATGGCAGACAAAGGCGCTGTGAGCACTCTGCATCTCAGGGGTCATCGAGGGTCGCCAGGTTGGCAGTGAGGCGCTGGCTGTATAGAGCTTTCTTAACTGGGTCTTTGAGTACCCCAGCGTTGATTTTCCTGCGGCATTACTTCTGTTGCCATCGCTGCTTTGGGGCTATATTGATGTTAATGACGGAGTGGATTAGGCGGTAGTCCGCCCAGCAGTCGTCAGCTCTTGGCATGGCCCGGGTGATGACGTAGTCGAACAGAAGCCAGTGCTTGGAGTGAGGGTATTGCCATGATGCCTTGTCTCTCTGACGGAACATGGTGTTGGTGATGACAAGGTCACGTTCTAGGCATTTTGTCAGGAGCAGGGTACCGCTGGAGTTGGTTTTCCCTACCCCCTCTCTGCAAAGAGAACATAAAGCTCAGCCCCGAGAACAAGCACGCCCCAACCCGACCTAGGGGGAAAACACCACTGGAGCAGAGGGAACATAAAGAGGAGCCTACCCACGCAGGGTGCAGCGCGAGCAGCTCGGAGAGTGCAACGAAGGCAAAGTTGGCGACAAATCGGACGCCACGGCATCACAGGTAGCCGATTGCTTGGCGTCTCTTGTTGAGAGGATGAACCCAGCAGCGGGGCTGTGGCCCAGGTGTGGCACAGCATGGCCAACAGCAAGTTTGTGAGGCCGCCACTACACCCTATGAGTCCCAGGGAAAGAGAAAGGAGGACATTAGGAGTATGTGTGTTCGTATATGATAAGCCCATACAGCAGAGTCTGGTCTCCAATCGTCTTGGACCCACTTGCCACTGGATCAAAACCTTGCTCTGCTAAGCCCGCGTGGTAGCCAGTGTGCAACGGCCAACTCACGTTAAAAGAACTCAAGCACAGGCATCTTCCACCCTTCAAAATGAAGTTCAGGACCTGGAACGTCAGGACCCTCATGGACAACCCCTACAGCGACAGACTGGAACATCACATTGCTATCGTTGCCTGAGAACGCTCACGCTTCGACGTCAACATTGCCGCCCTAAGTGAGACCCAGCGGGCAGGGGAAGGACAGCTCAAAGAACAAGGTGGTGGTTACACCTTCTTCTGGAAAGGTAAACCAGAAAAAGAATGGCGCCTCCATGGAGTTGGCTTCGCCATCAAGAATGAGCTGATGGGTCATCTCCGAAACTCCCCCTGCGGGATAAGCGAACGTCTCATGACTCTCCGGCTTGCCCTAGCCTAGAACCAGTGTGCCACAGTCATCAGTGCGTGCGCCCCAACACTCGACACAACAGATGAGACCAAAGAAGAATTCTACTCCAGCCTCGAACAATCCCTGTCCCGAGTCCCGACAACAAACTGATCCTCCTTGGCGACTTCAACGCCAGAATCGGTAAGGACACAGACCTCTAGGGTGTGCCCCAAACCGACCTCGGGAGAAACACCACTGGAGCAGAGGGAACATAAAGAGAAGTTGCATTTATATAGCATCTTTAACAAAGTAAAATTTCCCAAGGCGCTTCACAGGAGCATTACTGCCCTAGAAATAGTGGATGCATTGGTAGTGATTTTCCAACATTCTATAGACTCTGGTTCAGTTCCTATGGATTGGAGGGTAGCTAATGTAACCCCACTTTTTAAAAAAAGGAGGCAGAGAGAAAACAGGGAATTATAGACTGGTTAGCCTGACATCGGTTGTGGGGAAAATGTTGGAATCAATTATTAAAGATGTAATAGCAGCGCATTTGGAAAGCAGTGACCAAATCAGCATGGATTTATGAAAGGGTAATCATGCTTGACAAATCTTCTGGAATTTTTTGAGAATGTAACTAGTAGAGTGGATAAGGGAGAGCCAGTTGGTATGGTGTATTTGGACTTTCAAAAGGCTTTTGACAAGGTCCCACATGAGATTAGTGTGCTAAATTAAGGCACATGGTATTGGGGGTAATGTATTGACATGGATAGAGAACTGTTTGGCAGACAGGAAGCAAAGAGTGTGAATAAATGGGTCCTTTTCAAAATGGCAGGCAGTGACTAGTGGGATGCCGCAGAGTTCATTGCTGGGACCCCAGCTATTTACAATATATATTAATGATTTAAACGAAGGAATTGAATGTAATATCTCCAAGTTTGCAGTTGACACTAAGCTGGGTGGCAGTGCGAGCTGCGAGGAGGATGCTAGGAGGCTGCAGGGGGACTTGGACAGGTTAGGTGAATGGGAAAATGCATGGCAGATGCAGTAGAATATGGATAAGTATGAGGTTATCCACTTTGGTGGCAAAAACAGGAAGGCAGATTATTATCTGAATGGTGACAGATTAGTAAAAGGGGAGGTGTAACGAGACCTGGGTGTCAGGGTACATCAGTCATTGAAGGTAGGCATGCAGGTACAGCAGGCAGTAAAGGCAGCAAATGGCATGCTGGCCTTCATAGAGAGGGCATTTGAGTATAGGAGCAGGGATGTCTTACTGCAGTTGTACAGGGCCTTGGTGAGACCACACCTTGAGTATTGTGTGCAGTTTTGGTCTCCTAATCTGAGGAAGGACATTCTTTCTATTGAAGGAGTGCAGTGAAGGTTCACCAAACTGATTCCCGGGATGGCAGGACTGACATATGAAGAAAGGCTGGATCAACTAGGCTTATATTCACTGGAATTTGGAAGAATGAGAGGGGATCTCATAGAAACATAAAATTCTGGCGGGATTGGACAGGTTAGATGCAGGAAGAATGTTCCCGATGTTGAGGAAGTCCAGAATCAGGGGTCACAGACTAAGGATAAGGGGTAAGCCATTTAGGACCGAGATGAGGAGAAACTTCTTCACTCAGAGAATTATAAAGCTGTGGAATTCTCTACCACAGAAACTTGCTGAGGCCAGTTCGTTAGATATATTCAAAAGGGAGTTAAATTGGCCCTTATGGCTAAAGGGATCAAGGGATATGGAGAGAAAGCAGGAATGGGGTACTGAAGTTGCATGATCAGTCATGATCATATTGAATGGTGGTGCCGGCTCGAAGGGCCGAATGGCCTACTCCTGCACCTACTTTCTATCTTTCTAGTACATTTGTTTGGCAACCGTACATTTGTGGGCAAATGCCAATTTGCATCTTGTGAATGACCGATTACTTAATCCCGTTATGTCACACACACCTTTTAATGCCCCATTGTTCTGGGAATTTGAAGCTATTCTCGGTGATAATGCATAATGATAGCAGTCAGTCCGAAGTTATCAGAGGTACAGAGCGACTCAGAGGACTCCCGTGGCGCTGGACAGCCAAGAATGAAGGAAGTGACGATGATTCAAGGGACAGTTTAATGCTGAAGGTCAGATCTACAAAAGCAACATTGTTCTTTTGATATTGAAGTGCGTAGATAACCAGTTTGTACTGACTATTGCCCTTGTACCTGTACAATTTTCAATAAATTTAGTAGTTAATTGCCTGAACCACTGACTCATGGAGCGCATACTGTTAAACCTACCGAAAAGGGAGAGAGAACAAGCATGTAAATATATTCCCGCAAAACACAATGACATGACATAAGAGCTCTCTGCTCAACGTGTGGGTCTCACTGTGTTTACCTAGATACTGGGCAAGTACAGAAGACACCTAGTTTGTAGGGGAGCAGCCAGTGATGTTAAACCCAAGGCAGTATCTGGGTAACAAGGAGTGACAAAAAGAACAGTGCAGATCAATAATGTACCTGAACCACAGAAAAACAGGGAGCAGCTCAGAGCTGCTTGACTGATACTTGTGAAAGCAACAATTTGTCCCATTCAGGTATTAGTAGAGCTATTGCAATGTTTATCCTTTGGAAAGGTTGCGCTTATTAAGGTGTTAGTGCTGGTTATTCGAGCGCCTTCTATTTCAGGCACCAAGACGAAGCTGACACTGAAGACCAGGAAAGGCCATTTGGCCAAATGGAACTTGCCCCTCCAGTACCCTCAGTCTTCAGGCGGAGCATTTTAACTGCCCATCCCTATTAATCCCGGGTAGATTAATCCAAACATTTATCCTTTCAGTAAAGGAGTTCTTTCTGTTCAAAATGTACTTTTCACTTAGTTAAATTAATCTTCCACTCCTCAGATAGCACACTGACTCACAACGCTTTTCATTTTTGAGTTAACAATAAATGGTTTGAGCTCTCCGAATGAGTCAGCTGTTTGGCAACAATCAGATGAGACATTGTCCAGAAATGTCCCCAGGTCAGAGTCTGTGATGGGTCAGCTGATTTCGCCCGAGATGACAACTGGAACCAGCAAATGGCTTCCGAGCCCCTCGGCTGGAGAGGGAAAACAACCAGCCATGGATTGTGCTCCCGATCCTCATCGAGCAATCCTTGCTGGAAACCTGCGGGTGGACTTGGGGTAAAGATAGGATTAGGCTCATCTTTGATGCTCCCACATCAGAACGGCCTGCCGATACTCGATAGGGTCACATTGAAAAAACGGTCTCTCGGGTGGGGTAACGGAACGCACCCAGAGCCACACTTTAGCAAGTCAAGTCGAGGCTTTCAGGAAAGGGGACGCGATGGGGGCGGGGCAGGAGGGAGAAGAGATGGAGGAGAAAATGGGGAAAGAAACTGGCGATATAAAAAAGAGTGGGCCAAACGATATAAGTTCCACAACATACAAGAAACGAGAGCTCTCTTGAATGCATTGCTTACCAGAATGGCCAGTCATTTGAGAGAGCTGTATAGGAGCTTTCAGCAGCACGTTTTGTTTTGATGAGTTGGATGTATTGCTGCCAAGTAAAAACAAAGAGTTACACCAGCTGTGAGCCTGGGTGGCACCGAGTTCAGGCACTAGCCCACCGACCACAACTATTCACAGACATGCACCTGGGATTCTATACAGTATTATAATGAATCATGGTTATATTAATATCAACACGGAATTAGACAAAGTTTCAATCTTGCATGCAGCAGCTTCTTCTATTACAGTGAGGCCCATTTATCGCAAATCGACTGTACACCCATAACAGACTCCAGGAGCGTGAGGCGTTGGTCAAACTGAGATTCAATGGCACTCATTCTCCTTCTCTTACTGTTCAGTAAAGAAAAGTAAGGCGACATTATTGGGAGACAGGATTAATGTTACTTTATCTCCAGCTTAGCGTTTGCAAAACTGAAGCCAGCCTGTTCGGCTTCGACAAACATTGACACACCTCAGGTCTCGACTCCATTTTCCTCTCTGGCTGCCACCACACGCTTACATAGATTGCACAGCAAACAAACAGGCTATTTGGCCCACCTGGTCTGTGCTGGTGTTTATACTCCACAAGAGCCTCCGCCCACTCTAACTACCTCTTCCCACCCTACCCCCGTATCTCTCTATTCCTGTCGCCCTCCCATATGCATCGTCTCCCCTTAAATACATCAATTCTCTCTGCTTCAACCAGTCCATGTGGCAATTCTCCTGTGTAAAGAAATTCATCCTAAATTCTTTACTTGATCGATTAGTGACGATCTTGTATTTATGCCCCCTTGTTCTGGACTCATCCACAAATGAAACAGTTTCTCCACATCCGCCCTATCGAACCCCCTCATAATTTTAAAGGCCGCTATCAAGTCTCCCCTCTGGTCTTCTCTTCAGCAGAGGAGAGCCCCAAAATCTTTCCCGATTGTGCAGATCAATATGCTTTTGCCAGTATGGAGCACTTCGCAGAGGTGCCAAACTTACTCGCGATGTCAGCTTCCTCCCCACATCCGAACTGTCACCAATATTGCTCTTAGTCTCTGCAACAGCCATCAGCCTCCATCTCTGCCAGGAAAACCAACATGTTCCCTGCTAACACCATTCACAAACTGTCAGTCACCCAACAGAGCCAGGTCATGCCCTTGCCCGCATAGAGATTCACATCCCCATCACCCACTCTCATCAAGCTCCACTGGGTCCCGGTGTCCCAGAAAATAGACCAATACTCCTCTTCTTCTCACCTTTAAATCCCTGCACGGCCTCAACAATCGATGTCAGCCTTGCATCCTTGCTCACATCCTGTGGTCTTCCAACACCAGCATACTTCACATTCCTTGTTCCGTTCACTCCATCAGTGATTCCGTCTTTCAGCCATCTTGCCCCACCATCGAGAGCACCCTCCCTATCTCTGCCTTCCCCGTGCTCACCCTGCTTTCTAAACCCCACCATCCCTCAAATACACTCTTTGACTACATTTCACCCTCTTCCTTCTTTCTTTTGTGTAATGTGGTGAATTGTACCCCCTTTCATGGGACAAGTGAAAGGCCTTATAAAACTATTTGATAGAACTTGCGTCTTGAAAGCTTGTCCCTCTTTATGTACAGAAGTACAAGCTTGAACTTGGCAACTGTTCAATGCTGCAAAGTTTTAAAGCAGGTGGGGAAATTGCAGGTTAAAAGGCATATCCCATCAGTCTGTGGGGCACCGTGGCCATTGAACAAAGCACATATATGACACGTTTGCACATTGCTGCGGTGTGCTGCCCGGGTGGAGAGCTTCGCTCTGCATGCAACTGACCCAGGCGCACTTGATGTTGACATTGGGTGGTTCAAAGAGTTTCATTCCAACCACTAATAGCTTTCAGCTTGCTCACCAAAACATTGAAAAACAAAAGAATGACAATGTTTACTCACAGTTTAAGGGTATTAAACATTTTTTGACAAATCTCTCGCACGTCATCTTCATTTTTCGAGACTGACACTTCTTGCAGAACGTCACCAATTGCCTCAAAAATCTCATCAACGGATTCAAAATCAGCAGCACTGCTGTCCAGCACACCTGAGGGGAACAACAGCCTATCCTTACTTCGAGTTTTAACAATTACACATCTACAAAGCTAAGCAAAGTAGGTTCCAACACACACACAGCATATCGCATACCACACGATAAACCCTGAGCAGCTGGGCACAAAAAAGCCGGTAAGTTACCAATACTGTGTGGAGATTTCATACATTGTCCACTTAGAAACATAGAAATTTACAGCGCAGGAGGAGGAAATTTCAGCCCGTGTCCGCGCCAGCCAACAAAGAGCCGCACGGCCCTCGGTCAGCAGCCCTGAAGGTTACATATAAACCTATGAATAATGAACAATGGCGGAAAGGTAAAGAGCATCCAGCCCAAACAGTCCGCCCCACACAACTGCGGTACCCCATGTATCACAACATTGTACACTCCACCTCAACCGGAGCCATGCGATCTCTTGGGAGAGGCAAAAATCCAGATAAAAACCCAGGCCAATTGGGGACAAAATCTGGGAAAATTCCTCTTCGACACATCCAGGCGATCAAAACTAGCCCAGAAGATCATTTGAATTGTGAAAAACATCAAGTAGTACAATTATAGATGTTGTCCTTCCAAACTTGTATTATGCTCAAGAGAGAGCATTTTGAGCCATATAGCTTTAGGGTGCAGAACCGGTAGGTCGGATCTGTCACTGTATAACACTGGGGTACAGTACTGGTGGGTACAGGTCTGTCACTGTATAACACTGGGGTACAGGTCTGTCACTGTATAACACTGGGGTACAGTACTGGTGGGTACAGGTCTGTCACTGTATAACACTGGGGTACAGTACTGGTGGGTACAGGTCTGTCACTGTATACCACTGGGGTACAGGTCTGTCACTGTATAACACTGGAGTACAGTACAGGTGGGTACAGGTCTGTCACTGTATAACACTGGGGTATAATACTGCTGGGTACAGGTCTGTCACTGTATAATGCCGAGGTACAGTACTGGTGGGTACAGGTCTGTCACTTTATAACACTGGGGTACAGTACTGGTGGGTACAGGCCTGTCACTGTATAACACTAGGGTATAGTACTGATGGGTACAGATCTATCAGCTCAGTGACTATACTAAATATGTAGTGCAACTTGAACCAGGCAGAAATTCTTACTCCATGCTGAAAACTGAGAATACGGACGTGTGAGCAGCAGGATCAGTATAAGACCAATAAAGGAAAAGCTGTGCAACAATTGGTTCCCAGAGTTGTACATTGGGCAATGGACTAAAAGATATTTTGTATACGCGGTTGACATACATCTCCTGGTGTTGCAATGTTTGCCCCATTGCTCAGTCCAACGCTAAAGTTGCCCTTGAAAGACAACAACCATCCTTTCCCACATCTGGGAGCATTCACCCAATGCAGCTGGTGGTGTCATCTAATGTCTGAGCAGTATTTGCCATAAAGAGAGTGCGGAATATATTTCCTGTGGAATTAAATACAAGGGGTCGCCTAGTGCAGTCAGCCAGTTCTGGCAGAAAGGGCACCTACGTTCTAAATATTATACCAAACTCGCAAAAGAGTTCATTTACTGGGGGTATGGTAACATAGTGGTTATGTTACTGGACTAGTAATCCAGAGGGCTGGACTAATAACCCTGAGACATGAGTCGAGCAACAAAGTCAGTACTGAGGGGGAACCTTCACCACGCGGACTGCAGCGGTTGAAGGCTGCGGCTCACCACTCACTACCTTCTCAAGGGCAATCAGGGATGGGTAATAAACGCCAGGCTTGCCAGCGATGCTCACATCCTGTGAATAAATAAATTTAAAAAAGTGGAAGAACATTGTGTAAGGGTTCCTAGTGCATCTCCTGACCATCAAATGCAGCAAGATTCTTAATCGGTACAGTTCGCTATTAGGGATTTACATGGAGTGTTCGGATTTGAACAGTACCGTTTTCACCAACACAAGTTGTATGGTGTGACTTGTATGCAAAGTTGCCAAACAAATAGCAATTTACATTGCAGCAAAATGCCCATCATGATCCCACCACTATTTCTGCATCAGCTACAGTATAACTGCATTCAGCGCAACACACAACAGGCAGCAAACTGAACCATTGGCGGCAAACTCTCCCATTGGCTGCTTACAAACAGTCAGACACCTGTGAATGTTCCCAACTACAGGCATTCGCAGCCAACAGTATATCTGGGTCTGCCAGATCTGCATTACACGAAGCTAGTACTGATCTCACACTGGTACTGCAGTATAACTGCACCCAAGGTTTCAGCCCAGCTTTGAAGAAAAATTATAATTCTTAAATACTGCATCAAACTTTGGAACAACAAATTTGAGACGTAGGGCTCTGAACCATAGAATTTCACAGCACAGGAGGAGGCCATTCCTCCCCTCCTTCTCGTCCCAGTCCATTAAAAGAGCAATTTCGAGTCCCATTCTCCACTTTTTTAAATTTCTCTTTTTCAAATATTTATACACTTTCCCTTTAAAAGCCATTCTGGATTATGTTTCCCCCCACTGTTTCTGGTGGGATATTCCGCAACAACCCAATGCACAAAAAATGATCCTAAACAATGTTCCTTCTTATTTGGTTTTCAGTGTGCGAGCCCTTTAACCAGCTGTGTGACCCATTCAAAACAACGTGCACGCGCAGCTTTTCCCATATATAATCTCTAGAAGCTTACTCCCTGCCAACATTGAGCTGATGGTCTGCAGTTACCTGGTTTATTCCTTTTTTCCTTCTTCAACAGATTGGCAACCCTCCAGCCCTTTGGCACAACTTCCACATTGAAGGATGTTTAAAAGATTGCAGTCAGAGCCTCTGCTGTTTCCTCTCTGACATCCCTCAGCATTCCAGGACGCACAATATTATACTGGACAAGAAGCCATATATTGTAAGACACTTGATGCAGTGTGAAGGATACTGACTTAAAAAGCAATCTCCAGTCATATACAGGTCAAAGACACTATGCAAATCTGAAGAGTCACATCGCCCAAATTGGGTGAATCTGATGGAAACACAGTAACAGGAGGAGGCCATTCAACCCCTGGAGCCTGTTCCGCCATTCAATGAGATTGTGGCTGATCTGCGACCTAACTCCCATCTACCCACCTTGGCTCCATATCCTTTTATACCTTTGACTACCAAAAACCTATTGATCTTAGAATTCAAATTATTAGTTGACCTAGCATCTATTGCTTTCTGTGGGAGAATTTCACAGTTCAAATTATTAGTTGACCTAGCATCTACTGCTTTCTGTGGGAGAGTTTCACACATCTATCACTCTTTGCGTGAAGAAGTGTTTCCTAACTTCTCTCCTGAATGGCCTGGCTCTGATTTTAAGGTTTTGTCCTAAACTCCCCCACCAGTGGTAAAAGTTTCTCTATCTACCCGATCAATTCCTTTCAATGTTCTAAAAACCTCAATCAAATCAACCTCATCTATTCCAGGTATAAATCTGAAGGATTGACTGCATGTTGCAAGGACACAAGCTGCCTTTCAAAAGCATATCAACCTGCATCTAAACCAAAGTATTGCATTTACAGCTGAGCATGCCGACCTGGTTAAAAATAGGGAGGTCAGGAGGGAGAAGGGAAGGCAAGGAGAGAGAGTGAATGCGTTTACCATCCAAATGGGAAGAGGTGTGGTGTAAGTTACCAGAGAAGACCACTGAAGCACACATGGGTTCAATAGGAGAAATCAAGGGATCTAACGAGTTGGTGGCTCAATGCGGTGAAGGTATGTAACAGGAGCAGGTTTGTTAGTTTATTCCTCACGTCCCTCTTGTATTTTACTTTTGTGACAAGCATCGAATTCTAGAAAGCTGGGGAGGCAGATGGAGCTAAATAACTTGGGTTCAGATGAAAGTTTTAAAAGTACCTTTCCCAATTGGGAAGTTGAAGATCGGTGTCATGCTGCAACCTTACTCATGGTAGCTGACAGCGCCCATTGCGATATAAACAGCTTACTGACCTTCAAAAAAATCCAAAGGAAACCTAATGGGAATCATATTGAAAAAAACAAGTCAAGGTCCGCAAATCTATTTTCCTTAGCAGAGAGGTCAATAACCAGGGAGGCATAGGATTAGAGGAGAGTTGAGGAGAACTTTTTTCACCCAGAGGATGGTGGAGGTCTGGAACTCACTGCCTGAAAGGGTGGTAGAGGCAGAAACCCTCACCACGTTTACAAAGTACTTGGATATCTTTCACGACCACTGGACGTGTCAAAGGCTTTACAGCCAATGAAGTACTTTTGAAGTGTAGTCACTGTTGTAATGTAGGAATGCGTCAGCCAATTTGCGCACAGCAAGCGCCCACAAATAGCAATGTGATAATGACCAGATAATCTGTTTTTTGTTATGTTGATTGAGGGATAAATATTGACCAGGACACCAGGGATAACTCCCTTGCTCTTCTTCGAAATAGTGCCATGGGATCTTTTACGTTCGCTTGAGAGAGCAGACCTTGGTTTAATGTCTCATCCGAAAGACGGCACCTCTGACAGTGGGGCGCTCCCTCAGCACTGTACAGGAGTGTCAGCCTAGATTTTTGTGTGCTCAAGTCCCTGCAGCGAGACTTGAACCCACAACCTTCTGACTCACAAGTCGAGTATGCTACCCACTGAGCCACAGCTGACAGTGATTAGGGAAGTGGACTGAAATGGTGGCTTGGGTGCAGACTTCGTGACGGGGTGGGGGGGCAGCTGAAGACAATAGTTTCAGTCTGACCAATGTTTAGCTGGAGTAAAACTGAGTCTCATCCAAGACTGGATGTTGGACAAGCAGTCTGCCAACAGCTTATTTCCAGAAGGGAAAGCTGAATAGCAACCTGGAGAGTGATCCACAGCTGACTCTTCCCCTTCCCTAGTTATCCCAGGGACACGAGGGCAACTATCACACCACCGACTCTCACCCCAGGCTCAGAACAGCTGACAACACACAGGGATTTGGCCAGAGTCAGGAATTTCAATACTCCCACCCACAACTATAGGAGTCACTTCAAAGCAACCCAAGAATGTTCTTATCTCAGTTTAAGACTCAGTGATCTGATGCAATGTGCTTAATCTCAAAATAAACTTGCTTATCCCTACACATTTCTGCCAATTTACAGAACATGAGTTATTACTTTACAAATCAGCATCAAGTGTTGGCCACTTAGGAACATAGGAAAAGGAGTAGGCCATTCAGCCCCTCGAGCCTGTTCCGAACTTGCTCCCTTTTACGCAGCAGGTGGTTCCCATGAACTTTCTTTTTGTATAAATGATTATTCCAGGCGAGGCTTATGTTTGCAAGACAACTGTACCAGCCAGTGATTTAGATTAAAAGTAAATTACCCTGTGGAAGCACACAACAGAGCGAGTCAACACCTTATAAAGGGAGGGAAAAAATCACAAGAAACTAAAAAGTGTTAAGATAACAAATGCAAGTTATGTTTTATCCAACATCGTTGAGTTGACATCTCCATATGTTTTATGGAAAAGTGACGGCATCAATGTCTGGGGAAAGTCGAGTAGCTGGGGAGAAACTGGAATCATGGAATAGGATGATGTAGTGCTGGGGACTATTGGTTCTTTTTAGATGGATGAGGCAGGATCGTCTGAAAGACCTTCTGCATCTGTATCCATCCTGTATAATTTCCTGGAACCTCCCCAAGAGTATCCCTTTCATTCACTGGCACTATTGCGTTGCATTCTAGGAACTCTGTGTAATTCAAGTACCTCACATCAAATTTACCCCAGAATCTGACGAACAAAATCCCATTTTATCAGCTGTGCAGCAGATGTGCTTGGCTGAGCCATTATTTTGGATATTGTGTCCCAAATTTTGCTTCCTTGCTCAACTCCATTTTGACTACACGTTTAAGAACTTTTTGATGCAGAAAAAAACTATTCGGGCCAACATACCCATGACTATTGAGTAATCTCAAGCCCATATACACCTTCTCACCATCTGCTCCATTCCCTCTTTCTCCAGAGACTCATTCGATTGCTCTCCCAAACCATTTATACCGGCCACTTCAAAGACCCTCCTTGGTAATGTCCTGTTATCCTTGGAGTGAGAAAAAACGCCTGCCCATCATGCTGTAACTTCCTAATGTTTAAAACTTAGAACAAGGCTAATGAGGGGGGACCTTACAGAGTTACATAAATTGCCAAGCAAAACAGAAAAGGTAAAAGACAAGTTCAGAGCGGATGCCAGCAAACAATTCCTGGAGTGGGCAATTCCTGGAGTGGTCTCCGGAGAGGTGTAGTGGAGACTTGGGTCATTCAAGTGGCAGTTCGATGCTGTGACGGGGGCTGGAATCCTAGCTTTCTGTGGAAGAATGAGCAAGTTGGGCTGATTGGCCTCCCTCATCCGTACTTATCTTTCACCACTATTTGGTCAAATACTGCCCTGGTTCCAAAGATTTCTTTCCCACCTCCATCAACCACAGTGCTAAGGTGTTGTTGGGCTGAGAGTCTCCAGTCTGAGCCTCCGCCAGGAATCTGACAGACAGTTTCCGACAAGTTTCAACCAGGAAGCGCCGTTACAAGTTTTTTTCCCCACAGATTACTCAACAACACTTCCAGCAATCCTGCTGTGCAGGTGAACTTGTCGTACAATGCATAAATATGCAAATGAGGATTTAAACAATAAAGGTAAGGGTGAGAAGATTAGGGAGGTTACATTCCCTTTCATTTTTTTTTAAGTTTAATTAACCTCAGCCGAGAGAGAGAGAAAAAAAACAGCTACAGCTTTTGCTCGACTGTGGACAGGATTATTGTGATCCCTCCATTGTCGAATAGCCCACTGATAGTCAGCCTATATTCATACACAAGGAATGGCCACTTAGACGATGTAGAAGTGGAACCAGAACCCTGTGGAAGGGGTGAAAACCTGCACCTAAACTCCCTCCCGTTCACACACACAGGATATTTTTGACAATATTCACTACTGCTTTTAGACTCGACTATTTCCAGACACATTCATCATACCCAACAGAACGTTACGAGATTGAATGTGCAGCAGTCATACTTCTGCAGGGGTGTTTGTTGCCATATCCTAACTCACTCATATCTGTGCTCGCTGACATACATCGGCCCCCGGTTCATCATTGATTCAATTTTAAAATTTTCATCCCGGTTTTCAAATTCCGAAATGGCCTCGCCTCTTCCCATCTCAGTGACCTTCACCAGAACTACAACTCTCCAAGATCTCTGCGCTCCTTCTGGCCTCTTGTGCATCCCCGATTTGAATTGCTCCATTGGCAACCGTGCCTTCAGCTGCCTGGACCATAGGCTCTGAAATTTGCTCCCTAAACCTCTCTGCCTCTCTCTCCTCATTTAAGGTGCTTCTCTTTGGCCAAGCTTTTGGTCACTGCCCTAATATCTCATATGGCTCGGTGTCAAATCTTGTTTTATAATGCTCCTGTGCAGCGCCTTGGGACCTTGTACTACATTAAAGGTGCTATATAAATGCAAGTTATTGTTGCCTTGGCAAAATAAACAGCAACTCTCAAAGTAATTATGTTTTCTACATACTGTTGTTTTCTATTTGTTCAACACGAACCGATATCTATTAAAAGTGGTCGTCACTGGCTGTTTTTGGATACTAAGGAAATCAAGGGATATGGAGATCGGGAGGGAAAGTGTTTAGGTAGAAGATCAGCCATGATCTTATTGAATGGTGGAGCAGGCTCGAGGTGCCGTATGGCCAACTCCTGCTCTTATTTCTTATGTTCTGAATAACTTCAAATTTAAATGCAAGTGATATTTTTTCCCCTGGTGATGGAAGGCAAGAGATGCTAAGATGCTAGTTCTGGGGACTGGTGCACTTCCCACTTCAGGGACTTTGCACGGATATGTCACATTGATTTCGGAAGATCAAAAAGCTTTTAACTGAGTAAAATGTGTCTCATTTTCCTGAAAGCGCCAACTCTTTCTGGTTACACAGGACTCAGTCATCCTCCCGTAACTCCCCCAAGTGGCCATTCTTCAGGATTTTTTAAAAATTCATTCTCGAAACGTGGGTGCAGCTGTCAAGGTTAGTATTCCGTACTCATCCAGAGTTGCCCAAGATGGTGGTGGTGGGTCTTGCGATCCGTGTGAATGAGCTCCTACATTGCTCATGCCAAAACTAGTGGGAGGACAGAAGATTGGGAAGCTTTTAAAAGCCAGCAAAGAATGACTAAAACAATGATTAAGAAAGGGAAGATAGACTATGAAAGTAAACTAGCACAAAATATAAAACAGATAGTAAGAGTTTCTGTAGGTATATAAAAAGAAAAAGAGTGGCTAAAGTAAATGTTGGTCCCTTAGATGATGAGACTGGGGAATTAATAATGGGGAACATGGAGATAGCAGAAACTCTAAAGAAATATTTTTAATCAGTTTTTATGGTAGAGGACACGAACAATATTCCAACAGTGAATAGTCAAGAGGCTATGGGGGGGGAGGAATTTTAACACAATCACAATCACTAAGGAGGTGATGCTCAGTAAGATAATGGGACTAAAGGCAGATAAATCCCCTGGACCTGATGGCTTGCATCCTAGGGTCTGAAGAGAAGTAGCGGCTGGGATTGTGGATGCATTGGTTGTAATTTACCAAAATTCCCTGGATTCTGGGGAGGTCCCAGCAGACTGCAAATGTAACCCCACTATTTAAAAAAGGAGGCAGACAAAAAGCAGGAAACTACAGACCAGTTAGCCTAACATGTGTAGTTGTGAAAATGCTGGAGTCCATTATTAAAGAAGCAGTAACAGGACATCTGGAAAAGCAAAATTTGGTCAGGCAAAGTCAGCATGGATTTATGAAGGGGAAGTCATTTTGACAAATTTGCTGGAATTCTTTGAGGATGTGGATAAAGGTGAACCAGTGGATGTGGTGTATTTGGACTTCCAGAAAGCATTTGACAAGGTGCCATACAAAAGGTTACTGCACAAGATAAAAGTTCATGGGGTTGGGGGTAATATATTAGCATGGATAGAAAATTGGCTGACAAACAGAAAACAGTCGGGATAAATGGTTCATTCTCGGGTTGGCAATCAGTAACGAGTGGGGTGCCGCAGGGATCAGTGCTGGGACCCCAACAATTTACAATCTATATTAACGACTTGGAAGAGGGGACTGAGTGTAACGTAGCCAAGTTTGCTGATGATACAAAGATGGGAGGAAGGGTAATCTGTGAGGAGGACATAAAGAGACTGCAAGAGGACATAGACAGGCTAAGTGAGTGTGCAAGAATTTGGCAGATGGGAGTATAATGTTGGAAAATGTGAGATCATGCACTTTGGCAGAAAACAATCAAGAGCAACTTATTATTTAAATGGAGAAAGATTGCAAAGTGCTGCAGTACAACGGGACCTGGAGGTATTTGTGCATGAAACACAAACAGATAGTATGCAGGTACAGCAAGTGATCAGGAAGGTCAATGGAATCTTGGCCTTTATTCCAAAGGGGATGGAGTATAAAAGCAGGGAAGTCTTGCTACAGCTATATAAGGTATTGGTGAGGCCACACCTGGATGCAGTTTTGGTTTCCATATTTACGAAAGGATATACTTGCTATGGAGGCAGTTCAGAGAAGGTTCACTAGATTGATCCCAGGGATGAGTGGGTTGACTTATGAGAAAAGGTTGAGTAGGTTGGGCCTTTACTCATTGGAATTCAGAAGAATGAGGTGATCTTATGGAAACGTATAAGATTATGAGGGGGCTGGACAAGGTGGATGCAGAGAGGATGTTCCCACTGGTGGGGGAGACTAGAACTAGAGGGCACAATCTTAGAATAAGGGGGCGCCCATTTAGAACTATTAGGAGAAATTTCTTCTCAGAGGGTTGTGAATCTGTGGAATTCGCTGCCTGAGCTGTGGAGGCTGGCACATTAAATAAATTTAAGATAGAAATAAGCAGTTTCTTAAACAATAAGGGCATAATGAGTTATGGGGAGCAGGCAGGGAAGTGGAACTGAGTCCATGACCACATCAGACATGATCTTATTAAAACGCAGAGCAGTCTTGAGGGTCCAGTTGGCCTGCTTCTGCTTCTATTTCTTATGTTCTTACATTCTTTACACCCCACCTTCCTCCCCCCCGCGCTGCCAGCAACAGTTTGTTTTTCTCTCCTGTGTCTACGGGGAGGCTGGACGAGTACCGGCACCAGCTGGAAGGTTGTGGGATATATTGAATGGCGGAGCAGGCTCGTGGGGCCATGGCCTACTCCTATTTCTTATGTTCTTATTGCTGTTCATCAGGAGTTCCAGGATTTTGACCAAGTGACGACAAAGAAATGAACAGTGATCTATGTAAATGGAATATTTGACTCAGGAGAATGCATAGGCAATGGTGTTCCCATGCATCTGCTGTCCTTACCCAGTTAAGTAGCGACAGTCAGGGGTTTGGGAGTTGCTGTCGTGCATCTGCAGATCGTGCACATGGCAGCCACGTTATGCCGGTGGTGGAGGGAGTAGATATTTAAGCTATTGGATGGGGTGCCGAACAAGCAGACCGTTCTGTTCTGAATGATGTCGAGCTGGACATGTTAACCATACACAATGTCATCTTGTGTTAGAGCATCAGGTCTGCTCATTTGTATGTGTCTGATCCCACACATTTTCCGTTCGAGGGATTCACATGATTTTCACAGCAAGATCATTGTCAAATTGGGGAGGGCGAAGGGCTCGATGCAGGAACCAAATGTGCCAGAGATAAAAATGGTCCGGTGATTTCCTTATATGCTGTTACAGTAGCACTACCATGAAGTGCTCTGTGTCACACCCAGTGTCAGATTAATCTGCATGGGATCAGCAGCTAGTTTAAAATTAAACCTGGGCCAATGTAACACCAGAGAAGGAGTATACACTATTAAAATTCAGATGTAACAAATGTAAAGATCTGAACCACAGCTTAAACAGCACTTTAAAAAGGGATCTTAGATAGCCAATTGTATTTTTACACTGAACAATTTAGTTTAATTTGAGGGGACAACCCAGAGCTTTCTAAAGATACAAACTACAGGTTGAACCTCCCTTATCCAGAAGTTGGTTGAGGGATAAATATTGGACAGGACATCGGGGATAACTCCCCTGCTTTTCTTCAAAATAGTGACACGGGATCTTCTACGTCCACCTGAGAGAGCAGAGTGGGCCTTGGTTTAAAGTCTCATCTGAAAGACGGCACCTCCGACAGTGCAGCACTCCCTCAGTGCTGCCCCTCCAGCAGTGCAGCAGAGCTCAGTGCTGCGCCTCCGGCAGTGCAGCACTCCCTCAGTGCTGCGCCTCCGGTAGTGCAGCACTCCCTCAGTGCTGCCCCTCCGGCAGTGCAGCACTCCCTCAGTCCCTGGAATGGGATTTGAACCCACGACTTTCTGACCCAGAGGCGACTGTGTGACCCACTGACACGGCACTGACCCCCTTACCACTGGATCAAGAACTAGCTCTGTCAAGCCTGTGTGGTGGCTGATGCAACGGTCACCACACGTTAAAAAAAAAATCCACGCAGAGGCATCTTCCAACCCTGGAGTTCAGGACTGGAATATCCTTCATTGAAACATCTGTGAACCCATGTGGAAGCAAGTCATCCTCGTTCGAGGGACCGCCTATGATGATGATGAATGATGATGACTAACCCCTGACCTTCGAACTCAGCAGGGAGAGAGACCGACTGAGTCAAGCTGGCAGACCGGACCTGGAGCCGCCGGCCGGCTCCGGCCTGGGCCGATGGTGGCAGCGCAGGACAGAGACGCCGAGGCCCCATTCCCCGAATCCCCCCCGGGACCGGACCCAGCGCGGCCCGCACACACGGCGCAGTCCCCGGGGTCGCGGTGCCGGCCGAGTCGGGCCCTCACCTGTCACATATTGGAAGAGCTCGGAGTCGATGTCAGGGAACTCGCGCCGGATGATCTCCACATAAGCCGCCATGTTAACGCCGGCCGGCCTGACCACACTGCGCCTGCGACGCTCCGCTCCCCGGCGACACTGCGCCTGCGACGCTCGGCTCCTCCCGCCCAGCCCGCGCGGCATGCTGGGATTGGTAGTTCCCGGGCCGGGGCCGAGTCGCTACTATCTGGGTCAGTGGACTACAACTCCCAGCGGGCAGCGCGGCCCGGCGTGAAGATCCCCGGGAGGCGGACCGTCAGACTGTGATTGACAGGCAGACCTGGAACTAGATTGGCCAATTCAGGCCTTGGATCCGATTGGCCAATACAGACCTGGGATCAGATTGGTCAACATAGGCCTGGGATCAGTTTGGCCAACTCAGGCCTTGGATCAGATTGGCCAACACAGGCCTGGGTATCAGATTGTCAAAGGCAGCAATAGTCTTACCCAGTGTGAATGAACACATCCCAGCCTTTCACAGTATCTGAACCTTCCTCACTTTTCCGACCTGGATATGGCAAAAGGCTGTGTTGCTCACTTTGCATTTTTTTCTATGACTAGTTTGAAGGAAAAAGGAACGTGGAATTCATTCATTTCTGTGGCTTTGAAGCTTAGAAAGTGCTCGTGAGGTAAGGTTACTGCTTCTACCTGGCCAAGGGGTCTGGGGGTGATCTTTTGGTTGCAGGTTGGGTTTGAGGTCATTATCACATTGCTGTTTGTGGGAGCTTGATGACCGCAAATTGGCTGCCGCAGTTCCTACATCACAACAATGACTACACGTCAAAAAAAGCGGTTGCTGGAGTTGGTGGTACTGCTTCAACTGTCACCCCAGCTAAGGATCAGCTTTGGCGGAGTTTGGGGGTAGAGTACGGATTATGTTAACCTACCTTACAATACTCTGAGAACTCTGTGTTCCTCCAACACTGGCTTCTTACACATCCCCCATTGGTGAACGTGCCTTCAGCTGCCTAGACCCCGCGCTCTGGAATTCCCTCCCTAAACCTCTCACCTCTCTGTCTCTCTCCTTTAAGATCTTCCTTAAAACCTACCTCTTTGACCAAGCTTTTAGTCACCCCTCCTAATGTTTCCTTCTTGGGCTCAGTCTCTGTTTCGGTATATTACGCTCCTGTGAAGTAGTGCCTTGGGTCTAATCCTACCTTAAAACGGAAGTTGTATAAATGTATGTTGTTGGGTTTGTTCATGTGCCAAATAAAGTCACCAGACTACGGTCTGAACATTGCCAGTTCTGCTGCACCTAAAGAGGTGTCATATCGAAATATCTGAGGCAATACTTCCTGTAGCAACTAATGATCCAGATAAAAGTTCCACTCCTGTTCCTTAACCAGTACCGCAGAGATTGCCACCTCCCCCAGTGCCTTTCCGCTAGCTGCAGCTGAAACCTTGGTCACCTCCAGGCTCGGATTTGTAAAGAAAAGAACAGTAGTCACTGTTGTAATGGTGAGCACATAAATCTAGGCTGTCACTGCAGTGCAGTGCTGAGGAAGTGCTGCACTGTCGGAGGTGCCGTCTTTCGGATGAGATGTTAAACCGAGGCCCCATCTGCTCTCTCAGGTGGACGTAAAATATCCCATGGCGCTATTTGGAAGAAGAGCTGGGGAGTTGTCCCTGGTGTCCTAGCCAATATTTATCCCTCAACCAACATCACTAAAACAGATAATCTGGTCATTATCACAGTGTTTGTGGGAGTTTGTTGTGCGAAAATTGGCTGCCGCGTTTCATACATGACAACAGTGACTACACATCAAAAAGTACTTCTATGGCTGTAAAGTGCTTTGAGACATGCGATGGTCATGGCCATATAAATGCAAGCCTTTCTTTAATGTAGGCAACACGGCAGCCAGTTTGTGCACAGCAAGCTCCCACAAACAGCAATGTGATAATAACCGAATAATCTCTGAATGTTCGATACTGAGCAACATGTTCATTTAGAGCTTCACTCCAACATCCTGTCCCACACTAAGCCTTGCTCCCTTATGCTGCTATCTCACCTTCCTCTATTGATTTCCCATGCCTTAATCTTAGAATCATACAGCACAGAAGGAGGTCATTCGGCCCATCGCGCCTGTGGTAGAGCGATCCAATTACTCCTACTCACCTGCTCTTGCCCCACAGCCCTGCACATTTTTCATTTCAAGTATTTATCCAATTCCCTTTTGAAAGCTACTCCTGAATCTGCATCCACCGCCCTTTCAGGTAATGCGTTCCTGATCACAATAACTCGCAGTGTAAACATTTCTTTCCTTATGCCACCTCTGGTTCTTTTGCCAGTCACAATAAATCTGTGCCCTCCTCATCCTTTCAGAATTTTAAATACTTCTGTCACATCGCTCCGTAAACTGCCTTGTTTTAATGAAAGAACCAACTTTGCAAATCCTACTTTGGATCTAGTTGGAGTTGGAGATCGATTGCTGGGTATGAGGTGACAGCCCTGGGATTCTGGGCAGCAGCACCTGAACCTCTAGGGGAGTCCTTATCATAATGGGTTCAAGTCCCACTCCAGAGACTTGAGCCCATAATCCAGGCTGACACTTCCAGTGCAGTGCTGAGGGAGAGCTGCACTGTCGGAGGGGCAATACTGAGGGAGCGCTGCACTGTCGGAGGGGCAGTACTGAGGGAGTGCTGCACTGTCGGAGGGGCAGTACTGAGGGAGTGCTGCACTGTCGGAGGGGCAGTACTGAGGGAGCGCAGCACTTTCAGAGGGGCAGTACTGAGGGAGTGCTGCACTATCGGAGATGAGACGTTAAATCTTTTATGCCCAACTCTCAGGTGGTCATAAAAGATCCCATGGCACTATTTCGAAGAAGAGCAGGGGAGTAATGGGACTAAAGGTGGACAAGTCCCCTGGAACTGATGGCCTGCATTCTAGGGTCTTAAAAGAAGTGGCTACAGGGATAGTGGATGCATTGGTTGCAATCTACCAAAATTCCCTGGATTCTAGCGAGATCCCAGGGGATTGGAAAACTGCAAATATAATGCCCCTATTTAAAAAAGGAGGGACAGAAAGCAGGAAAATATAGACCAGTTAGCTTAACATCCATCATTGGGAAAATGCTGGAGTCAATTATTAAGGAAGCAGTAGCAGGACATTTAGAAAAACCATAATGCAGTCAAACAGAGTCAGCATGGTATTACGAAAGGGAAATCATGTTTGACAAATTTGCTGGAGTTCTTTGAGGATGTAACGAGCAGGGTGGATAAGGGGGAACCAGTGGATGTGGATTATTTGGATTTCCAGAAGGCATTCGATAAGGTGCCACATAAAAGGTACTGCACAAGATAAAAGTTCACGGGGTTGGAGGTAATATATTAGCATGGATAGAAAATTGGCTAACTAACAGAAAACAGAGTCAGGATAAATGGGTCATTTTCTGATTGGCAAACGGTATCTAATGGGGTGCCGCTGGGATCGATGCTGGGACCTCAACTATTTACAATCTGTATTAATGACTTAGATGAAGGGACCAAGTGTAATGTAGCCAAATTTGCTGATGACACAAAGATGGGTGGGAAAGCAAGTTGTGAGGTGGATACAAAGGATCTGCAAAGGGATATTGGCAGGCTAAATGAGTGGGCAAAAATTTGGCAGATGGAGTATAATGTGGGAAAGTGTGAGGTTATCCACTTTGGCAGGAAAGATAAAAAAGCAAATTATTATTTCAATGGAGAGAGATTACAAAATGCTGCAGTACAGAGAAACCTGGGGTCCTTGTGCTTGAAACATAAAAAGTTAGTATGCAGCTACAGCAAGTAATCAGGAAGGATGGCCTTTATTGCAAGGGGGAATGGAGGTATAAAAGCAGGGAAGTCCTGCTACAACTGTACAGGGTATTGGTGAGGTCACACCTAGAGTACTACCTACAGTTTTGGTCTTGCATTGGAGGCAGTTCAGCGAAGGTTCACCAGGTTGATTCCTGAGATGAAGGGGTTAAATTATGGTTGAACAGGTTGGGCCTATAATCATTGGAGTTTGGAAGAATGAGGGGTGATCTTATTGAAACATATGATACTGATGGGGCTCGACAAGGATGTTTCCCCTCGTGGAGGAATCTAGAACTAGGGAGCATAGTTTAAGTATAAGGGGTCGCCTATTTAGAACTAAGACGAGGAGGAATTTCTTCTCTCAGAGGATCGTAAATCTGTGGCATTCTCTGCCCCAGAGAGCAGTGGAGGCTGGGTCATTGAATATATTTAAGCTGGAGATAGACAGATTTTTGAACAATAAGGGAGAGAAAGGTTATGGGGAGTGGGCAGGGAAGTGGAGCTGAGTCCATGATCAGATCAGCTATGATCTTATTAAATGGCGGAGCAGGCTCGAGGGACCAATGACCTACTCCTGCTCCTATTTCTTATGATCTCCCTGGTGTTCAGAGCCAATATTTATCCCTCAAACGACATCACTAAAAAGAATTATCTGGTCATTATCACATTGCTATTTGTGGGTGCTTGCTGTGCACAAATTGGCTGCGGCGTTTCCTACAAATGGCCTACTCCTGCACCTATTTTCTATGTTTCTATGTTTCTATTACAGCAGTGACTGCACTTCAAAAGTACTTCATTATATGTAAAGCACTTTGGGACGTCCTGAGGTCATGAAAGATGCCATAGAAATGCAAGCCTTTCATTTTATATTATTCCTTTGTGAAAGTTACTATTGAATTTGCTCCCACTGCCCTTTCAAGCAAAGCGTTCTAGATCACAACAACTCGCTGCATAAAAACATTCTCCTCATCTCCTCCTGTGGTTCTTTTGCCATACACCTTAAACCTGTGTCCTCCAGTTGCCAACCTTCCCGGCAGTAGGAACAGTGTCTCTATATTTACTCTATCAAAACCCCTCACGATTTTGAACACCTCTATTAAATCTCCCCTTGACCTTCTCTGTTATAAGGAGAACAATCCTCAAATAAATTGAGTTCAAACAGCTTGGTTTTAGGATACCTTGCTAAAAATTTCAGAAGACTCAGAGGATGATGAATAAAAATTTACTCACTCCGCATTGACAAGACGTAGAATTTACAGCGAAGAAACAGGCCATTCAGCCCAACCGGTGTTTATGCTCCACACGAGCCTCCTCCCACTGTATTCACTTCATCTCACCCTATCAGCATAACCCTCTATTCCCTTCTCCCTCATGTGTTTATCCAGCTTCCCCTTAAATGCATCTATACTATTCGCCTCAACCACTCCCTGTGGCAGCGAGTTCCACATTCTCACCAGTCTCTGGGTAAAGAAGTTTCTCCTGAATTCCCTATTGGATTTATTAGTGTAATAAAAAGGCAAGCCTGAAAGCTCTGTGCCTCAATGCGAGGAGTATTCGGAACCCAGGAGAGGGCTCTGAGCTAGTTAGAGTGGGTGAGAGCTCAGATGACCAGGACTCCAAGAAAGAATGCAAAAGGCAGGAGGCAACAGAGCAGAGTAGCACTGGGGTAAGTGTAAACCACAAGGTGAAAGGAAGGGACAATATGTATGAATATAAAGGGGCTGCAGGAGGGGTCAAAACTAAAAATCATGGTTTAAAAACTAGTATTAAAACACTACTTAAACGCATGCAGCATTCGAAATAAAATAAATGAGTTGACAGCACAAATCATTACAAATGGGTATGATTTGGTGGCCATTACAGAAACGTGGTTGCAGGGTGGCCAAGACTGGGAATTAAACATACAGGGGTATCTGACAATTCGGAAAGCTAGACAAGAAGGGAAAGGAGGTGGGGTAGCTCTGTTAATAAAGGATGATATCAGGGCAGTTGTGAGAGACGATATTGGCTCTAATGAACAAAATGTTGAATCATTGCGGGTGGAGATTAGAGATAGTAAGGGGAAAAAATCACTGGTGGGCGTAGTTTAGAGGCCCCTAAATAGTAACTTCATGGTGGGGTGGACAATAATCAAGGGAATAATGGAGGCATGTGAAAAAGGAACGGCAGTAATCATGGCGGATTTTAACCTACATATCGATTGGTCAAATCAAATCGCACGGGGTAGCCTTGAGGAGGAATTCATAGAATGCATACGGGATTGTTTCTTAGAACAGTATGTTACAGAACCTACAAGGGAGCAAGCTATCTTAGATCTGGTCCTGTGTAATGAGACAGGAATAATAAATGATCTCCTAGTAAAAGATCCTCTCAGAATGAGTGATCATAGTATGGTTGAATTTGTAATACAGATTGAGGGTGAGGAAGTAGTGTCTCAAACGAGCGTATTATGCTTAAACAAAGGGGACTACAGTGGGATGAGGGCAGAGTTGGCTAAAGTAGACTGGGAACACAGACTAAACGGTGGCACAATTGAGGAACAGTGGAGGACTTTTAAGGAGCTCTTTCATAGTGCTCATCAAAAATATATTCCAGTGAAAAAGAAGGGCGGTAAGAGAAGGGATAACCAGCTGTGGATAAGCAAGGAAATAAAGGAGAGTATCAAATTAAAAACCAATGCATATAAGGTGGCCAAGGTTAGTGGGAAACTAGAAGATTGGAAACATTTTAAACGACAGCAAAGAATGACTAAGAAAGCAATAAAGAAAGGAAAGATAGATTCCGAAAGTAAACTTGTGCAAAACATAAAAACAGATAAGTAAAAGCTTTTACCAATATATAAACCGGAAAAGAGTGACTAAAGTAAATGTTGGTCCCTTAGAAGATGAGAAGGGGGATTTAATAATGGGAAATGTGGAAATGGCTGAGACCTTAAACAATTATTTTGCTTCGGTCTTCACAGTGGAAGACACAAAAACCATGCCAAAAATTGCTGGTCACGGGAATGTGGGAAGGGAGGACCTTGAGACCATCACTATCACTAGGGGGGTAGTGCTGGACAGACTAATGGGACTCAAGGTAGACAAGTCCCCTGGTCCTGATGAAATGCAGGGTATTAAAAGAGATGGCGGAAGTTATAGCAGATGCATTCGTTATAATCTACCAAAATTCTCTGGACTCTGGGGAGGTACCATCGGATTGGAAAGCAGCTAATGTAACGCCTCTGTTTAAAAAGGGGGGCAGACAAAAGGCAGGTAACTATAGGCCGGTTAGTTTAACATCTGTAGTGGGGAAAATGCTTGAAGCTATCATTAAGGAAGAAATAGCGGGACATCTAGATAGGAATAGTGCAATCAAGCAGACGCAACATGGATTCATGAAGGGGAAATCATGTTTAACTAATTTACTGGAATTCTTTGAGGATATAACGAGCATGGTGGATAGAGGTGTACCGATGGATGTGGTGTATTTAGATTTCCAAAAGGCATTCGATAAGGTGCCACACAAAAGGTTACTGCAGAAGATAAAGGTACGCGGTGTCAGAGGAAATGTATTAGCATGGATCGAGAATTGGCTGGCTAACAGAAAGCAGAGAGTCAGGATAAATGGGTCCTTTTCGGGTTGAAAATCGCTGGTTAGTGGTGTGCCACAGGGATCGATGCTGGGACCACAACTGTTTACAATATACATAGATGACCTGGAAGAGGGGACAGAGTGTAGTGTAACAAAATTTGCAGATGACACAAAGATTAGTGGGAAAGCGGGTTGTGTAGAGGACATAGAGAGGCTGCAAAGAGATTTAGATAGGTTAAGCGAATGGGCTAAGGTTTGGCAGATGGAATACAATGTCGGAAAATGTGAGGTCATTCACCTTGGAAAAAAAACAGTAAAAGGGAATATTATTTGAATGGGGAGAAATTACAACATGCTGCGATGCAGAGGGACCTGGGGGTCCTTGTGCATGAATCCCAAAAAGTTAGTTTGCAGGTGCAGCAGGTAATGAGGAAGGCAAATGGAATGTTGGCCTTCATTGTGAGAGGGATGGAGTACAAAAGCAGGGAGGTCCTGCTGCAACTGTACAGGGTATTGGTGAGGCCGCACCTGGAGTACTGCGTGCAGTTTTGGTCACCTTACTTAAGGAAGGATATACTAGCTTTGGAGGGGGTACAGAGACGAGGGGGTTACCTTATGATGATAGATTGAGTAGACTGGGTCTTTACTCGTTGGAGTTCAGAAGGATGAGGGGTGATCTTATAGAAACATTTAAAATAATGAAAGGGATAGACAAGATAGAGGCAGAGAGGTTGTTTCCACTGGTCGGGGAGACTAGAACTCGGGGGCACAGCCTCAAAATACGGCGGAGCCAATTTAAAACCGAGTTGAGAAGGAATTTCTTCTCTCAGAGGGTTGTGAAACTGTGGAATTCTCTGCCCAAGGAAGCAGTTGAGGCTAGCTCATTGAATGTATTCAAATCACAGATAGATAGATTTTTAACCAATAAAGGGAATAAGGGTTACGGGGAGCGGGCGGGTAAGTGGAGCTGAGTGCACTGCCAGATCAGCCATAATCTTGTTGAATGGCGGAGCAGGCTCGAGGGGCTAGATGGCCTACTCCTGTTCCTAATTCTTATGTTCTTATGTAGTGACTATCGTATATTTATGGTCCCTAGTTTTGGTCTCCCCGACAAGTGGAAACATCTTCTCTACATCTACTGTCAAACTCTTTCATAATCTTTAAGACATCTATCAGGTGACCTCTCAGTTTTTTTTCGAGAGAAAAGAACCCCAGCCTGTTCAATCTTTCCTGATCAGTCTAACCTCTCAGTTTTTATCTTTTTTTGCCTCTCCCAGGAGATCACATGGCTCCGGTTGGAGTGGAGTGTAGAATGTTGCGGTACAGGGGGTGTCGCAGTTGCGTGAGTCGGACTGGTTGGGCCAGGTGCTCTTTACCTGTCCGCCATTGTTCATTGTTCATAGGTTTATATGTAACCTTCAGGGCTGCTGACCAAGGGCCGTGTGGCTCTTTGTCGGCCGGCGGTAAACACGATCGGCCGAAATGGCCTCCTCCTGTGCTGTAGATTTCTGTGTTACTATGTTTCTGGTATCATTCTTGTAGAATGGGAATAAATGCAGGAATTACTTGAAAATGACCAGGGAGTGATGTGTAATTAAGTACAACATTGTGTGTTCACTGTGTCAAAGACGGTGATTGGTGGAAGAACCAAACAATTGGATAAGTACCTGAATGAAAAAACGTTGCAGGGCTGTGGGGAAAGGACAGGGGAATGGGACTAGCTGAAGTACTCTTGCAGAGAGCTGGCACGGGCTCGACAGGCCGAATGGCCTCCTTTCGTGCTGTAACCATTCTATGATTCTATGAAAACAGTCAGTACTGTACAGTAGAATTATGTGTATGAAGTTCTGAAGCTGTAGTGCCACAGCTGAAAGCTAGAGGGCATCACTCCACCCATTTACTGAAAGAGCATTTCAGGTGTGCGAATACTGCATCGACAGCAAGGAAAAGATTACAGAGCTGAAATAAAGTCTGATTCAATCATTCCATCGTAACCTTTTTTGTCTCTCTCTGTTTTATGACGACTGTCATCATCTACATAATCAGCCTTGGCTCTCATCTCTGAGTCAGAAGGTCGAGGGTTCAAATCCCACTCCAGAAACTTGAGTACGTTAACCAGGCTGACACTTCAGAGCAGTACATAACATAAAAACATAAGAAGTAGGAGCTGGAGTCGGCCATTCGACCCCTCGTGCCATTCAATAAGATCATGGCTGATATTCTACCTCAACTCCACTTTCCCGCCCGATCCCCAAATCCCTTGATTCCCTGAGTTCCCAAAAATTGGTCGATCTCTGTCTTGAATATACTCAATGACTGAACATTCACAACCTTCTGGGGTAGAGGATTCCAAAGATTCACAACCCTCTGAGTGAAGAAATTTATCATCTCAGTCCCAAGTGGCCGACCCCTTATCCTGAGAATGTGCCCCTGTATTCTAGACTTCCCAGCCAGAGGAAACATCCTCTCAGCATTAATCCTGTCAAGCCCCTTAGTAATTTTACATGTTATACTCGAGGGAATATAGGCCTAGTCTACTCAATCTCCCCTCATAGGGTAATCCCCTCATCCCTGGAATCAGTCGAGTGAATCTTCGTTGCACTGCTACGTTTTCCACATTACAACAGTGACTGAACTTCAGAAGTACTTCATTGATTGTAAAGCGCTTTGGGACATCCTGAGGTCATGAAGGGCGCTATAGAAATGGAGTTTGTTTCTTTACTATCATCATTGGTCCTTTAAACTGTTCTGTTGTTCCCTCCTAAAAAATACAAAGTGCTTCACGTAATAGTGAATTACTTTGAAGTGCGCAAAGAAAGATCCCACAAACAGCAATTAAATGAATGACCAGTTAATCTTATTTTGGCGGTGTTGGGTGAGGGGGGAATTTTGACCCGAACTTTCCATATCTATTTTTCCGTAATGCAATATAATGGTTTTATTTTAAAGAGGGCAGTCAAGTGTCAACCGCATAAGAACATAAGAAATAGGAGCAGGAGCAGGCCATACGGCCCCTCGAGCCTGCTCCGCCATTTAATACAATCATGAACTCAGGTCCACTTCCCTGCCCGCTCCCCATAATCCCTTATTCCCTTATCAGTTAATAAACTGTCTATCTCTGTCTTAAATTTATTCAATGTCTCGGCTTCCACAAATCTCTGAGGAAGCAAATTCCACAGATTTACAACACTCTGAGAGAAGAAATTCCTCCTCATACATGTGGAAGTGGAGTCTCATATAGGCCCAGACTGGGTAAGGACAGCAGGTTTCCTTCAATGTTCCCTTGGCTGTGCGGCCCATTCAAAATACCGCCCATGCGTGGTTTTTCCATTCAAGAGCCGATGCTCCGGAGTGCTTTGTGGCCATGCAACTTAAAGGGAACATTGGCTTCCTTCCCTACGGGGATATTCGTGAAGCAGTTGGATTTTTAATGACAATCCGACAGATTCATGGTCACTTTTACTGACACCAGCTTTTTGTTTCTAGATTTGTAAAACTGAATTCAGATTCTCAAACTGCCCTGGCAGGATTTGAACTCACGTTGTCTGAATTAATAGAATCATAGGATACAGCACAAAATAAAGCCTATGCCAGCTCTTCAGTACAGCTATCCAATTAGTCCCACTCCCCTGCTCTTTCCCCATAATGTCAGCCGTGACTCAGTGGATAGTACTCTTGCCTCTAAGTCAGAAGATTGTGGGTTCAAGTCCCACTCCAGGGACTGGAGGACATAAATCTAGGCTGACATTCCAGTGCAGTGCTGAGGGAGTGCTGCACTGTCGGAGGGGCAGTACTGAGGGAGCGCTGCACTGTCAGAGGGGCAGTGCTGAGGGAGCGCTGCACTGTCGGAGGGGCAGTGCTGAGGGAGTGCTGCACTGTCGGAGGGGCAGTACTAAAGGAGCGCTGCACTGTCGGAGGGGCAGTGCTGAGGGAGTGCTGCACTGTCGGAGGGGCAGTACTGAGGGAGCGCTGCACTGTCGGAGGGTCAGTGCTGAAGGAGTGCTGCACTGTCGGAGGGGCAGTACTGAGGGAGCGCTGCACTGTCGGAGGGGCAGTGCTGAGAGAGTGCTGCACTGTCGGAGGTGCCGTCTTTCAGATGAGATGTTAAACCGAGACCCCGTCTGCCCTCTCAGGTGGACGTAAAAGATCCCATGATACTATTTTGAAGAAGAGTAGAGGAGTTATCCCCGGTGTCCTGCCCTTTATTTATCCCTCAATCAACATAAGAAAAACAAATTACCTGGTCATTATCACATTGCTGTTTGTGGAAGTTTGCAAGTTGGCTGCCGCGTTTCCCACATTACAACAGTGACTACACTTCAAAAAGTACTTCATTGACTGTAAAGCGCTTTGAGACTGCGAGCTGTGAGCTGCGAGGAGGATACTATGAGGCTGCAGAGCGACTTGGATAGGTTAGGTGAGTGGGCAAATGCATGGCAGATGAAGTATAATGTGGATAAATGTGAGGTTATCCACTTTGGTGGTAAAAACAGAGAGACAGACTATTATCTGAATGGTGACAGATTAGGAAAAGGGAAGGTGCAACGAGACCTGGTTGTCATGGTACATCAGTCATTGAAGGTTGGCATGCAGGTACAGCAGGCGGTTAAGAAAGCAAATGGCATGTTGGCCTTCATAGCGAGGGGATTTGAGTACAGGGGCAGGGAGGTGTTGCTACAGTTGTACAGGGCCTTGGTGAGGCCACACCTGGAGTATTGTGTACAGTTTTGGTCTCCTAACCTGAGGAAGGACATTCTTGTTATTGAGGGAGTGCAGCGAAGGTTCACCAGACTGATTCCCGGGATGGCGGGACTGACCTATCAAGAAAGACTAAATCAACTGGGCTTGTATTCACTGGAGTTCAGAAGAATGAGAGGGGACCTTATAGAAATGTTTAAAATTCTGATGGGTTTAGACAGGCTAGATGCAGAAAGAATGTCCACAATGTTGGGGAAGTCCAGAACCAGGGGTCACAGTCTAAGGATAAGGGGTAAGCAATTTAGGACCGAGATGAGGAGAAACTTCTTCACCCAGAGAGTGGTGAACCTGTGGAATTCTCTACCACAGAAAGTTGTTGAGGCCAATTCACTAAATATATTCAAAAAGGAGTTAGATGTAGTTCTTACTACTAGGGGGATCAAGGGGTATGGCAAAAATGCAGGAATGGGGTACTGAAGTTGCATGTTCAGCCATGAACTCATTGAATGGCGGTGCAGGCTAGAAGGGCCGAATGGCCTACTCCTGCACCTATTTTCTATGTTTCTATGTTTCTATGAGACGTCTGGTGGTCGTGAAAGGTGCTATACAAGTGCAAGTCTTTCTTTCATAGCCCAGCAAATTTTTCCCCTTCAAATATGTACCAATTCCCTTTTGAAAGTACTATTGAATGTTCTTCAGGCAGTGCATTGCACAACAAGAGGACTGTGTTACTGTACCCCTAATCGGCCTCCTAGCCCCAGACTCGCAATGGGGAAAAGTCAGCCATGCTTCTCACTCCAGATCACCATCTCGTGGACCCTGTTGGAAAGAGCATATTTGTCGGAGTTGCATGAGGACCGGATTAAGCTCTGCTCTGACGTGTCGCCCCCGCCCAAACTCCCATGGTAGAATAGACCAACTAGGTCCTTATATTACTGAACTAGTAATCCAGACAACACGAGTTCAAAATCCCACCATTGCAGTTTGAGAATTTAAATTCAGTTCTTTTTAAAAAAAAAAAACTGGAAATAAAAATCTGGGATCAGTAAAAGTGACCATGAAGCTTTCAGACTGCCGTTAAAAAAACAACCTGTTGTCCTTACCCGGTCTGGGCCTATATGTGACTCCAGTCCCACACCAATGTGGTTGACTCCACAGAGAGGTGGAAGGGATAAGGAAAGCTAGCACCAACCTGCACCTGTACTTCATTTATCAAATGTCAAGTGAGTGTACTGAATAGCAAACAGCAGTTGGCTCCACACAATCTTAGTGTGTTATGGAGCACTCTTTGGGTTCGTGCCAACATTCCTTACTGGAGTAATGCTTGCAGATGAAGTTTAAAGCCCATTTGTTTATCATTACAGCATTTTGTCGTTCAGCTTTCCCCACCCCCTCTAATTTTCCTCTCCTGGCAAGCTATTCGACAGATGAGGGCACCACAGTTGAGCCCAATGCCCTTCTCCCAACTGAGGCCAATTGTGGCATCGCTCCCAGCGCTCCAGGACACGGTACAATTCTATCCACAGGCTGGGGCCGCAGAGAAGGTGACGCAATTAATCCCCCTGGACACCCCTGCACAAGAGAGGGGGGGGGGTTAAAAAAAAATCCGCCTGGGTTTCTATCCCTGATCGCTATCCAGCGGCAAGGATGCTGGGCGAGAGCAAGATGTTCAGCTCTGATGCCGTCCACAGAAAGGAAGACTTGCATTTGTATAGCGCCTTTCACAACCTCAGGATGTCCCAAAGCACTACACAGTCAATGAAATACTTTTTGAAGTGTAGTCACTGTTGCAATGGGGGAAACGCGGCAGCCAATTATCACACAGCAAGCTCCCACAAACAGCAATGTGGATAAATGTTGACCAGGGTGGTGGGGAGAACTCCCATGCTCTTTCTCGAATATAAAACCATGCCTCTGCCTAAACACAGGCATCGTCCTTTCTGCATCTGCTCGAACAGGTTTAATGTGGCAGCAGGACAGGCTCCGTTGGGCGAGTTTTGCAGCACCAGCCTGGAACAGAGTCCCTGCACATGGAAAACAGACGCAAGACCAGAGCAATAGACCAGGAGTCAGGAAACCCAGCCAGCAATCAGTTCTCAATGGGCTGCTCCTGGCCCTTAAAGGAACATAGGAACAGAGGAGGCCATTCAGCCCCTCGAGCCTGTTCCGCTATTCAATGAGATCATGGCTAATCTGTATCTTAACTCCATCTAAGAACATAAGAAATAGGAGCAGGAGTAGGCCATATGGCCCCTCGAGTCTGCTCCGCCATTTAATACGATCATGGCTGATCTGATCATGGACTCAGGTCCACTTCCCTGTCCGCTCCCCATAACCCCTTATTCCCTTTTCGTTTACCTGCCTTGGTTCCATATCTCTTCGTACACTTCAACAAAAATCTAGCGATCTCAGTTTTGAATTTTGAACTGACCTCCAGCATCCACAGTTCCAGATTCCCACTAACCCTTGTGTGAAAAAGTGCTTCCTGACATCACCCCTGAATGGCCTAGCACTAATTTTAAGGTTGTGCCCCTTTGTTCTGGATTCCCCTTACCAGAATAAATAGTTACTCTCTATCCACCCTATCAAATCCTTTAATCTTAAACACCTCGATTAGATCACTCCTTAATGTTCTACTCAAGGGAATATAAAACTAGTCTGTGCAACTTGTCCTCATAATTTAACCCTTTTAGCTCCGCTTGCATTCTCTGCTGAAAGTGAGGATATTTTTTCCTTGGCCAGCAAAATGAGTACAATGGAGGCAAACAAAATGTGGCAAAAGTCTTCCCTGTATTCAGGGCACTTTGGAACTGCTGCTGAAGGAGATGTGGCAATTACATGGGTCTTTGGTGAGACCGCACCTGGAGTATTGAGTACAGTTTTGGTCTCTTTACCTAAGGAACAATATACTTGCCTGAGAGGGAGTGCAACGAAAGTTCACCAGACTGATCCCTGGGATGGCGGGATTGTCCCATGAGGAGAGATTGTGTAGATTGGGCCTGTATTCCCTCGCGTTTAGAAGAATGAGAGATGATCTCATTAAAATATACAAAATTCTTCGAGGGCTTGAAGGGTAGATGCTGAGAGGCACTGTTGGAAGAAGAGCAGGGGAATTCTCCCCTGGTGTCCTGGCCAATATTGATCCTTCAGCCCACATCACTAAAACAGAATATCTGGTCATTATCACATTGCCTTTTGTGGGAACTTGCTGTGAATAAATTGGCTGCCGCATTTCCTACATTACAACAGTGACTACACTTCACTAGGTTGATTCCGAAGATGAGGGGGTTGACTTATGAGGAAAGGTTGAGCAGGTTGGGCCTCTACTCATTGGAATTCAGAAGAATGAGAGGTGACATTATCGAAATGTATAAGATTATGAGGGGGCTTGACAAGATGGATGCAGAGAAGATGTTTCCACTGATAGGGGAGACTAGAACTAGGGGGCATAATCTTAGAATAAGGGGCTGCCCATTTAAAACTGAGATGAGGGAATTTCTTCTCTGAGACGGTTGTAAATCTGTGGAATTCGCTGCCTCAAAGAGCTGTGGAAGCTGGGTCATTGAATAAATTTAAGATATCATTTCTTAACCGATAAAGGAATAAGTGGTTATGGGGAGCGGGCAGGGAAGTGGACCTGAGTCCATGTTCAGATCAGCCTTGATCGTGTTCAATGGCGGAGCGGGCTCCTGTTCTTATGTTCTAAAAGTACTTCATTGTATGTAACACGCTTTGGGATGTCCTGAGGTCGAGAAAAGCCCAATATAAATGCAAGTTCTTTCTTTCAAACAGCAGGGATGGATTTGTTACTGTAATATTAATACTAAATTGAATATCTAAAGCACAATTTTATATAAAGTTAACAAATGTGAACACTTTCTATGTCCCCGCTCTGTCATGTTTTCCCTCTCCATATTCTCTCTCAGTCCTCTTTATTTTCACTGGAAAATGTTGATAACTGTAAACCCTTTGATCTGTACTCTGTAAGGGTGTGAACAGATGCTTCCAGGCTTAAACTGTCTTCAGTCAACAATGACCTCGGACCAATTCGTCAACATCATGTCCACCTAATGGGTTACAAATAGAGAAAAAAGGATAGATTGATTTTAATTATAATATAAGTGAAGCTGACAATGGTTTAATTTAATCACTTGTTTCTTTCCCCCTTGAAATGTCTCAAATGGATTGGAAAATACCATGTGCAGTTTGAACAAGTATAATAAGATTGGACGTGACAGATTCTAAAGAGAATCTCCCAGTCATTGAAGACAAGATATCAGGACCTGTTGCAGAGAAGCTAGAACTGACCAGTTACCCAGCAGCATGGCATCTTCTGCATAATATGGGACGGTGGAAATAATATTCCTTTATTTTTTTAATTTCTTCCATGTACAATTTCTACTCTGTATCTAATCTCTGCTCTGGGAGTATTTGATGGGACAGTGTCGAGGGAGCTTTACTCTGTATCTAACCCCATGCTGTACCTGCCCTGGGAGTGTTTGATGGGACAGTGTAGAGGGAGCTTTACTCTGTATCTAACCCGTGCTGTACCTGTCCTGGGAGTGTTTGATGGGACAGTGTAGAGGGAGCTTTACTTTGTCTCTAACCCCATGCTGTACCTGCTCTGGGTGTGTTTGATGGGACAGTGTAGAGGGAGCTTTACTCTGTATCTAACCCCATGCTGTACCTGCCCTGGGAGTGTTTGATGGGACAGTGTAGAGGGAGCTTTACTCTGTATCTAACCCATGCTGTACCTGTCCTGGGAGTGTTTGATGGGACAGTGTAGAGGGAGCTTTACTCTGTATCTAACCCCGTGCTGTACCTTCCCCTGGGAGTGTTTAATGGGACACTGAATGCCTAAATGGAAAGTCCCAGCAATAATATCCATAATTTTTTGAGGAGGTAACCAGGAGGGTTGATGAAGGCAGTGCGTACGATGTAGTGTATATGGATTTCAGCAAGGCTTTTGATAAGGTCCCACATGGCAGACTGATCACGAACGTAAAAGCCCATGGGATCCAGGGCAAAGTGGCAAGTTGGATCCAAAATTGGCTCAAAGGCAGGAAGCAGAGGGTAATGGTTGCTGGATGTTTTTGTAACTGGATGTTTCCAGTGGGGTTCCGCAGGGCTCAGTACTGGGTCCCTTGCTTTTTTGTGCTATATGTCAAAGATCTAGATTTGAATATAGCGAGTATGATTAAGAAGTTTGCAGGTGGTTGATAATGAAAAAGAAAGCTATGGACTGCAGGAAGATATCAATCAACTGGTCAGGTGGGCAGAATAGTGGCAAATGGAATTTAATCTGGAGAAGTGTGAAGTAATGCATTTGTGGAGGACTAACAAGAAAAGGGAATACACATTAAATGGTAGCATACTGAGAAGTGCAGAGGAACAAAGGGACCTTGGAGTGCAGGTCCACAGATCCCTGAAGGTAGCAGGCCAGGTAAATAAGGTGGTTAAGAAGGCATATGGAATGCTTGTTTTTATTAGCCAAGGCCTGGAATACAAGAGCAGGGGGTTATCCTTAAACTGTATAAAATAATGATTAGGCCACAACTAGAGTACTGCGTGCAGTTCTGGTCACCGCATTAAAGGAAGGATGTGATTGCACTGGAGAGGGTACAGAGGAGATTTACGAGGATGTTGCTTGGTCTGGAGAATCTTAACAAGAGGACAGATTGGATAAACTGGAATTGTTTTCCTTGGAGGAGGCTGAGGTGCATAAAATTATGAGGGACCTAGATAGAGTGGATAAAAAGGGCCTGTTTCCCTTAGCAGAGGGGTCAGCAACCAGGGCACATAGATGTAAAGTAATTGGTAGAAGGTTTAGAGGGGATTTGAGGGGAAATTTGTTCACGCAGACGGTTGTGGGGATCTGGAACTCATTGCCTGAAATGGCGGTAGAGGCAGAAATCCTCACCACATTTAAAAAATACTTGGATGTGCATTTGAAGTGCCGTAACCTACAGGGCTATGCACCTAGAAATGGAAAGTGGGATTAGGCTGTATAGCTGTTTGTCGGCTGGCACGGACACGATGGGCCGGAATGGCCTCCTTCCGTGCTGTAAACGTCTTTGATTCTATGATACAATAAATATAGACAATGCTGGAAGTACGCAGTGCAAAGGCACACGGACGGTTGGTGTTTGAGCTGTGCACCGTTCAGTGGGACAGTTCTGCTGAATCGGTGACCTGTGTTTCGGATGTTGATCGACCCGTTCTGTGTTTCATCCATTTGCGGTTTTCCTTTTTACTCATGAACATCCTTCAGTTCGAGCCCCAAAAGAAACAATAAAACTGGATGAAAGTGAACCAAAACCACAAATGTGGCCCTCGTGCTGATTATAGGGAATAAACTCAAACTTTGCAAGAATTTAAAAAAATAGAATTAACACTTTGAATATTGCAGTAGCTTTCCGATCTCGAAATATCTTTTTGGCAAATCAGCTAGTGTTATAGGATATTAAAATATATGGAGGATATTTTCAAAGGCAGATTCACTACTGGAAATGGATGGGGCCAGGGCTTATCATGGCCCGATCTAATTTTCCTAGGTTGGGGATCAATTAAGTGCCAGATGACATCTCTGTTTTGCATTGTGGCAGGGAACTGCTGGGCCACTGGAATGGGGATCTCAGTGTCAGCCGTGGCTCAGTGGGTAGCACTGTCTCACCTCTGGGTCAGAAGGTTGTGGGTTCAAGCCACACTCCACACACTTCAGCTAGTAATCCAGGCTGACACTCCCAGTGTAGTACAGAGGGGACGCTGCACTGTTGAACGGGCAGTACTGAGGGAGCGCTGCACTGTCGGAGGGTCAGTACTGAGGGAGCGCTGCACTGTCGGAGGGGCAGTACTGAGGGAACACTGCACTGTCAGAGGGGCAGTACTGAGGGAGCGCTGCACTGTCGGAGAGGCAGTACTGAGGGAGCGCCGCACTTTTGGAGGGGCAGTACTGAGAGAGGGGCGCACTGTTGAACGGGCAGTACTGAGGGAGCACTGCACTGTCGGAGGGGCAGTATTGAGGGAGCGCCGTGCTGTTGGAGGGTCAGTACTGAGGGAGCGCCGCACTGGCGGAGGGGCAGTACTGAAGGAGCACTGTGCTGTCGGAGGGTCAGTAGTGAGGGAGCGCCGTGCTGTCAGAGGTGCCGTCCTTTGGATGAGATGTTAAACAGAGGCGTAAAAGAAATGACAACACTATTTCAAAGGAGATTAAGAGGGGAGGTGATGCAGGCTTTTAAAATGTGCATGATGTCGATATAAGTGGTCTTGACTTGAACTATTAGTGCAGAAATACATGACTCCTGAGGAAAATGAACAAACTCGAAGCTTGTCGGGGAGTGGATATGTGGAGTGGATTCCAGCAAGGCAAGTTGCTGCTGTTTCAATAAACTCCTTCAACAAGGAACTGGATACATATATCTGAAACAAAGCAGCAAATAGAGGAGGTCGCTGTCGAAGTGTCGAATGGGAATGGATATAGGAATGGGAATGGCAAATGGGATTGGGAATGGGAATGGATATAGGAATGGGATTGGAAATGGATTCAGGAATAGGAATGGGATTGGGAATGGGAATTTTGATTGGGAATGGATACAGGAATTGGAATGGGATTGGGAATAGGAATGGAAATGGGATTGGGAAAGGGATTGGGAACGGGGCGGGTGGTAATGGACAGACGGGAAAGGGGAGGGGTGCTGTCTATATTCATGACTACTCTGGAGTTTAAATTGATCCACTTTGGCAGAATCAGGGAGCATTTACACCGAACATTCCTCAGGAGACGAAGGAAGTGAGGTAAAATCCGTGTCAGAGCCGATTGGAGGTAGCAAGCTCAAACAGCTAAGTGGTGATCAGATGTGCAGTGTAGAATTCCCGAATCCAGGCATGGCACACATTAAGCACCACACCCTGATTCTGGTACTGACATTGGCAGAGTGGCTATTTTTCCTATCACTGATTTCCAGCTACTCACAGCAATGTCTAAGGATGTCTCAGGAGGGGGCAGTAATTGCAGGGAGACTATGAACATGCGCTCCCTGTGGAGCTGCTGCTCAGTGCAGAGTGCTGGATCACACAGTCACCCCTTATAACCTAACCTGGTGGAGATAATCTTTGGCTCAGTGGTACCAATCCTGCCTTTGTGTCAGAAGATGCAAGGTTCAAACTCCACTCAGGCAGTCCTGGCGAGTGGAGACTGAGCATTAGTTCTGGGTTAACATCCAGTCGATACTCACTAAGCATCCTTAAAACCAAACAATATCCTTTCTGACTACAGTAATGGCTCCCAATCACTCCACAATGCCTCCATTGTGCTCAACCCCTACTCTATCCTAATCAAACTCCATGGTTTATTTGTAGGTTCTTTTTTTTAAACATTTATTCATTCCTGGGATGTGGGCATCACTGGCAAGGCCAACATTTATTGCCCATCCTAATTGCCCTTGAGAGGGTGGTGATGGGCCGCCTTCTTGAACCGCTGCAGTCCGTGTGGTGAAGGTGCTCCCTCAGTGCTGACTATGTCGTAGCGGTTTGGTGAAACTGAGTGTCTTGCTAGGCCACTTTAGAGGGCAGTTAAGAGTCAGCCACATTGGTGTGGGACTGGAGTCACATATAGGCCAGACCAGGTAAGGGCGGCAGATTTCTTTCCCTAAAGGACATCAGTGAACGAGATGGGTTTTTCCAACAATCCGACAGCTTCATGGTCACCGTTAATGATACAGTACAAGTTTTTTTTCAATTCCAAATTTATTTATTAACTGAATTTAAATTTTCCCAGTTGCTGCGGTGGGATTTGAACTCACGTCTCTGGATTGACATCCAGCTGGATTCTCAACCTATGGGTTGAGGGAGCCCACAAACTCTCCCGCCGTATAGGACTAACCCTCCCGCACACCGGAGGGTTCCCGTTGCAGACTGTCAGACTGTTAAGAAAGAAGAAAGACCTGGATTTATATAGCGCCTTTCACGACCGCCGGATGTCTCAAAGTGCTTTACAGCCAATGAAGTACTTTTTGAAGTGCAGTCACTATTGTAATGTGAGAAACACAGCCGCCAATTTGCGCACAGCAATGTGATAATGACCGGATCATCAATGTTGTGATGTTAATTGAGGGATAAATATTGGCCAGGACACAAATCCTGGCCACGTTAATCCTCCCACCACTTCACACTGTTCTCCAAGGGACCAGCGCGATGATTAAAATAAAACAACAAGCAAAGTTGGTGAACTATCCATGCAGTCCATTGGAATCCAGCCACACCACCTTATACTACGGGTAACATCTCCCCATGGATTCTGGAATCTGGATCAACAAACCATAATCCCATTTTATAAGCAATTACGGGAGGTGCTTCAAGCTTTATTCCATATATGTTAACAGTTTTAAGGTATTTAAACAAATACCGACGTTTTTGAAATGGGCGACTGGGTGACATCAACAAAATCCTGGTCGCCGTTTTGGAGCGTGGGCAGGAACATCGGCAGGGCCCAGGTACAGAGGAGTGGGAAGGTCGGGGCGGATGAGCGGCGAGTGTTTGTGGCGCGATGCGGTGAATGTTTATGGCGGAGGAGTGGCGAGAGATCGTGGCGGAGGTGCGACAGATGAGGGTACGGGCCCAGAAGAGCCGAGGGCCCAGGGGCAGCACGGGCCAGCCCACACTGATATGTGTGCGCACTAGGTCCGTGCAACAGAGCAGGTCTCCAGTCGTCTTGGTTAACCCTTGCCACTGGAACAAGATCTAGCTCTGTCAAGCCCGTATGGTGGCTGGTGTGCAACGGTCACCACACGTTAAAAAAATTCACGCACAGGCATTTTCCACCCCCTCAATTGGAGTTCAGGACTGGAACATCGGGTCCCTCATCGAAACACCTGTGAACTCGTGGAAGCTAGTCATCCTCATTCAAGGGACCACCTATGATGATGATTTAAACAAAAGTCTGACAGACTCCAATATCTGGTCCTTGGTACATTTCCACGTTAAGGAGACCTGGAGCAGTTTTGTGCTTATACTTTTTCCAGATGTTGACACTTCCAACACCTCTGTTGACCCATTACTGTAAGCTTGCGTGTTGTATCAATATGGCTAAAGTATCTGGCTGGATGTTTCAACAGAAAAACTTTCATAACTCTCTGCCAGATCCACACACTTGGTAACTGCTTCTTCCCCTCGAACATTCTTCCGTCCCGTGCTGAAGGTGTCGAGTCTTGTTCAGGTCCCATTCTGTGGGCACAGGCATTGTCCCAAATGGCCACAGTATGTGCTTGAGCCTTGACCTCACCCAGAGTCTACACATGCACACCTTCGAGCACAAATTGCCTGACAATGATCACGTGAGGGGGCCCTGGCTGATTTTTCTTTCCCCTAGCCAGAGGTGCTCATAGGCTTGATCTGACAGTGAGCAGCTATCCAGACAGGACATTACTGGGCACACATGAACATAGCAACATCAGAACAGGAGGAGGCCATTCAGCCCCTTGAGCCTGTTCTGCCATTCAATTAGCTCATGGCTGATCTGTATCTTAAGACCATTTACCCGCCTTGGTTCCGTAGCTCTTAATTAAGCTCTTAACCCAACAAAGGTCTATCAATCTCAGTCTTCAAATTTTCTATTGACCCCCGGCATCCACAGCCTATTGGTGGAGAGAGAGTTCCAGATTCCCACTGCACTTTGTGTGAAGAAGTGCTCCCTGACATCACCCCTGAACGGCCAGGCTCTAATTTTAAGCTTATGCCCCCTTGTTTTGGATTCCCCCCACGAGAGGAAATAGTGGGGCCGAAATTCAGGTCCACCCGAAACGGGTCTCACCTACCGCTTCAGATGAGATGGCCTCTTTCGCGAAATTCAGCTCTTTGTGGGGTTTTTTTCAGGCGGACCGGAGGGCCACTGCGAGTTCTGTGAAGATTCTACTTCGGTCTACGGGACCACCAGGGAGGGTTTCGGCCGGGCCAGTTCCAAGGGGGGAGTGTGCGCCAGGCTGCCTGTTGGCGGCCCAGCCAAACCCGGGGGTATAATTGTCGGGCCGACCTGGCAGTTGGCCGACAAATAAAATGAAATGGCGGCTGCGGCAGGGCGCCCTCCCCTTGAAGGGCCGCCGTGCATCCATGTCCCACACACTGAAAGCAAGGTGCATCGACAGAAAGCGCCGTCGGGGGCACCGCTCGGCAGCCCAGGATTTTTTGATGTGAATTTAGATGGAGGTGCGGGAGATTGGGCGGTGCGCCCTTTGCTGACATACTTAGGTCGGCAGCAGCGGGATGGAAGTGGGGTCCGCCGGAAAAAGCACCAAGGTGAATTTCACGAGCCATATAATGGGCCATAAGTTGTGGCCTCTCCGAGTGGGCACGATGTGCGCATGGCCCTGGTGAGACCTCGCAAATGCAGGTGCGGGGTACGCGAAGAACCAGCATTTGCGATCTGTCAAAATGTCTTTTGATTGTTCCAACGCATCCCCGGGAGAAGGGCCTTCGCGGACAGAGATTTGGGCTATTTGCCCAACTCCTGCCCAGCAAATGTCTTTAAAACTCTTACGCCTGGTAAAAGCAGGTGTATAGCCTACTTTTACCAGCATAAGACTTTTAAAACATAGAAAAATTAAATGTTATCAATAATTTTTATATTAAAAATCTTTTCCATTACGTAAGTTTATTAAAACATTTTTAAAACATTTTCAAAAAAGTCAATATTTTCCTAAAGCATTTAATTAAATTCAATTTCAATTAATTTTAAATATGTGAGGTGTTTTTTCATTTATTGTGTTGTGTCTCTGTGTTTTTGGGGGTATTCTCATTGATCGTAATGGGAGCTCCGTTCATACAGAGTTCACCATTACTCTCAATGAGAATACTCCGTGTTCCTTGGTGGTCCAGGTCCACGTGATCCCAGGTTATGCTTACGTTCCTGGGATGCGTGAGCCCATACGCTGAACTGCGCATCTAGGCCTCGGACGTTAAGTATATGTTCCTCCGGGACCACCAGGTACTTCGTAAATTTTTTTTGGTCTGAGGCGTCCGCCCGCAGGAAGCCATTTTCGGACCATTAAACAGGTAAAGACGTAGGTTTTAAGGAGTGTCGTATCTTTGTATTTATTCATGGGATGTGGGCATTGCTGACAAGATCAGCATTTATTGCCTATCCCTAATTGCCCTTGAGAAGGTGGTGGTGAGCCGCCTTCTGGAACCGCTGCAGTCCTTGTGGTGAAGGTGCTCCCACCATGCTGTTAGGGAGGGATTTCCAGGAATTTTGACCCTGCGACGATGAAGGAACGGCGATCTATTTCCAGATCAGGATGGTGTGTAATTTGGAGGGGAACTTGGAGGTGGTGGTGTTCCCATGCACCTGCTGCCCTTGTCCTTCTAGGTGGTAGAGTTTGCGGGTTTGTTAGGTGCTGCTGAAGAAGCCTTGGCGAGTTGCTGCAGTGCATCTTGTAGATGGTGCACACTGCAGCCATGGTGCGCCGGTGGTGGAGGGAGTGAATGTTGAAGGTGGTGGAATCTTAAAGAAGGAGCGAGAGGTGGAGATGTTTAGGGAAGGAATTCCAGAGCTTCGGGCCCAGGCGGCTGAAGGTGCGGCTGCAAATGTGGAGTGATTAAAATTGGGGGAGAAAGGACCTGAGTGAGACTGTTATCTGTCACAATCAGTGACACTAGCCTGGGATACTGAATTAGAGCATTGTCAATGTGTCTACAGTGGCAGACCTTTGTGTGAGTTTCTGAAAAAACTAGACACATATTTTGTAAATTGCACTTGGATTTAGCATTGTGCCTCCCTGTTGCCTTTTTATAGTTTTACTATAACAAGTGCGTGAGGAAATAACCCAGCGGAATATTTCAGCGACTGAACAGTATCTTGGCTCACATCCTTCCAGTTTCCGCAGCCTGTGTGAAATCCCGTTTATCACAGGGTAACACCATTTACCTGCAATAAAATGTTTAGCGACGGGTGCACAGTTTAATGTGCTATGGAAAGAAAAACAGTGACACATATTTGATTCTTACACAATAAGTGATTAACCTGGAAACGTTGGGAGTGAATTTCTGTTTCTCGCCAAATATCTCAGTCAAATTGAACTGATCAGATATTTGGGGGATTTGACCTCTGACCCTCAATCACTTTGGCCCCCTCGTGTGTGACCTTGCTACCGATTAATGCTGCTTTCGTCCAGTTTCTCCCTTCCCCAAGGGGGCTGATTCACTCTCGCCGGGTACAGTGTCACAGACCCTGGTAGAAAGAATGAATTCACATTTATAGAGCAACTTTCACACCCTCAGGACATCCCAAAGCATTTGACAGTCAATGAAGTGATTTTGAAGCGCAGCCATTGTTACTTTGCAGACAAATACGGCAGTAAGTTTGTGCACAGCAAGATCCCACGATTTTGGTGGTCGTGGCTGAAGGATGCATATTGGCTCAGGATACCAGGCAAACTCCAGCGCTCATCTTCAAACAGGTCCATGCGATTGTTTTAAATCCATCTGAGAGGGCAGACGGGGCCTCGATTTAACGTCTCATCCAAAAGACGCACCTCTGACAGTGCAGCACTCCCTCAGTACTGCACTGGAGCATCGGCCTGGATTACGTGCTCAGGTCTCTGGAAGTGGGGCTTGAACCCTTCTGACTCAGGGGTGAAAGTGGTGCCCACTCAGCCACGGCTGGTAGCTGCCACAATTGACCATTCATCTTGCGTGACTCTGACAAGCTATTTGACTGTGTGAGGCATCGCAGCTGGGCCTGATCTGCTTATCATGCAGCACCCACATACACAAACACAATGGGAGACAATGTACAAGCGACAAGCAGTGGGAATTCTGCCTGATTAGTTCCCTTAATACCCCAGCAATTGTTCCCTTAATTAGTTCCCTTAATACCCCAGCAATTGTTCCCTTAATTAGTTCCCTTATTACTATAGCAATTGAAGTCCCTCATTATACAGCCAAGGGACTGAACGTGGGATCCTCGAGAAAACAGTAACAAAAAATTTCCCCAAAGCAGCTCTCCTTCCTCAGGTCAGACTTTAGTTGGCCACCATCCAACTGGCATGTAGTTATTTAAAAGCAGAGAGACCAAAATTCATGTTGTTTGAGGAAAGCTGAATTCTTTGTTCCCGAGTTGAATTCCATTATTTTTTTATGAGTAGTGCTCATTATCGAATGCCATATGCAGATATCCTCTCGCAAAACAATCACAGTCGCATGCAATACTCTGCTTTGCTGGCTTTGTGTGATGGATTGGCAAAGTCTATTCTGCATGCGGATATCATGCAACACAACACCTGTCAGATGTTAAGGAGGTGAAGGCACGTCAGTGTGTATTGCTTCCATATCACAGACAACAATAATACAGCAACTAGCTACATCAAAAGAAAGGACTACAGTGCCTATCACAACCTCAGGACGTCCCAAAGTGCTTGACGGCCAATGAAGTACTTTTTTAAAGTGTAGTCCCCGTTGCAATGTAGGAAACGTGGCAGCTGATTTGTAAGCTCCCACAAACAGCAATGTGATAATGACCACATACTCTGTTTTACGTGTTGATTAAGGGATAAACATTGGCCTAGGACACTGGGAGAATGTCCCTACTCCGAAAGACAGCACCTCCGACATTGCAGCGCTCTCTCAGTAGTACAGCCCCTACGATAGTGCGGCGCTCCCTCAGTACAGCCCCTCCGACACTGCGGTGCACCGTCAGTACAGCCCCTCCGACAGTGCGGCGTTCCCTGAGTACAGCCCCTCCGACAGTGCGCCGTTCCCTCAGTACAGCCCCTCCAACAGTGCGGCGCTCCATCAGTACTGCCCCTCCGACAGTGCGGCACTCTGTCAGTACTGCTCCTTCGACAGTGCAGCACTCCCTCAGTACTGCCCCTCCGACAGTGCGGCGCTCCCCCAGTACTGCCCCTCCAACAATGCGGCACTCCGTCAGTACTGCCCTTTCGACAATGCAGCACTCCCTCAGTGCTGCCCCTCCGACAGTGCAGCACTCTCCCAGTACTGCCCCTCCGACAGTGCAGCACTCCCTCAGTACTGCCCCTCCGACAGTGCAGCACTCCCTCAGTGTTGCCCCTCCGACAGTGCAGCACTCCCTCAGTGCTGCCCCTCCGACAGTGCAGCACTCCCTCAGTACTGCCCCTCCGACAGTGCGGCACTCCCCCAGTACTGCCCCTCCGACAATGCAGCACTCCCTCAGTGCTGCCCCTCCGACAGTGCAGCACTCTCCCAGTACTGCCCCTCCGACAATGCAGCACTCCCTCAGTACTGCCCCTCCAACAGTGCGGCACTCCCCCAGTACTGCCCCTCCGACAGTGCGGCACTCCCCCAGTACTGCCCCTCCGACAATGCAGCACTCCCTCAGTGCTGCCCCTCCGACAGTGCAGCACTCCCTCAGTGCTGCCCCTCCGACAATGCAGCACTCCCTCAGTACTGCCCCTCCGACAGTGCGGCACTCCCCCAGTACTGCCCAGGAGTGTCAGCCTAGATTTTTTTGCTCGAGTCTCTGGAGTAGGTTTTGAGCCCACAACCTTCTGACTCTGAGGCGAAAATGCTGCCCACTGAGCCACGGCCGACACATGCACTGGAATAGCGATGTCAAATACAAATCACTGGTGGCCACAGGTGTTGCTACGGCGACACTGTTTTAGCCGCAGACATTGTAGTGCGAAGTGCCTCACACGGGTATATTTGATGAATAAACATCTCCCACTTTTCAATAACCAAGGATTTAAAACAAGAATCAGAAGCCGCTCGCACACTCTGCTTTTCCTCTCATCATTTTACCAACAAAAACACAAAAGGTTAAAGTTCACCTGAAAACACCATGTGAAGGAGTGTTGGGATCACGTGTCTATTAATCATTTATTATTTACTAATCTGAAATGCAATTAGCTACAATTGGATTCCCAATTAGAAAGAAAGAAATATCCACTATAAGCCCACTGACTCCCACAGCTACCTGGACTACACTTCCTCCCACCCAGCTTCCTGCAAGGATTCCATTCCATTCTCCCAGTTTCTCCATCTCCGTCGCATCTGTTCTGACGATGCCATCTTCCATACTAGTGCCTCTGATATATCTTCCTTTTTCCTCAACCGAGGATTCCCCTCTGCCATGGTTACCATGGCCCTTGACCGTGTTCGTTCCATTTCCCGCACCTCTGCCCTCACCCCTTCCCCTCCTTTGCAGAACCATGACAGGGTTCTCCTTGTCCTCACCTACCACGCCACCAGCCTCCACATTCAACGGACCATCCTCTGCCATTTCCGCCACCTCCAGCGTGCTCCCACCACCAATCACATCTTCTCTTCCCTTCCCCACTCAGAATTCCGCTCCCTCCGCGACAAGCTGGTCCACTCTTCAATCACCCCCAGCACCCCCTCCCCTTCCCATGGTAATATGTCCTTACTATACAGTATAAATGCACACGAAGCCCATACTTGTGAGAAGGTCATTCTGTGACCAGTAACCTTTATTTGCCAGCGCTGAAGTGATGAAGGTGTGTGGAGCTTCCCCTTTTATACCTGAAAGTCCAGGTTAGGAGTGTCGCCCACAAGTTCACCACCTAGTGGTCAATGTTCTCACGGTGTATAATTTAGGTCAGTTTATACATGGGTTACAATGACAGTTAAATACATGACATCACCTCCCCCCCAAAGTCTTATTGGGATCACAGGTTGAGTCTCTCTGGTGATTTACGCTCCCTTGTAGAGCGCCTGAGTTGGGGCTCCGGTTGTTGGGCGCTGGCCTGAGTGTCTGCTGTTTGCGGTGCCTCAGGCCTGTCCTGACTGCCCACAGTGACTGGGCTTTCCTCTACTTGGTTCCGCTGTTCGGTCACCTGTGGAGGAGGAACTCTACATTGTGTTCTTCCTCTGCTTCTTCTGTGGGGTTGCTGAACCTCCTTTTTGTTTGATCCATGTGTTTGCGGCAGATTTGTCCATTGGTAAGTTTAACGACCAGAATCCTATTCCCCTCTTTGGCAATCACAGTGCCTGCGAGCCATTTAGGCCCTGCAGCGTAGTTGAGGCCAAAGGCAGGGTCATTGACATCAATACATCGCGCCCTCGCATTCCCATCATGGTACTCACATTGTGACTGGTGCCTGCTCTCAACAATTTCTTTCATGGTGGGGTGTATAAGGGATAACTTGGTTTTGAGCGTCTTTTTCATTAGCAGCTCTGCGGGAGGGACCCCTGTGAGCAAGTCTGGTCGGAATCTATTGGCCAACAGGAGGCATGATAAGCGGCTTTGTAGGGATCCCCCTTGGATTCTGAGCATCCCCTGTTTGATTATCTGCACTGCTCGTTCCGCCTGGCCATTTGAGGCCGGCTTGAACGGTGCTGTTCTGACATGGTTGATACCATTTCCTGCCATGAAGTCCTGGAATTCAATGCTTGTAAAGCACGGGCCATTGTCGCTGACCAAGACGTCTGGTAGACCATGGGCGGCGAACATTGCCCGTAGACTTTCTACCATAGCAGAGGATGTGCTTGAATTGAGAATGTCACACTTGATCCATTTGGAGTAAGCGTCTACGACAACCAAAAACATTTTTCCCATGAAAGGACCTGCGTAGTCCACATGGATGCGTGACCATGGCTTGGCGGGCCAGGACTAGGGGCTAAGGGGGGCTTCCCTGGGTGCATTGCCCAGCTGGGCACACGTGTTGCACCTGCGAACACAAAGTTCCAGTTCTGCATCTATCCCTGGCCACCAAACGTGTGACCTGGCAATTGCCTTCATCATGACAATACCCGGGTGCTCATTGTGGAGTTCTCTAATGAACATCTCTCTGCCCATCTGGGGCGTGACTACTCAGTTTCCCCATAGTAGGCAATCGGCCTGAATCGAGAGTTCACCCTTGCGCCTGTGAAATGTTTTGAATTCCACAGGGCATGCCCCGTACGTGGCTGCCCAGTCCCCATTCAGGACACATTTCTTGACTAAAGACAGTAGCGGGTCTCTATTTGTCCAGACTTTAATCTGACGGGCTGTCACGAGTGAGCATTCGCTTTCGAAAGCTTCAACAGCCATGACCATCTCAGCAGCATGCTCGGTTGCCCCCTCGGTGGTGGCTAGTGGGAGCCTGCTGAGTGCATCGGCACAATTTTCAGTGCCCGGTTGCCTTTTTCAGTTGCAGACCTACCCGGTCCAGTCTGCGTAGCACCTCCTCCAGGTTGCAGAGGTGTTCTTCAGTATCACAACCCGTGATGAGGATGTCGTCTTGAAAAACCACTGTCCTTGGAATCGACTTGAGGAGGTTTTCCATATTTCGTTGAAAGATCGCGGCGGCCGAGCGAATCCCAAATGGACATCTGTTGTACTCAAACAACCCCTTGTGTGTCGTGATGGTGGTCAGCTTCTTCGACTCACTCGCCAGCTCCTAGGTCATGTAAGCTGAGGTCAGGTCCAATTTTGAAAAAAGTTTGCCACTGGATAGCGTCGCAAAGAGGTCCTCCGCTCTCGGTAGCGGATACTGGTCTTGGAGTGACACCCGATTGATGGTGGCCTTGTAATCACCACAAATCATGACCGACCCATCCGCCTTGAGCACCGGCACAATCGGGCTCGCCCAGTCACTGAATTCGACTGGCGAGATGATGCCTTCCCTCAGCAGGCGGTCCAACTCGCCTTCTATCTTTTCCCGTATCACGTACGGCACAGCTCTGGCCTTGTGGGGTACTGGCCTAGCGTCCGGGTTTATGTGAATCAATACCTTGGTCCCCATGAAAATGCCAATGCCGGGTTGAAATAGTGAGTCAAATTTGTCCAGGACCTGTGAGTTTGATATTCGCTCCACAGAAGAAATTGCATTGACATCGCCCCATTTCCAGTTCATGACAGCCAGCCAACTTCTCCCCAGCAGTGCGGGACTATCCCCCGGGATAATCCAGAGTGGCAACCAGTTCTCCGAATCTTTGTCCGTCACGACTACCATGGCGCTGCCTAGCACCGGAATGATCTCCTTTGTATATGTCCGTAGCTTTGTGTCAATTGGCAATAATTTTGGCCTCCTGGCCTTGGACGCCCACAACTTGTCGAACTGTTTGATACTCATCAGGGACTGGCTGGCCCCTGTGTCTAGCTCCATTGATACTGGAATGCCATTGAGGAGCACTTTCATCATTATCGGTGGCATCCTGGTGTATGAACTGTATATGTGCTCCACATGAACTCGCTGAACTTCAGCTTCCGGCGATTTCCCCCAGTGTTCATTTGGCCTCGTAGGGCTTACATCGTCCCCGTCCTCCTCGTACATCAACCTGGCTGCAGGCTTCCTGCACATACGCCCCAAGTGAGCGCTGACGTTGCAGTTTCTGCAGGTATATTGCTGATACCTGCAAACTCTGGCTGTTTGTTTGCCTCCACACCTCCAACATGAGCCGTTGTTGGAAACAAAAGGTCCATTACCAGTCGATCGTCTCTGACTGTCTCTGTAACTGTCTTAAATGCACGATTAACAGGTGTTGATGGCCCCATTACTGGCCGCATTGTCCCTTGCGATGGCATGAATCGCCATTCAGCAAACCATTGTCTCTGTTGAATTCCCCCTTCGGGTTCGACTACATGCTCGGGCATGTTCGATTGCCCCGGTCTGCCTGGAGAACTGTGTGCCGCATTAACAATGTTGACTCCCTGTCCATTTGCTGTATTTAAACGAAGATTTTTGTCAAACATCATTCTGGTCTCTTCCTCCCCTGAGATAAATGTCTGGGCCATCAAAGCAGCTGTTTCCAGGGTCAAGTCTTTGGTCTCAATCAGTTTCCTGAAAACCCCAGCGTGCCCGATGCCCTGAATAAAAAAAGTCTCGCAGCATCTCCACTCTGCATGCATCTGGGAACTTACATAGGCTCACCAGTCGCCGGAGGTCTGCCACGAAGTCTGGAACGTTTTGCCCTTCTCGCCGCCGGTGCTTGTAAAACCGGTGTCTCGCCATGTGCATGCTGCTCGCCGGTTTAAAGTGTTCCCCGATCAACTTACTGATCTCTTCAAAAGTCTTGTCCGCCGGCTTCTCTGGCGCTAGAAGGTCCTTCACCAGGGGTACGTCCTGGATCCACAAACAGTCAGGAGATGAGCCCTGCGTTTGTCGGCCGAATCCTGTCCCAGCCATTCCTTAGTGACGAAACTTTGCTGTAGTCGCTCAATAAAATCGTCCCAATCATCACCAACACAGTACCTCTCGTCTGTGCTGCTAGTGGCCATGCTTGCATCGTTTAATCCCAGTTTCTCGTCGCCAATAATATGTCCTTACTATACAGTATAAATGTACACGAGGCCCATACTTGAGAGGAGGTCACTCTGTGACCAGTAACCTTTATTTGCCAGCACTGAAGTGATGAAGGTGGGTGGAGCTTCCCCTTTTATACCTGAAAGTCCAGGTTAGGAGTGTCTCCCACAAGTTCACCACCTAGTGGTCAATGTTCTCACGGTGTACAACTTAGGTCAGTTTATACATGGGTTACAATGACAGTTAAATACATGACACATGGCACCTTCTTGTGCAAGCGCAGAAGATACAACACCTGCCCTTTTACCTCCTCCCTTCCCACTGCCCAGGGCCCCAAACACTCCTTCCAGGTGAAAGTGATTTACTTGTACTTCTTTCAATTTAGTATACTGTATTCGCTGCTCACGATTGGGGAGACCAAACTTAGTTTGGGTGACCGCTTTGCGGAACATCTCCGTTAAGTCCACAAGCATGACTCTGAGCCCAAGTGTCAGTGGGTAGCACACTCGCCTCTGAGTCAGAAGGTTGTGGGTTCAAGTCCCACTCCAGAACTTTGAGCATAAAATCTAGGCTGAGACGTGAAACAGAGGCCCCATCTGCCCTCTCAGGTGGACATAAAAGATCCCATTGCACTATTTCAAAGAAGAGCAGGGGAGTTATCCCCGGTGTCTTGGGCCAATATTTATCCCTCAATCAACGTAACGAAAAACGATTATCTGGTCATTATCACATTGCTGTTTGTGGGAGCTTGCTGCGTGCAATGTGGCTGCTGTGTTTCCCACATTATAGGAGTGACATCTGAAATCCGGAAACCTCGGGACCGAGGCTGGAGGGTGGGAGAGGTTGGGCCGCCGGAGGTCAGGGGTGGGGTGTCGGTCAGGCCATCGGAGGTCAGGGGTGGGGTGTCAGGTGGGCTGCCGGAGGTCGGGGGCAGTTCGATCGGGAGGTGGGAGGGCCGAGGCCAGGGGGAGGGAGAGTTTCGGGCTGGTGAGGTTGGGCGGCTGAGGCGGGGAGTCGGGATTTCGGAAAATTTTCCGGTTTCCGGACGACCCTGCCACGGATCGGCCTGGTCTCTGGATTCTGGAACTCCGGATTTTGGATGTCGCATCTGTACAACAGTGACTACACTCCAAAAGTACTTCATTGGCTGTAAAGTGCTTTGAGACATCTGGTGGTCATGAAAGGCGCTATATAAATGCAAGTTTTTTCTTTCTTTCTTGAGCTTCCGGTCGACTGTCACTTTAATTCCTCGCTCCACTCCCACTCTGACCTCTCCGTCCTCAGCCTCCTACACTGTTCCAATGAAGCGCAACGTAAGTTCGAGGAACAGCACCTCATCTTTCGATAAGGCACTTTACAGCCTTCTGGACTCTGCATTAAGATCAACAATTTCAGACCATAACTTCTGCCCCTATTTTTTCGGTCAGCAAGTGCTGATTCTCCTATTGCCACTTACACCCCCTCTAGACCCATCTTTTTTTCTTTTTACTTGTCCCATTACCATCTCCTTTTGGCTCGCTTTTGTCATATAACCTCTCCTGCCTTCCACACTATCACAGACCTTCCCTTTTGTTCTTCCCTCCCCTGCCCCATTTCCCTGCCCCTGCACGTGCTTAAAATCTGTTACGTCTCTAACTTTTTCCAGTTCTGATGAAGGGTCATCGACCTGAAACGTTACCTCTGTCTCTCTCTCCACAGATGCTGCCTGACCCGCTGAGTATTTCCAGCGTTTTCTGTTTTTATTATAGAAAGACCTTTCATAACATCAGGATGTCCCAAAGCACTTTACAGCCAATGAAGTACTTTTTTGACGGGTAGTCACTACTGTAATATGGGAAACGTGGCAGCCAATTTGCGCCTAGCAAGCTCCCACAAACAGCAATGAGATAATGACCAGATAATCTGCTTTAATAATGTTGGTAGAGGGCTAGTGTCATGAGCTGACAATGACAGAAAATAAAAGGAATGTTTGCCCAGAGAGATAGCAATGCCCCTGGACCTACCAGCAATCGATGGGTTAATGTAATGCACCCTCTCCTTAACAAGGCCCAAGTCTCAGAGCGGGCTGCATGTATCTTATGTTTTGTGTGTCAGCCATTGGCTTAGTGGTTTGCACCCTCGCCTCTGAGTCAGAAGACTGTAAGTTCAAGTTCCACTCCAGAGACTTGAATGCAAAAGTCCAGGCCGACACTAGTGCTGAGGGAGTGCTGCACTGTCAGAGGGGCAGGATTGAGGGAGTGCTGCACTGTCGGAGGGGCAGGATTGAGGGAGCGCTGCACTGTCGGAGGGGCAGTACTGAGGGAGCGCTGCACTGTCGGAGGGATAGTACTGAGGGAGTACTGCACTGTCAGAGGGTCAGTACCGAGGAAGCGCCGCACTATCTGAGGGGCAGTACTGAGGGCCGCACTGTCGGAGGGGCAGTACTAAGGGAGCACTGCACTGTCGGAGAAGCAGTACTGAGGGAGTGCTGCACTGTCGGAGGGGCAGTATTGAGGGAGTGCTGCACTGTCGGAGGGGCAATACTGAGGGAGCACCGCACTGTCGGAGGGGCTGTACAGAGGGAGTGCTGCACTGTTGGAGGGACAGTACTGATGGAGTGCTGCACTGTCAGAGGGGCAGCACTGAGGGAGTGCTGCACTGTCGGAGAGGCAGTACTGAGGGAATGCTGCACTGTCATTCGAATGAGACGTTAAACCGAGATCCTCTCTGCCCTCTGAGGTGGATGTAAAAGACCCCATTGCACTATTTTAGAGAAGAGCAGGGGAATTCTCCCCCGTGTCCTGTGGCCAACATATATTCCTCAATCAAAATCACAAAAAAAGGTTATCTGGGTCATTATCACATTGTTGTTTATCGGAGCTTGCTGTGCGCAAAATGACTGCCGTGTTTCCTGCATTACAACAGTGACAACACTTCAAAAAGTGCTTCATTGGGACGTCCGGTGATCGTGAGAGGCGCTATAGAAATGCAAGTCTTTTTTATGAGCTGGACACAGATCTGTTCTTTCCTCGGGAACACTGCCTCCCACTTCCAGGTTGGAGCCGACCAAAGTCTGACTGGAAAGTTGGAATGTTCCTTCCAGCTGAGAGTGAAACCAGCAACCACAAGACAATGAGGCACATGCCTTCCTGCTGCACCACTGGGGCCTTTGATAACACATTTACACAGGCTGCTAAAAGAAAACCTCCGCATATCCTCGTCGGAAAAACTTACCCGAACATTACACGACGATTGGGCGACCCAGAGACACGGTGTAACAAAGAACTTTAAATACAGCCAGCGCCTCGGTGCTGAAACCTCCATCTATATTGTTCAAGACACATTAACATCGAGAGCGGAAAATCCTTTGCCACTAGAGAAATCTCAAGCAATTTCTTTTGAGCCGGGTCCAATCTAGACACGACGGCTCGTGTTCTGAAGGTTCCCCAAGCAAAACAATAACCTGGGAGCTGGATCCACCCTCGTGGGGCAAAGCAAGCGCAGGGAAATCGCGGCTCCGTCTCATTGAGAGAGACATTAAATGTTTGTTCTGGCTTTACCATTCTTGAAATTACATTAAAAAGAAAAAAAAATTGGAGTATTCCAAAATACATAACTTAAAAAAAGATGTAATTTCTGGAAAGGAAGCGGAACAGCCCGTCCGATCCGCACCCAGACGCTCAGCTCGATAACATTGAAGGCGAGTCTGCAGCTGCTGGGACCGAAATTCAGGGTCTCGGGAAGACCCGTTATCGCCCGGTTGCGGCGGAATCCCGTGGCCGCTGCATTGTGGTCAACTGGCCGACCCGACCCAAATTCAGGTCAGGGATTTTTCGACCTGTCTTCGATATCGCTTGATACTGGTGACCGCCGCTCTCCCTCACCTTACAAATCCCCCGACCGAAATTCAAGTCGAAATATCGATGCCCCGCCGCACGGTGCCCCTGACAGCTTTTTGTGTCGGTGCACCTTTTCCGTACTGAGTGCGGCGCAGCAGTGCGGCAGCCCTTCAAGTGGAGGGCCCACTACTGCGGGCCGCCATATAATAATTTTTCCTGATCAGCCGGGAAAATGGCCCACGAGTTTGACTCATTAGAAAGACTCTGACTCTGACTCTGACATCTGACTCCCTCGGTACTGCCCTGAGAGTTTCAGCCTAGTTGAAGTGCTGAAGTCTCGGGGTGGGACTTGAACCCACGTCCTGACAACACAAAGATGGGAGGAAAAGCAATGTGTGAGGAGGACACAAATAATCTGCAAAAGGACATAGACAGGCTAAGTGAGTGGGCAAAAATTTGGCAGATGGAGTATAATGTTGGTTAGTGTGAGGTCATGCACTTTGGCAGAAAAAAAATCAAAGAGCAAGTTATTATCTAAATGGAGAAAGATAGCAAAGCGCTGCAGTACAGCAGGACCTGGGGGTACTTGTGCATGAAACACAAAAGGATAGCATGCGGGTACAGCAAGTGATCAGAAAGGCCAATGGAATCTTGGTCTTTATTGCAAAGAAGATGGAGTATAAAAGCAGCAAAGTCTTGCTACAGTTATACAGGGTATTGGCCACACCTGGAACACTGCGTGCAGTTTTGGTTTCCATACTTACGAAAGGATATATTTGCTTTGGAGGCAGTTCAGAGAAGGTTAACTAGGTTGATTCTGGGGATGAGGGGATTGACTTATGAGGAAAGTTTGAGCAGGTTGGGCCTCTACTCAGTGGAATTCAGAAGAATGAAGGTGATCTTATCGAAACGTATAAGATTATGAGGGGGCTTGACAAGGTGGATGCAGAGAGGATGTTTCCACTGATGGAGGAGACTAGAACTAGAGAGCATGATCTTAGAATAAGTGGCCGCCCATTTAAAACTGAGATGAGGAGAAATTTCTTCTCTCAGAGGGTTGTAAATCTGTGGAATTCGCTGTCCCAGAGAGCTGTAGAAGCTGGGACATTGAATAAATTTAAGACAGAAATAGACAGTTTCTTAAATGATAAGGGAATAAGGGGTTATGGAAAGCGAACAGGGAAGTGGAGCTGAGTCCATGATCAGATCAGCCAGGATCTTATTGAATGGCAGAGCAGGCTCGAGGGGCCGCATGGCCTACTCCTGCTCCTATTTCTTATGTTCTTTGTTCTTACGTTCTTATGACCTTCTGCCTCAGAGGCGAGGGTGCTACCCACTGAGCCACAGCCTTTGATGATAAAGCTGGGAGCTGTGCTGACACCACTGCTGTGGATGCTGAAGGTGACTATGTTATCAGAAACTCAACTGGACCAGCCACATAAATACTGTGGCAACAAAAGCAGGTCAGAGGCTGGATATTCTGCGGTGAATGTCTCACCTCCTGACTCCCCAAAGCCTTCCCACCATCTACAAGGTACAAGCCAGGAGTGTGATGGAATAAAGTCCACTTGCTTGGATGAGTGCAGCTCCAACAACACTCAACAAGCTCGACACCATCCAAGAGAAAGCAGCCCGCTTGATTGGCACCCCATCCACCACTTTCAACATTCACTCCCTCGACCACCGGCGCACCGTGGCTGCAGTGTGTACCATCTACAAGATGCACTGCAGCAACTCGCCAAGGCTTCTTCGGCAGCATCTCCGAAACCCGCGACCTCTACCACCTAGAAGGACAAGGGAAGCAGGCGCATGGGAACACCATCACCTCCATGTTCCCCTCCAAGTCACACACCATCCTGACTTGGACACATATCGGCCGTTCCTTCATCGTTGCTGGGTCAAATTCCTGGAACTCCCTCCCTAACTGCACTGTGGGAGCACCTTCACCACACGGACTGCAGCGGTTCAAGAAGGTGGCTCACCACCACCTTCTCAAGGGCATTTGGTGGAGGGCAATAAATGCCAGCCTTGCCAGCAAAGCTCACATCTTGAGAATGAATTAAAAATAAAACAGTTTTGTAACGGGTTGGGGAGAACATTATAGCTGGGCGCTCGCAGTCCTGTGGTGAGACATCAGCCTTAACTATCATGTCTCATGGAATCTTTGATGGTCTCAGTCTGTATCTATTCTTATCTTTTTCCCAATGACTGAGGCTATAGTCTATAGTTTCCTGCTTTCTGTCTCCCTCCTTTCTTAAATAGGGGTGTTACATTTGCAGTTTTGCAATCCACTGGGATCTTTCCAGTATCCAGGGAATTTTGGTAGATTGCAACCAATGCATCCACTATCTCTGCAGCCACTTCTTTTTAAGACCCGAGGATGCAGGCCATCAGATCCAGGGGACTTGTCCACCTTTAGTCCCATTATTTTACTGAGTACCTTTTCTTTAGTGATAGTGATTATTTTAAATTCCCCCCTTGATTATCTATTATTGGGATGTTTTTAGTGTCTTCTACTGTGAAGACCGATACAAAATATTTGTTCAATGTCTCTGCCATTTCCGAATTTCCCATTATTAATTCCCCAGTCTCATTCTCTAAGGGATCAATGTTTACTTTAGCTACTCTCTTCCTTTCTATATACGTGTTGAAGCTCTTACTATCTATTTTTATATTTCTTGCTAGTTTACTCTCATAATCCATCTTTTCTCTAATATTTTTTTAAGTGTCCTTTGCTGGTTTTTAAAAATTTCACAATCCTCTAGGCCTCCCACTAACCTTGGCCACTTTCTATGTCACTGTTTTCAATTTGATACCATCCTTTACTTCCTTAGTTAGCCACAGATGGTTTTCCCTTCTCTTACAGTCTTTCCTTCTCACTGAAATATATTTTTATTGAGAGTTAGAAACATAGAAACATAGAAAATAGGTGCAGGAGTAGGCCATTCGGCCCTTCTAGCCTGCACCGCCATTCAATGAGTTCATGGCTGAACATGCAACTTCAGTACCCCATTCCTGCTTTCTCACCATACCCCTTGATTCCACTAGTAGTAAGGACTTCATCTAACTCCTTTTTGAATATATTTAGTGAATTGGCCTCAACAACTTTCTGTGGTAGAGAATTCCACAGGTTCACCACTCTCTGGGTGAAGAAATTCCTCCTCATCTCGGTCCTAAATGGCTTCCCCCTTTTCCTTAGACTGTGTCCCCTGGTTCTGGACTTCCCCAACATTGGTAACATTCTTCCTGCATCTAACCTGTCTAACCCCGTCAGAATTTTAAACGTTTCTATGAGGTCCCCTCTCATTCTTCTGAACTCCAGTGAATACAAGCCCAGTTGATCCAGTCTTTCTTGATAGGTCAGTCCCGCCATCCCGGGAATCAGTCTGGTGAACCTTCGCTGCACTCCCTCAATAGCAAGAACGTCCTTCCTCAGGTTAGGAGACCAAAACTGTACACAATACTCCAGGTGTGGCCTCACCAAGGCCCTGTACAATTGTAGCAACACCTCCCTGCCCTTGTACTCAAATCCCCTCGCTATGAAGGCCAACATGCCATTTGCTTTCTTAACCGCCTGCTGTACCTGCATGCCAACCTTCAATGACTGATGTACCATGACACCCAGGTCTCTTTGCACCTCCCCTTTTCCTAATCTGTCACCATTCAGATAATAGTCTGTCTCTCTGTTTTTACCACCAAAGTGGGTAACCTCACATTTATCCACATTATACTTCATCTGCCATGCATTTGCCCACTCACCTAACCTATCCAAGTCGCTCTGCAGCCTCATAGAATCCTCCTTGCAGCTCACACTGCCACCCAACTTTGTGTCATCCGCAAATTTGGAGATACTACATTTAATCCCCTCGTCTAAATCATTAATGTACAGTGTAAACAGCTGGGGCCCCAGCACAGAACCTTGCGGTACCCCACTAGTCACTGCCTGCCATTCTGAAAAGTCCCCATTTACTCCTACTCTTTGCTTCCTGTCTGACAACCAGTTCTCAATCCATGTCAACACACTACCCCCAATCCCATGTGCTTTAACTTTGCACATTAATCTCTTGTGTGGGACCTTGTCGAAAGCCTTCTGAAAGTCCAAATATACCACATCAACTGGTTCTCCCTTGTCCACTCTACTGGAAACATCCTCAAAAAATTCCAGAAGATTTGTCAAGCATGATTTCCCTTTCACAAATCCATGCTGACTTGGACCTATCATATTACCTCTTTCCAAATGCACTGCTATGACATCCTTAATAATTGATTCCATCATTTTACCCACTACCGATGTCAGGCTGACCGGTCTATAATTCCCTGTTTTCTCTCTCCCTCCTTTTTTAAAAAGTGGGGTTACATTGGCTACCCTCCACTCCATAGGAACTGATCCAGAGTCAATGGAATGTTGGAAAATGACTGTCAATGCATCCACTATTTCCAAGGCCACCTCCTTAAGTACTCTGGGATGCAGTCCATCAGGCCCTGGGGATTTATCGGCCTTCAATCCCATCAATTTCCCCAACACAATTTCCCGACTAATAAGGATTTCCCTCAGTTCCTCCTCCTTACTAGACCCTCCGACCCCTTTTATATCCGGAAGGTTGTTTGTGTCCTCCTCAGTGAATACCGAACCAAAGTACTTGTTCAATTGGTCCGCCATTTCTTTGTTCCCCGTTATGACTTCCCCTGATTCTGACTGCAGGGGACCTACGTTTGTCTTTACTAACCTTTTTCTCTTTACATATCTATAGAAACTTTTGCAATCCGTCTTAATGTTCCCTGCAAGTTTCTTCTCGTACTCCATTTTCCCTGCCCTAATCAAACCCTTTGTCCTCCTCTGCTGAGTTCTAAATTTCTCCCAGTCCCCGGGTTCGCTGCTATTTCTGGCCAATTTGTATGCCACTTCCTTGGCTTTAATGCTATCCCTGATTTCCCTTGATAGCCACGGTTGAGCCACCTTCCCTTTTTTATTTTTACGACAGACAGGAATGTACAATTGTTGTAGTTCATCCATGCGGTCTCTAAATGTCTGCCATTGCCCATCCACAGTCAACCCCTTCAGTATCATTCGCCAATCTATCCTAGCCAATTCACGCCTCATACCTTCAAAGTTACCCTTCTTTAAGTTCTGGATCATGGTCTCTGAATTAACTATTTCATTCTCCATCCTAATGCAGAATTCCACCATATTATGGTCACTCTTCCCCAAGGGGCCTCGCACAACGAGATTGCTAATTAATCCTCTCTCATTACACAACACCCAGTCTAAGATGGCCTCCCCCCTAGTTGGTTCCTCGACATATTGGTCTAAAAAACCATCCCTTATGCACTCCAGGAAATCCTCCTCTACCGTATTGCTTCCAGTTTGGTTAACCCAATCTATGTGCATATTAAAGTCACCCATTATAACTGCTGCACCTTTATTGCACGCACCCCTAATTTCATGTTTGATGCCCTCCCCAACAGTTATGAAATATCTCCTTAAATGTCTGAGCCTGCTTATCAACCGTCTTACACTTTAATCTATTTTCCCAATCCACTTTAGCCAACTCTGCCTTCATACCTTTGTAATCGCCTTTATTTAAGATCAGGACACTGGTTTGAGACCCAACTTTCTCACCCCCTAACTGAATTTGAAATTCAACCAAGCTATGATCATTCTTTCCTAGAGGATCCTTTACTATGAGATTATTTATTAATCCTGTCTCATTACACAGTACCAGATCTAAGACAGCCTGCTCCCTGGTTGATTCCACAACGTACTGTTCAAGGAAATCATCTCAGATACACTCTATGAACTCTTCATCAAGGCTACCTTGGCCAATTTGATTTGTCCAATCAATATGAAGATTAAAATCGCCCATGATTATTGTCGTACTTTTCTTACAAGCCTCCATTATTTCTTGATTTATACTTCGTCCAACAGTGTAGCTACTGTTAGGGGGCCTATAGACTACGCCCACCAGTGACTTCTTCCCCTTATTATTTCTTATCTCCACCCAAACTGATTCTACATCTTGATCTTCTGAGCCAATATAATTGCTCACTACTGCACTGATCTCATCCTTTATTAACAGAGCTACCCCACCTTCTTTTCCTTTCTGTCTATCCTTTCGAATTGTCAAATATCCCTGAATATTCAGTTTCCAACCTTGGTCACTTTGCAACCACATCTCTTTAATGGCTATCAGATTATACCCATTTATATCGATTTGTGCCATCAACTCATCTATCCTATTACGAATGCTGCATGCATTCAGATAGAGAGCTTTTAATTTTGTCTTTTTACCCTGCTTTGACTCCACTTTCTGATATACTTTTATTTTTATACATTCTGTCACACTCTGATTATCATTTCCCCATTACAACCCTGCTCTGTTGCCTTCTCCTTTCTCTTTGACTTTTAAAATTTCCGCTCACCTGAACCCTCCCGCTCACTATTTAGTTTAAAGCCCTCTCTGCAGCCCTAGTTGTTCGATTGGCCAGGACCCTAGTCCCAGCATGGTTCAAGTGAAGCCCGTCCCAACGGAACAGCTCTCTCTTACCGCAGTACTGGGGCCAGAGCACCAGGAATCGTGGGGCTCAGTACTAGGTCCCTTGCTTTTTGTGGTACATATCAATGATTTAGACTTGAATGTAGGAGGTATGATTAAGAAGTTTGCAGCTGATACAAAAATTGGCCGTATGATTGATAATGAAGGAGAAAACTGCAGACAGCAGGAAGATATCAATGAACTGGTCAGATGGGCAGAACAGTAGCAAATGGAATTCAATCCGGAGAAGTGTGAGGTAATGCATTTGGGGAGGTCTAATAAGGCAAGGGAGTGTTGAGGAACAAAGGGACCTTGATGTGCATGTTGTAAGGGGTGGTTTTCAGGGGGTCAGCTTTCCCTTCTGACCATATATGAGCGGTTCCGAATCGCTCTCACACCCCTGGTTCTAGACACTGGAATTATGAAGGGACTGTGACAGACTTGGACAGACAATCGGTTTCAAGGTAGCAAGCAGGTATGGCTTTATTGTGTCTAAAAAGAAGTAAAAGGCACACCTTTAATAACACACACAGAATAGTGTTACCACTACACACTGAGGGGTACAACACATTGAATAAAATGTCAAATTACAGCCTGTGAGGAAAATAATATAGCTTAAACTCTAAATGGGGTAAAGAGGAGAATACAGATACATTTACACAAGTTATCCCAGCCTCCCCCCTCCCAATTCCCCTAACTAACTAAGTTATAGCTCTGGGGGTTTAGGGGCTATGCTCACCAATCCCTTTTGACAGTTGCCGGTGAATCGCGGTTTCGGGGTTCGCTGCACTTGGCCTTCTAGGTGAGCCATACCCCGGACGGAGGAGAGGACTTCGGACTGCGTAGTCTTCAGTTGGGGTGCGTCCGATAATGCGGTAAGTTGCGATTTGGATGTATGGGGTAAGTACCCACTTTCTTTGGTTAGGAATAGTTTTAGTTAGTCCTTTTTGGTAATTTCTCACCCGTTGGGTCGTTCAGAAGTAGATTGTAGAGTGGTTGTCAATTTGGTTGCTGACAACCTTCCGTTTCGTGGGCCTCCTGCTCGGTCAGTTCTTGATGAGTTCTAGTAGTTTCCTTCGCTACTCCATTTCTTCACTCCCCAGCTCCGGCTGCTTGTGTCTGTGTCTGTGTTCGAGTCTGTGCCTTTTCCTGGTAAAACTGGGAATAGATATACCCCAAAAAGGCTTCCTTATCTCCCACCAAATCTGGCCCAGCTCTTTGTTTCGATTGTGCAGCCCAGCTAACTGAAACTTGATTAAGTGGTTTTAATCTGGCGTTAATAGGCTTTTCGAAGTTGATGAGCTCTCGTCCATTGTGCTAGTCTGGCCTGAGCCAGATATTTCTATGCCTGTTGAAAAGGTGTTGGAATATGTATGTGACATTTGGGTCCTCTGGGTGGGGTGATAATGTTTCTTCCATGGTCGATTGTTTAAATGCTAATGTTTTCTAGGGGCAAGTTTCGAGGGTAAACAGTTCCCAGATAATTTGATTAGCTCCAATGTCCAAACTGTCCCTTTAGAGATTGACCCCACCCCTTTTCTTCCAGACCCAACATTCACCTTTTAAAAATTCCAAATTCGATTAAAGTTCATATTTTCTTCCATGTGCACTTTAGGATTTCAAACTTTCTGGTAGATAGTTCCAAATTAAATTCCCTTTCCTGTGAGTCCAAACACTGGGGGGGTCTCTATGAATGCATCCCCTTTTATCCCTTGCAGGCCTCATCTGCCCCTTTTAAAATTCATTTGTGTCCCCAAGTTTTTCCTACCATTTTAAAAGTCCAGAAAGGGATTCTTCTCCTCTGCAGGGGAAAGGTACCAGGAATCTTTGCGAAATATTGGTAAATTCTACACTCCCCCCTGTGATACCATACCACTTATGGTATCATCTTCCAGGTGAGCAAAGTTCCTGACTCCCAAGAGATAACCTTCCCCGTAAATTAATTAAACTAATACCCAAAATATGCATTACACTTGTGCAACATCACCATAGATACACACTTTTCCCTTTACAGGTACAAACTTTTTACATTTACACCCTCCCAGCTTGGAGGGGGTTCAATCACTACAATTACAACAGCACAGTTATATTTCATTTCAATTACATTATATTCACCAGCATGTAGGCAATGTACAACCACATTACAGAAGGAAAAAACATAGATTAAAATTAAACAACATCAATTGGTCTCCTGAGGTTTGTCCATCACCCGGTAATGCCTGGATCCTGCTCTTAAGAACTGCTCTCAGGCTGGCTGACACAGAAGACAAACTCAAAACGATCATCTAAACATTACTGCAACATTAACCTTAATTCTAACCTAAACCTTAAAATGTAAAATGGCGCAGTCAGCTACCTTAAGCTAAAAATTAGAGCTATGTACAACTGCCACCTTTCTCCGGGTGGCCAGGTTAATCCCTGTCAGGCGCATGCCTTGTGCGGCCTGATAGCCACCTGGATGCTAGGGTTTCCCCACAGCCGGTGAGCTGGAGACCCTTGTCTCTGGGACAGCTTGTTGCTACTGCTCCTGTGAGACCTTCACCGCTGGAGGCGGCTGGCTGGGGTTCCCTACTCTGAGCGGCCTCTGTACTTCTGACCTTTGGCCTTCCCTGTCGGGCTGACCTTCTCCTAGGGTAGAATCGCTGAGGCTCAGATGCCGGTGACCACGGTATCTTTGGCCATGATGTACGGAGGGTCCTTCTCAGGGCTTCGGTTACTGGGGGTGCGTCCGAATCCCAAACGATGGGTGGGATAGCCCCTCCAGTAGTGCGATTCACTGCCCCTATAGGCACGGTTTCTGAGCCTGCCACATTCACTGTGGGCCCTCCACCGTCGGGGGTAGCCAACCCCCTCAGTGCTTGGCTGACCCTGGGTTGTACAGCTTGCACTGGTTGATACGGAACCACTTAGTACGACGGGGCAGCTTTATGACATAGACCATCGGGCTTGCCTTGTCGACAATGCTGTATGGCCCCATATATGATGCTTCAAAAACCCCTAGCCGAGCATAGTTCCTCACCATGACCTGGTCCCCTATCTCCCATTCGTGGTGTTTGCTGGGTTCTAGCAGCAAACACCACGCTGTCTGCCCATGTTACTCGCAGTCTGCCAGTGAATCTGTTTGAGGTGTTCAAACAGGTTCCTGACAAACCGGTCCCGGTTCACCTCTTTGAGCTGACCTTCTGTGAGCACCAGGGCTAGGACATGGGTGGGGGTCCGCATGATCCGGCCAGTCATGAGCTCATATGGGGATTACCCCGTGCTCTTTGACTGGCTGGCTCGGATCCACATTAGGACCAACGGTAAGACCTCCACCACTTTTGGGGTGAGTCTCCCATTTCCTTCCGCAGCCTTTCTTTAATGATGCGGTTTAAACGCTCCACAATACCCGATGACTGTGGGTTGTGGGCAACGTGCCATTTCCCCTCAATGCTGAGCACCTTAAGGGTTGCCTGCATTACCTGACCGGTGAAATGGCTCCCCTGGTCCGACTCCACATACTGTGGGAGTCCCCACCGGGAGAACACTTCCCTCACTAGAATCTTAGCTGTCCCTAGTGTGGTGGCTGTTCGGCAGGGGAAGGCTTCAACCCATTTTGAGAACACGTTCACCAGGACTATGCAGTATTTGTAGCCTCCATGGGTGGTGGGTAGGGGCCCGATGTAGTCAATTTAGATTGACTGCCATGGTCCCTCTACCCCCCTGACGTGTCCTAGGGACACCTTCCTTTTCTGGGGGTCAGGGTTGTTCGCAGCACACACCAGGCAGCTCGCACAGAACTCGCGGACTTCCTCCCTGAGTCCCGGCCATCATCCTGCCTGTTCCACCCGTTGCCAGGTGAAACGTTTAAAATTCTGACGGGTTTAGACAGGTTAGATGCAGGAAGAATGTTCCCAATGTTGGGGAAGTCCAGAACCAGGGGTCACAGTCTAAGGATAAGGGGTAAGCCATTTAGGACTGAGATGAGGAGAAGCTTCTTCATACAGAGAGTGGTGAACCTGTGGAATTCTCTACCACAGAAAGTTGTTGAGGCCAATTCACTAAATATATTCAAAAAGGAGTTCGATATAGTCCTTACTACTAGGGGGATCAAGGGGTATGGCGATAAAGCAGGAATGGGGTACTGAAGTTGCATGTTCAGCCATGAACCCATTGAATGGCGATGCAGGCTCGAAGGGCCGAATGGCCTACTCCTGCACCTATTTTCTATGTTTCTATGTTTCTATGTCTCAGGCCCGGGGTGTCCCGCTCCTGGACCCTCATGGGCCACTTTTAGGAATTCCCTCTAGTGCTGCTATGGCACAACCCATTGTCCCTCTTTAAACAGCATACCTTCCTTAATGGTAATGGCTGCTGTGTCGTACGGACTTTCTACTCTCTCTCCTCTTGCTAGCGCGTTCAGAACAGCTTTCAGGACCGGGTCCTGTGCCTGAACTGTTTTTAAGTCCAGAGCTAAAGCTCTCCCTGTACTCTCTGCTGCCCTGTTCTTATTCTTGACCGCTGCTATGCGTCCGGTGTCATAGGGGTCCAAGAACTTTCCTGTGCGGGCACCTTCTTTGGCCAGTTTGTCAGCCTGTTGGTTTCCCTCTGCACGGGGTTCGGTTTTTGAATGGGCCTTCACCTTATGTATTTCACCTTTCCCTCTTCCCCCACCGCTGTCATGATTTTCTCCAGCAGGGGCTTGATTGCCAGGGGTCTCCCGACAGCGGACGTGTATCCGCGACGGGACCAGATAGCCAGGTACTCCGTACATGAATTGCAAGTGAACATACTGTCCGAGCAAATCGTGTACGGGGTATGGAATTCCTTGGGGTGGGTCACCACATACATTATGGCGGACAGTTCAGCGTGCTGGGCGCTCATGGTGCTGGGGAGCTTGATTGCCAGAGCAATACCTGCCCTTGGGTCATAGACTCCACACCCAGTGAGTCGCTGGCCAGCAGATACCATGCTGGACCCGTCCACGTAGATGTCCCGGCCTGAAGGGTGTAAACCAGCCCGAAGGCCAATGTTCACCTCCCATACCCTTTCTATGGAGCACCTGTGGGCTTTCCCTGGGTAGATTAGGTTGACTGCGAGCCTTGGCTTGTGGGGGCCTTCTACTCTGAGGTCCATCTGGGAGAGGAGCAGGGTCCAGCGAGCAATGCGGGCACTGCTCACCGTCCCGTCCTTAATCATCCCATCTAGGAGCATCTGAGTAGGTCTGTGGTGGGTTAGGATTGTTAGAGGAAACCCTCCCGTGAAGATCAAGGATCTTTTCACTGCCCAATGTGTGGCTAGGAGGTGTCTCTCACAGTTGGAGTACCCCTTCTCCACATTTGTGAGGATCCTGGAGGAGTAAACCACTGGTCTCAGCTGGCCGTGCCGCTCTTGAAGCAGCACTGAGCTCAAACTGTCCCCGCTGGCTGCCACCTCCAGGAAAAATTCCTTTCCTACATCTATCGCTCCTAAGGCTGGCGCGGTCTGCAAGTCCTTCTTGAGCTGATTAAATGCTGCCTCGCAACCCTCATCCCAGTCCCACTCTACACTCTTGTGTAGGAGCCTGAGCAGAGGGGCTGCGGTGGCTGCATAATCCTCAATAAAATCTCTGAAGTATCCGGTGAGTCCTGGAAAGGATCTTACCCCTGTCACTGTGTTGGGGGCTGGTAACTCCTGTACTGCCTCCCTTCTAGCCTTGTCTATGGCCCTTTCCCCAGCGCGCACAGTCAGCCCCAAGAATTTGACTTCCTTCTGGCCGATCTGTGCCTTCTTGAGGTTTCCTTTAAACCCTTCTTCTTTTAGCAGCTCCAGCAGCTCGGCCAGCAGTGGGCCATGCTCCTCCCCCTGATCGGTGAACAGGAGCAGGTCATCCACATACTGCACCAACTGCTGGGGTCTGCTAAAGCCCTTTAAGCAGTTCGCCATGTATTGGTGAAAAATGCTGGGGCTGTTGTGGAAGCCTTGGGGAAGACAGTTCCATGTGTATTGTTGGCCCTTAAAGGTAAAGGCGAACTTGTATTGGTCCTTCCATTTTAAAGGAATGGACCAGAACCCATTTGAAATGTCCAGCACCGTGAAAGTGGTCGCGGATGCTGGAATACTCCCAATGAGGTCCGCTACGGCTGCTATGGTGGGTGCACAAGCAGGGATATTCTTATTTAGTACTCGATAGTCCACGGTGGTGCTCCATGAGTTGTCCGGTTTCTTAACCGGCCACAATGGAGAGTTCACATGGGTTGCTATCGGTCTTAACAGCCCTTGCTCTACCAGTGATCCCAGCGCCGTTGTCAGATCTGCCTCTGCCTCCCTGGGCTTTTGTGGTCGGGTCATGGGGCCCCCTTCTATACTAACTTCCATCCCCGTTACCCTGCCACAGTCATGTTTGTCGGTGGCGAATGCTGCAAGGTGTGCCCGGACATATGCCTGTTACTCCACTGGGGTGTTACTGACCAGTAATTCCAAGTCGTAACCCTCCTTTGGCTTCACGGTACACAACATCCCCTTGGCCCCTTTTTCTGGGATCACTGCCACCTCACTTTCCCTGTCTATCCCTCCTTTTTCTGGGATCACTGCCACCTCACTTTCCCTGTCTATCCCTATGGCTCCCCATAGACAGTGGTTCCTGAGATCCACTAGGATCTGGTGGCCAATGATAAAATCAGCCCCCAGGATCCCTTTTCCCTCCTCCTCCCATTTCATCAGGACACACTTCCATTTGGTTTTGAGTGTCCCTAACTGAATGGTGAGCGGGATGGAAAACGAACCAGTTTGCTCATTGCCTGTGAACCCCACGAGACTGTACGGGACCCCGTTCGATAGAGGTGAGGTAGCTGGGTTATCTGCATATACAAGGGTGCTGGAAGCACCAGTATCTAGCAGGTAGGTCCCTTTCACTTTCTCCACCTCCATCGTAACGCACGGTCTCTTCCAGGCATCGTACTCTAGGGAACACAGGTACACAGGCTGCGCTGGCTCTAGTCATGCATCTAGGTGGGTTGGAGCAGAGGGTTTTACCGTACCGGCTACTGTACCGGTTGCGGTAGCTACTGCAACCTGTCTGTTTATGAGTGTCTGTAGGGTGGCTACGAGTGTCTCATATGAGTCGGTTGTGCCTGCCCCGGCCTTACGGGCTGGGGCTGGAGCAGCCTCTCCCTTAGTCTCTTTCCAGGGGTTCCTGCAGTCCTTCCTCCAGTGCCCACTTTTCCCACACCCAAAACTCACGCCCCCTTTGTGGGGAGGGTTCACACCTTCCTGATGCCACTCTCTCTTGCCTTGGCTGGGATAAATCTCATGGACCCTCCCTTTAGAGGAGGGCTCCTCTGTCCCTCTACCGTTCCGGTAAGCCAGGGTCAACTGTCTGACCACTGTCTCCTCTGTGGTTCTGGGAACTCTTGGATCGTACCAGACCTCGGCTTTTGCCTTTACTCCAGGTAAGCTGTTTGCCACCAGGCTGCAGAGCCAGTGAGCCCGTTCGTTAGGGTTCAGGTGGGCCCGGTCAAGAACCCCACTACAGGCCCTTTCGTAGACCGGCCACAACCTGTCGGCGAAAGCCTGTGGAGTCTCGCCGTAGAGCTGCACTTTTTTCTCCACTCGGGAGAAAGGACTCCCGTCGTTCAAACCCATGGCCTCTAGAACCTCCTTCTTAACTGTAGCTTACGTGTTTCGCCCCTTTCTGCTGTCTGCAGAGAGGGAATGGCACAGCTTGGTGTCTAGCGAGAAGAGCAACAGCTTAGCCTGCTCCAAATCATCGCACCCGTTAATATCCCCTGTGTGTTCCACTTCCAGGAAGTGTACCGAGGGATCCCCCTGTTGGACGAGCTTACTTAGGTGGCCTATCATAGCTCTCAGTTTTTGGGTGTCGTGGGGGACTACGAAGTTGCTTTCTACGGGTCCTGCTGCCCCATTGGCGTCAGGTGGGCCAAACTTCTGCAGCCGGACTGGGTGCATTGGCCCTGGTTCCGGCCCTTCTTGTATTGGCTCGCCCGCTTCCCCCTGCTGCCAAGCCGAGTTAAAACTCGGGGCTGCCGGTGTTGGTAGTTCGCAATCCTTGCCAGCCCCGCACTCTGGCTGACACCCCTGCTGCTCCGGGCCGTTCCCGGGAGCTGCAGGCGGTGACTGAGGGGTTTCTTCTTGCTCTACCAGGTGTTCCTGGGCTAAACCCGGGTTTATCAGGCACACCATGCCTTTAGCCCGGGATAGAGCAAGGTTCAAGCTTTGGATCTGCTGCTGGCAGGGGCTGTGGTCTCCTGCCTCAAATTCCCTGCTATTGGCTACCTTATAGGCTACCTGAATGTCTCTCACCCTCTCCCCGTATTCTTTAACTTGCTTGACGAGGCAGGAATTCTCTTCCCGCAACGCCAGTTCGCTATTCTTGGCTTCAATAATCTGACACTATAAAAGGCCAAGTTGGGTTTTGTGCCTTTCTTTAGTGAGCTCTCTACTTTCCTTTAACTGTCCCACCTCTGTCCACAGTCTTTCCATGACTGTTGCCCTTGCACTGGACCTCTCTTCTGCCTGCCTCAATACTTCCTTTAATTTCTCATTCTCCTCATCTAAAAGCCGGATCTGTCGCTGAAGGCAAATTAGCCAAATGGCCTTCTCTATCGACTTTTTATGGTCCTTGCTCTCGGTCCGTTGAGCTGCAGCATCTTCTGGACGCTCAGCATACAATAGATCGAGTAGCCACTCCTTAGCCACATTTACCCTCTTAAAAACATACGAGGAAATCCCCTCTTCCATTTTGCTTCTCTTCCTGAAACTAGTCTCTCTCTTATCACATCCCTTGCACCAGTGTCCCATCTGGGTCACCATTATGTAAGGGGTGGTTTTCAGGGGGTCAGATTTCCCTTCTGACCATATATGAGCGGTTCCGAATCGCTCCCACACCCTTGGTTCTAGACACTGGAATTATGAAGGGATTGTGACAGACTTGGACAGACAGTCGGTTTCAAGGTAGGAAGCAGGTATGGCTTTATTGTGTCTAAAAAGAAGTAAAAGGCACACCTTTAATAACACACACAGAATAGTAATACCAATACACCCTGAGGGGTACAACACATTGAATAAAATGTCAAATTACAGCCTGTGGGGAAAAGTATACAGCTTCAACTCCAAATGGGGTAAAGAGGAGAATGCAGATACATTTACACAAGTTATCCCAGCCTCCCCCCTCCCAATTCCACTCACTAGCTAAATTATAGCTCTGGGAGTTCAGGGGCTATGCTCACCAATCCCTTTTGGCAGTTGCCGGTGAATCGCGGTTTCGGGGTTCGCTGCACTTAGCCTTCGAGGTGAGCCATACCCCGGACGGAGGAGAGGACTTCGGACTGCGTAGTCTTCAGTTGGGGTGCGTCCGTTGATGCGGTAAGTTGCGATTTGGATGTATGGGGTAAGTACCCACTTTCTTTGGTTAGGAATAGTTTTATTTAGTCCTTTTTGGTAATTTCTCACCCGTTGGGTCATTCAGAAGTAGATTGTAGAGTGGTTGTCAATTTGGTTGCTGACAACCTTCCGTTTCGTGGGCCTCGTGCTCCATCAGTTCTTGATGAGTTCTAGTAGTTTCCTTCGCTACTCCATTTCTTCACTCCCCAGCTCCGGCTGCTTGTGTCTGTGTCTGTGTTCGAGTCTGTGCCTTTTCCTGGTAAAACTGGGAATAGATATATCCCAAAAAGGCTTCCTTATCTCCCACCAAATCTGGCCCAGCTCTTTGTTTCGATTGTGCAGCCCAGCTAACTGAAACTTGATTAAGTGGTTTTAATCTGGCGTTAATAGGCTTTTCGAAGTTGATGAGCTCTCGTCCATTGTGCTAGTCTGGCCTGAGCCAGATATTTCTATGCCTGTTGAAAAGGTGTTGGAATATGTATGTGACATTTGGGTCCTCTGGGTGGGGTGATAATGTTTCTTCCATGGTCGACTGTTTAAATGCTAATGTTTTCTAGGGGCAAGTTTCGAGGGTAAACAGTTCCCAGACAATTTGATTAGCTCCAATGTCCAAACTGTCCCTTTAGAGATTGACCCCACCCCTTTTCTTCCAGACCCAAGATTCACCTTTTAAAAATCCCAAATTCGATTAAAGTTCGTAGTTTCTTCCATGTGTACTTTAGGATTTCAAACTTTCTGGTAGATAGTTCCAAATTAAATTCCCTTTCCTGTGAGTCCAAACACTGGGGGGGGGGGGGTCTCCATGAATGCATCCCCTTTTATCCCCTGCAGGCCTCGTCTCCCCCTTTAAAACTCATTTGTGTCCCGAAGTTTTTCCTACCATTTTAAAAGTCCAGAAAGGGATTCTTCTCCTCTGCAGGGGAAAGGTACCAGGAATCTTTGCGAAATATTGGTAAATTCGACAATGTCCACAGATCCCTAAAGGTCGCAGGCCAAGTAGATAAGGTGATTAAGAAGGCAAACCGAATACTTGCCTTTATTAGTCGAGGCATGGAATACAAGAGCATGGAGGTTATGCTTGAATTTTATAAAACACTAGTTAGGTCACAGCTGGAGTACTGTTTGCAGTTCTGGTCACCACATCACAGAAAAGATAGGATTGCACTAGAGAGGGTGCAAAGGAGATTTACGAGGATGTTGTCTGGACTGGAGAATTTTAGCTATGAGGAAAGATTGAATAGGCTGGGATTGTTTTATTTGGAGCTGAGGAGACTGAGGGGAAACCTTATTGAGGTCTATAAAATTATGAGGGGCCTGGATAGAGTGGATAGGAAGGACCTATTCCCCTTAGCGGAGGGGTCAACAACCAGGGGCATAGATTTAAAGTAATTGGTAGAAGGATTAGAGAAGATTTGAGGGGAATTTCTTTTCACCCAGAGGGTCTGGATCTCACTGCCTGAAAGGGTGGTAGAGGCAGAAACCCCCACCACATTTAAGATGTACTTGAATATGCACTTGAAGTGCCGTAACCTACAGGGCTACGGACCAAGAGCTGGAAAGTGGGATTAGGCTGGATAACTCTTTTTCGGCAGGTGTGGACACGATGGGCCGAAATGGCCTCCTTCTGTGCTGTAAATTTCTATGTTTCTATTATTTACTACACGTTTAGCCTGATCTGCTCTTGACCTGGGAGTTCTCCATGGCTCAGTGGGGTATACTCTTGTCTCTGAGTCAGAAGGTTGTGGGTTCAAAATCCCACTCCAGAGACTTGAGCACAAAAATCTAGGCTGACACTCCTGGTGTAGTACAAAGGGAGCGCTGCACTGTCAGAGGTGCTGTCTTTCAGATGAGACGTTAAACCGTTTGGTCTTTCAGATGACGGAGTTCTCCCCGGTATTCTGGGGCCAATATTCATCCCTCAATCAACATCACTAAAACAGATTATCTGGTTATTATCTCATTGCTGTTTGTGGCAGCTTGCTGTGCGTAAATTGGCTTCCGCGTTTCCTACATTACCACAGTTCAACAAGTGCTTCCTTGGCTGTAAAGCACTTTGAGACATCCTGAGAAAAAAGAAAGACTTGCATTTGTATAGCGCCTTTCAATATTTCAAGACGTCATATTAATGCAAGTCTATCTTCTTTCTCTTTCGATCCCGACTCTGGGTGCTCAAAGTGGATCGTGTTCCATTCCCTGGAATTAACATCCTCACTTCGAGGAGCCCAGCATTCAGGACAGAATAGAATGTCCTCTCATTCTGTCTCTGCCCGAGGTGTATTAGAAGCTTTTACCACCCTTCCTTCCTGCTGTGGAGTGAATTATTTCCACTACAAGCCGAGCTTTGTCCCATCAACGGTTCCTCTGTGTGAGCAGTTCGATCCAAGGCTGTTGGAAACTATTTTGAGTTTGCCCGTGTCTCGAGAAATAGAAAAAGTAGCTGAAAGCCGTTTGGTTTTGTTTCATCAGCCCCCCTCCCCCACACACACACACGCCCCCCGCGCGCCCCTCTTTAAATTGCAGTTATCGAGCTGGGTGTAAGAAAAGAAAACCCCTGTTCAGCTGTGAAAGGAAGGAAAACACAGCAATCGGAGGGAGCTGAGAGGTGTGTTTGAAGGTCCGCTAAGTTGAAGGCTCCTCTTGTGGTTTTCATCCGATGCTCATTTCCAATGTACACAAGTGACTTCCCATCTCCTCTGATTAGCTCGATGTCTTGGTCCAGTCATAACATCAAATGTTAAACTGCTCTCCAAGTTCAACACTCGCCCGTATTATTTGTGCTTTGCAGTACCCTCGGGGCAGTGCGAATCCACCGACTGATCGCTCTCTCTTTTTGTTGGCCGTGTTTTCTCCTCAGCTCTCCTGAAGGCGCTGACTCGGGTTGGGATGTGATTCCACAAACTCTCTTACATCGTCCAACAGACCTCTGCTCATGAGTGAGTCTAGGAAATGAGTGTTACTGCTCTAGCTGCCCGTCTTCATCCAACACTCACTCACACACTCACCCACACACACAGACAAATGTACAAACGCACTCACACACTCACACACACACAGACAAATGTACAAATGCACACACTCACACACGCACTCTTACACACATACAGACAAGCATACAAACATACACTCGCACTCTCACACACACACAGACAAACACACACTCACTCACACAGACAAGTATACAAACACACATTCGCACTCTCACACACACAGACAAACACACAGACAAACATACAAACACACATGCACTCTGACACATTGCAGAAAAACATACAGACACACACACACATACACTCACACTCACTCGCATACACACTCACACACACACTCACATAATCACACACATACATAGAAACTCAAACACAGACACACTCACTCACACACATGCACACTCACGCACACTCACTCACACACTGACACACACTCACACAGCCCAGAAAGTATTTTCCACCTGATGTTCGCCCAGATATCAGTGTAATCGTGGTGGAATTGAATTAAATCTAGTAATGGGGAATGAACCAGAGCAGATAAGAGAAGTAAAAGCAGGGGAACAATATGCTTTAATATGATAATTGAGAAGCAAATGTATGATGAAAACCAGGTTAATAGATTGGAGAAAAGCTGATTGAGGGGCTCAGAATAGAACTTGGGAAATAAAATGCACAACAATATTGGCAAACAATGATGTAGAACAGCAATGGGAAACATTTAAAATTGTGTTCAGCAGAGTGCAGGAACAATATATTCTGTTAAAAGGAAATAACAAACTAAACACTAATGAGACTCCATGGATGAAAAAAGACATAAGCGAACAATTGAGGGTAAGGAAAGAGGCATACATTAAGTACATAGACAGCAGGGGAGTGCAGGATAAGAGAGAATTCAAAGGGATTCGGAGAGAAGTCAAAAAAAACAATTAGGAAGGCAAAGAAGAACTATGAAATTAAATTATCAAGGAACATAAATCAAAATAGTAAAATATTTACAGGCACATCAATAAAAAAGGAAGGTTAAGATGGGAATAGGGCCATTAAGGGATAGACAGGATAATACCATAGGCAACGATAGAAAGATGGCAGAAATATTAAATAATTATTTTGCTTCAGTATTTACTAGGGAGATAGAACATGACATTGGCTGATGAGATGAGTAATGAGATAAGTGTATTTAAAATTAAAAAGGTGATATTTTAAATTAACTAATCAAACTCAAAGAGGATAAAACCCCTGGTCCAGATGGATTGCATCCATACATTTTAAAATAATCTAGGGAAGAGATAGCAGAGGCATTACTACACATATTTAATAATTCATTAGAAAAAGGTGTAGTGCCAGAGGACTGGTGGATAGCTAATGTAATACCTATATTTAAGAAGGGGGATAGAACATGTCCAGTGAATTATAGACCAGTCAGCTTAACTTCGGTGGCAGGAAAAGTAATGGAATCCCTACTAAAGGAGAAAATAGAAGAACATCTAGAAATGAAAAGTATAATAATGAATATTCAGCATGGATTTCAAAGGGGAAAATCTTGCTTGACCAACCTTATTTAAGTTTTTGAAGAGGTAACAGAGAGTAGACAAGGGTAATGCAGTAGATGTAATTTATCTAGATTTTCAAAAGGACTTTGATAAGGTACCCCATAATAGACTGATGAACAAGGTAAGAGAATGCGGAATCAGGGGACAAGTAGCAGAATGGATAACTAACTGGCTTCAAGACAGAAAGCAGAGAGTAGAGATAAATGGTAACTATTCACGATGGCAGAAGGTGGGTAGTGGTGTTCCACAAGGATCAGTGCTGGGACCACTGCTGTTCACAATTTACATTGACGATTTAGACTTTGGAATCAAAAACACAATTTCAAAATTTGCGGATGACACCAAATTAGGGGGATAGTCAATACTGAGGAGGACTGCAACAAATTACAGGAGGACATTAATAGACTTGCAGAATGGGCATATAATTGGCAAATGAAGTTCAACACAGATAAATGTGAGGTCTTACATTTTGGTAGGAAGAATAGGGAGGTCACTTATTACTTGGAGGGATCTCGAAGTACAAATACACCAATCACTAAAAGTTGCAACACAGCTTAGCAAGGCCATAAAAAAAGCAAACCAAACACTAGGGTTTATTTCTAGAGGGATATAATTGAAAAGTAGGGAAGTTATGCTAAACCTGTATCAAACTTTGGTTAGACCACACAGAGCACTGCGTACAGTTCTGGTCGAGGATATACATATCAGGAAAGGATGAACAGGCTGGGTTTATTTTCTCTTGAGAAAAGAAGGCTGAGGGGTGACCTAAAAGAGATCTTTAAAATGATGAAAGCTTTTGATAGAGTGGATGTAGAGACAATGTTTCCACTTGTGGGGAAGAGCGTAACTAGAGGCCATCAATATAAGATAGTCACCAAGAAATCCAATAGGAAATTTAGAAGAAACCTCTTTACCCAGAGAGTGGTGAGAATGTGGAACTCTCTATCACAGGTTGAAGCGAATAGTATAGATGCATTTAAGGGGAGGATAGACAAGCATATGAGGGGGAAGGGAATAGAAGGTTATGCAGATAGAGTTAGATGAGGAAAGATGGGAGGAGGCTCGAGTGGAGCATAAACGCCGGCATGACTGGTTGGGTCGAATGGCCTGTTTCTGTGCCGTATATCCTATGTAATAGCACTAAAGGTCGTGGAACTTCAGACGTAAATGAGTTGCGGCCGTAACCACTTTATGCTGGAGAATCCGTGATCTTTTACCTTGGTTCAAAAGTCCATTCTCCCGAAGGCAGACCCCGCCCACAAAACTGGCCACGCCCCCAGGTCAGATGAGCCAGTTTTTGCCTATTGCGCTCAATTGAGGCAGTTAATCGCGCTGCGCCCAGAGTCTCGGATACTCAGGCACTCGCGTTCGAGTGAGCCCAGCGTTAATCACTTGCAGCCGCCGTGACCCGCCACCCGCTGCTGCTGCTGCAATCACTTTCCATTCACTTTCCACTCGTCTAAATTCAGTCAATTGCGGCAGAGCCGGACACAGTTGTGTGGCTTCAATCGATCGCAAGTGTAATGCCCCCAGGTCAGAGCAATGGAATCAACTGAAGTCGATCATAAACTTAGATCAAGAGTAACGAATCAGTCAGTCGAAGAATTGCTCATTTCCTGCCAAAACCACTCCTCTTTGTGATGCGGGAAGAAGCATTCTTCCGGTCACAGAATGATTGCGCTGCTCGATCCGCTGATTCACGGGAGATTTCGCCAATGAGTTTGTGCGGATATTTGAGCGTAACTTCACCTCGACAAAACCGGCGCAGCGTCCAGCGTATTTGCCGATTGCACCAATAGCGGAAACGCGATCCCGCAGACAGAGAGAGAGAGGCAGACACAGATGTGTGTACATACACTCATAGGCACAGACACACACATGTACGTTCACAAGCACGCACATACACACACATGTATATACACACACGCACATACACACATTCACAAGCACGTACATACACACATATGTACATACACACAGGCACATTCACAAGCACGCACGTACACAAGAACGCACATACACACACACACAAATGCACACTGTTAGCGTGAATGTTTTCTGAGAAGAATCACTCAACACTCAGAGTCGGTTCCAACGCCAATGCGGCCTTTATTAACGCTCAGCGGGGAGGAAGTCTCAGGACTGGATCCAGGCTTCTCTCCGCAGAACAAAGGGTTACATGGATTTTTATATGTTTTACAAAAGTTTGCTACAGTTACTCAGCCCATCACGGCTGGACACAATCCAATCACAACGATTATAGATTACATATAGGTTCTTTTAACCCAATAGAATCCCCCTGAATCCTCAGGAACTGTATGTTCGGTTATTGTCAGCTCGGGCTGATTGATGACCTTGTTACAGGAGATAGGTTCTCTCCTTATCTCTTTCTTCCTGGGGAAATAATTGGTTTATGGCCTTGTTACAGGAGGTAGGTTTTCTTCTTATCTCTTTCTTCCTGGGGGAATAATTGGTTTATTATTCTTATCCTGCATCCAAGGCATTCCTGGTAGTGGGCCTCACAGGGTTATTGCTCGGTCATTGCTCAGTCAATAGTTCACAGCTTGACTACCTGATTTCCCATCATGCCTGGGCAGCCATTTTATGTGTGGCCACTTTAAACTTATATGTGTTTAGATATATTTAGCAGGTGCCTAATGCCTAGTGTTTTGATATATACTGCAGGTGCCTACTTCCTACAACAATACACACACACATACACATACACAAGCATACACATACACACACACACATACACACACACATTCACAAGCACGCACATACACACACACCCACATACACAAGCACGTACACACACACATACACAAGCACGCCCATACGCACACACCTACATAGACACGCACGCACACACGCACATACACAGATGGGGGCTATCTGATTAGTCCCACTCCCCTGTTCTTTCCCCATAGCCCCACAAATGTTCCGTTATTAAGTATTTATCCAATTCCCCTTCTGAAAGTTGCTATTGAATCTGTCTTTCAGGCAGTGCATTCCAATTCATAACAGCGTAATAAATCTCCTCTTCTCGTCTCTGTTTTTTTTGCCAATTACTTTAAACTTGTGTCCTCTGAAAAACGACCGATTTGCCAGAGGAGACAGTTTCTCCCTATTTACTCTATCAAAACTGTTCATGATTTTGAACACCTCTATTAAATCTCCTCTTAACCTTCTCTGCTCGAAGGAGAACAACCCCAGCTTCTCCATATAACTGAAATCCTTCATCCCTGGGACCATAGAAACATAGAAAATAGGTGCAGGAGTAGGCCATTGGGCCCTTCGAGCCTGCACCGCCATTCAATGAGTTCATGGCTGAACATGCAACTTCAGTACCCCATTCCTGCTTTCTCGCCATACCCCTTGATTCCCCCTAGCAGTAAGGACTACATCTAACTCCTTTTTGAATATATTTAGTGAATTGGCCTCAACAACTTTCTGTGGTAGAGAATTCCACAGGTTCACCACTCTCTGTGTGAAGAAGCTTCTCCTCATCTCAGTCCTAAATGGCTTACCCCTTATCCTTAGACTGTGACCCCTGGTTCTGGACTTCCCCAACATTGGGAACATTCTTCCTGCATCTAACCTGTCTAGACCCGTCAGAATTTTAAACGTTTCTATGAGATTCCCTCTCATTCTTCTTAACTCCAGTGAATACAAGCCCATTTGATCCAGTCTTTCTTGATATGTCAGTCCCGCCATCCCGGGAATCAATCTGGTGAACCTTTGCTGCATTCCCTCAATAGCAATAATGTCCTTCCTCAAGTTAGGAGACCAAAACTGTACACAGTACTCCAGGTGTGGCCTCACCAAGGCCCTGTACAATTGTAGCAACACCTCCCTGCCCCTGTACTCAAATCCCCTCGCTATGAAGGCCAACATGCCATTTGCTTTCTTAACCGCCTGCTGTACCTGCATGCCAGCCTTCAATGACTGATGTACCATGACACCCAGGTCTCGTTGCACCTCCCCTTTTCCTAATCTGTCACCATTCAAATAATAGTTTGTCTCTCTGTTTTTACCACCAAAGTGGATAACCTCACATTTATCCACATTATACTTCATCTGCCATGCATTTGCCCACTCACCTAACCTATCCAAGTCACTCTGCAGCCTCATATCATCCTTCTAGCAGTTCACATTGCCACCTAACTTAGTGTCATCCGCAAATTTGGAGATACTACATTTAATCCCCTCGTCTAAATCATTAATGTACAATGTAAACAGCTGGAGCCCCAGCACAGAACCTTGCGGTACCCCACTAGTCACTGCCTGCCATTCTGAAAAGTACCCATTTACTCCTACTCTTTGCTTCCTGTCTGCCAACCAGTTCTCAATCCACGTCAGCACACTACCCCCAATCCCATGTGCTCTAACTTTGCACATTACACCATTTTCACCATTCTGGTAAATTTCCTCTACACCCTCTCTAAGTCCTTGACCTCCTTAAAGTGTGGTGCCCAGTTTCCCACTGGTGTAAAATGATCCCCACTGCCAGATAGCTCTCACCCTCGGTGTACTTTGGGGGTGAATCTCCCCAGGGATTCTCCTGCTCCCCCCGGCCATAGCTGTTGTGTACGTGTAAATAACTGACAAACTGAGCCAGGAGAAAAATAACTTAAACCATGTGCTTCATACAACAACCCAAAAAGGAGACTCAAACAGACATAAACCAGCATGAGTGCAGCAACTGTGAATCGCTGTGAATAGCAGGGTCCTAATGGCTGTCCAGTGTGCTGCGACAAATAAATCGAGTATGAACACAACAGTAGCTCTGGTGGAAGTCCAACGGAACATCTCGTCATTCTCAGGCTCTGTAACATCGTTTGACTCGTCTTTTCCCCAGTGCCCAAGAACAGATGTGCACTACCTCACACGCAGTGCTGTAGTGCTTGTGGTTTCCCAGAGACAGAACGACCTTGGAATCAGATCAGGTCTGATCCTGGTGCATCGCGGGCTGCACAAGCCCACTGAGGCCGCGGATGGAACCACTGAGCTGTGGGCAGCAGGGGAGGCCAAAGGATCCAGTTATAATCATCAAATACCACGACCCCTGGGAGGAAATTAGCTGGGATGGTGTCGAAAGGGAGAGAAGAAACTAAATGTCTTGACTATTACTCAGATTTCTCTGAAATAGAGGGACTGTCTATTAATAAAGGGGCATAAGTTGGAATTTGTGTCACAGAGTCATAGAGCACAAAGGGAGACCACTGGGAACGTTCATTATCACAGGAGTTTAGCCCCTGGGGTGCGGAGAGAATATGGGTGGGTTGGTGATAACAAGCACTGGGTACAAACTCCCAGGAGCAGAAAATGAGCCATTCGGGAAACTAAATAAAATGAAAAACAGCTAGGAACTCTTGTCATATTCATGCCAGGTTCATGCCAAGTTCATAGGTTCATGCCAGATTCATAGGTTCAAGGCAGGTTCATAGGTTCATGACAGGTTCATAGATTCATGACGGGTTCATAGATTCATGACAGGTTCATGGCAATTACTATAGAAATGCAAAATCTTTCTTTCTTTCTGATAGTTTCAGACTTCACTTGAGAGGGGAAGTCCCTGGGATGAATATGAGACGATTAAAGTAATAATGTATTGAATGATTACGTCTTCCTGTTAGATCAACCGAGTAAATCAATGTAAATGATTACACCCCAAGTTATATTCACTGGGGAAGAGACGAGTAACCCCACCCATCCCCACCCCCCGCAATAGTCCTAATTTATGTTGCATTCACCGCTGTGAGACGAAAAAGATGGAAGCTAGAAGATCCAGACTAAATGAAAGGGCTCAAACACGTTCATTCTGACGTACACAGACAAGGTATGAGATAGAGGAGAGGCACTGACGATGCACATAATAAATAAAGACTTCCATTTATATAGTGACTTTCGGGATGTCCCAAAGAGCTTTACAGCCAATTAATTACTTTTGAAGTAAAAACAGAAAATGCTGGAACTACTCAGCAGGCCAGGCAGCATCTGTGGAGAGAGAAGCAGAGTTAACGTTCTGAGGAAAGGCCATCGACCCGAAACGTTAACTCTGTTTCTCACTCCACAGATGCTGCCTGACCTGCTGAGTATTTCCAGTATTTTCTATTATTATTTCAGATTTCCAGCACCTGCAGTATTTTCCTTTTGTATAAGTACTTTTGAAGTGTAGTCATTGTTGTAATGTAGGAAAGGCGGTAGCCATTTTGTGCACAGCAAGATCCCAAAAACAACAACAACTTTTATTTATATAGTGCCTGTAACGTAGTAAAACATCCTAAGGCACTTCACAGTAGTGTTATAAGATCAAATTTGAAACTGAGCCGTGTACGGAGATATTAGGACAAGTGACCAAAAGCCTGGCCAAACTGGTAGGTTTTTAAGGAGTGTCTTAAAGAAGGAGAGGGAGGTAGAGAAGCGGAGAGGTTTAGGGAGGGAATTCCAGAGCTTGGCGCCCAGGCAACAGAAGGCACGGCCACCAATGGTTGAGCAATTATAATCAGGGATGCTCAAGTGGCCAGAATTAGATGAGCGCAGGCATCTCGGGAGGGTTGTGGGGCTAGAGGAGATTACAGAGATAGGGAGGGGCGAGACCATGGAGGGATTTGAGAACAAGGATGAGAATTTTGAAATCGAGGCGTTGCTTAACCGGGAGCCAATGTAGGTCAGCGAGCACAGGGGCGATGGGTGAGCAGGACTTGGTGCGAGTTAGGACACGGGCAGTCGAGTTTTGGATGACCTCAAGTTTATGTAGGGTAGAATGTGGGAGGCCAGCCAAGAGTGCGTTGGAATAATCAAGTCTAGAGGTAACAAAGACATGGATGAGGGCTTCAGCAGCAGATGTGCTGAGGCAGAGGTGGAGACGGGCAATGTTACGGAGATGAAACTAGGCGGTCTTAGTTATGTCACGGATATGTGGTTGGAGGTTCATTTCAGGGTCAGATATGACACCAAGGTTGAGAACAGCATGGTTCAGCCTTAGACAGATGCGAGAGAGAGGGATGCAGTCGGTAGCTAGGGAATGCAGTTTGTGGGAGGGACCGAAGACAATGGCTTCAGTCTTTCCAATATTTCATTGGAGAAAATTTCTGCTCATCCAGTACTGGATATCGGACACAGTCTGATAATTTAATCACAGTGGAGGGGTCGAGAGAGGTGGTGGTGAGGTAGAGCTGGGTGTCGTCAGCATACATGTGGAAACTGATGCTGTGTTTTTGGATGATGTCGCTGAAGGGCAGCATATAGATGAGAAATAGGAGTGGGCCAAGGATTGATCCAATGACACCAATGACAGAATGACCAGATAATCTGTTTCATTTAAGTTTGGTTGAAGAAAATATATTGGCCAGGATACCAGGGAGAACTCTCCTGCCTTCAAAATAGTGGCCGTGAGATCATTTACGTCCACCTGAGAGGGCAGACTGGGAATCGGTTTAATGTCTCATTTGAAAGACAGTATCTCTGACAGTGCAGCACTTCCTCAGTACTGCCACTCCGACTGTACAGCGCTCCTTCAGTATTGCCCCTCCGACAGTACGGTGCTCCCTCAGAACTGTCCTTCTGACATGTAATGTAATTTGTCGAATGTACTACAATATATCCCGTATTGTACCGAATTGTACTTGAAATGAAAAGCAAGGAAATGTATCGAACGGAACTGCCGCCAGCACCCAAATGTAGTGTATGGGATTGCTGACCGCAGCTAAATGTACTGAACTGCTTTTGAATGTACTGTACAAATTTTTATATGAATAAAGTATATTTTGAAATTTTAAAAAACTGCCCCTTCTGTACTGCCCCTCCAACAGCGCAGCACTCCCTCAGTACTACCTCTCCGACTGTACAGCGTTCCCTCAGTACTGCCCCTCCGACAGTGCAGCGCTCCCTCAGTACTGCCCCTCCGATAGTGCAGCACTCCCTCAGTGCGGAGCGTAAGGAGCGTCTTAAAGAAGGAGAGGGAGGTAGAGATGCGGAGAGGTTTAGGGAGGGAATTCCAGAGCTTGGCGCCCAGGCAACAGAAGGCACGGCCACCAATGGTTGAGCGATTATAATCAGGGATGCTCAAGTGGCCAGAATTAGATGAGCGCAGGCATCTCGGGAGGGTTGTGGGGCTAGAGGAGATTACAGAGATATGGAGGGGCGAGACCATGGAGGGATTTGAGAACAAGGATGAGAATTTTGAAATCGAGGCGTTGCTTAACCGGGAGCCAATGTCGGTCAGCGAGCACAGGGGTGACGGGTGAGCAGGACTTGGTGCGAGTTAGGACACGGGCAGTCGAGTTTTGGATGACCTCAAGTTTATGTAGGGTAGAATGTGGGAGGCCAGCCAAGAGTGCGTTGGAATAATCAAGTCTAGAGGTAACAAAGGCATGGATGAGGGCTTCAGCAGCAGATGTGCTGAGGCAGAGGTGGAGACGGGCAATGTTATGGAGGTGATAATAGGCGGTCTTAGTTATGTCACGGATATGTGGTTGGAGGTTCATTTCAGGGTCAGATATGACACCAAGGTTGAGAACAGCATGGTTCAGCCTTAGACAGATGCGAGAGAGAGGGATGCAGTCGGTAGCTAGGGAATGCAGTTTGTGGGAGGGACTGAAGACAATGGCTTCAGTCTTTCCAATATTTCATTGGAGAAAATTTCTGCTCATCCAGTACTGGATATCGGACACAGTCTGATAATTTAATCACAGTGGAGGGGTCGAGAGAGGTGGTGGTGAGGTAGAGCTGGGTGTCATCAGCATACATGTGGAAACTGATGCTGTGTTTTTGGATGATGTCGCTGAAGGGCAGCATACAGATGAGAAATAGGAGGGGGACAAGGATTGATCCAATGACACCAATGACAGAATGACCAGATAATCTGTTTCATTTAAGTTTGGTTGAAGAAAAAATATTGGCCAGGATACCAGGGAGAACTCTCCTGCCTTCAAAATAGTGGCCGTGAGATCATTTACGTCCACCTGAGAGGGCAGACTGGGAATCGGTTTAATGTCTCATTTGAAAGACAGTATCTCTGACAGTGCAGCACTTCCTCAGTACTGCCACTCCGACTGTACAGCGCTCCTTCAGTATTGCCCCTCCGACAGTACGGTGCTCCCTCAGAACTGCCCTTCTGACATGTAATGTAATTTGTCGAATGTACTACAATGTATCCCGTATTGTACCGAATTGTACTTGAAATGAAAAGCAAGGAAATAGAAACATAGAAAATAGGTGCAGGAGTAGGCCATTCGGCCCTTCTAGCCTGCACCGCCATTCAATGAGTTCATGGCTGCACATTCAACTTCAGTACCCCATTCCTGCTTTCTCGCCATACCCCTTGATCCCCCTAGTAGTAAGGACCTCATCTAACTCCTTTTTGAATATATTTAGTGAATTGGCCTCAACAACTTTCTGTGGTAGAGAATTCCACAGGTTCACCACACTCTGGGTGAAGAAGTTCCTCCGCATCTCGGTCCTAAATGGCTTACCCCTTATCCTTAGACTGTGACCTCTGGTTCTGGACTTCCCCAACATTGGGAACATTCTTCCTGCATCTAACCTGTCTAACCCCATCAGAATTTTAAATGTTTCTATGAGGTCCCCTCTCATTCTTCTGAACTCCAGTGAATACAAGCCCAGTTGATCCAGTCTTTCTTGATAGGTCAGTCCCGCCATCCCGGGAATCAGTCTGGTGAACCTTCGCTGCACTCCCTCAATAGCAAGAATGTCCTTCCTCAGGTTAGGAGACCAAAACTGTACACAATACTCCAGGTGTGGCCTCACCAATGCCCTGTACAACTGCAGCAACACCTCCCTGCCCCTGTACTCAAATCCCCTTGCTATGAAGGCCAACATGCCATTTGCTTTCTTAACCGCCTGCTGCACCTGCATGCCAACCTTCAATGACTGATGTACCATGACACCCAGGTCTCTTTGCACCTCCCCTTTTCCTAATCTGTCACCATTCAGATAATAGTCTGTCTCTCTGTTTTTACCACCAAAGTGGATAACCTCACATTTATCCACATTATACTTCATCTGCCATGCATTTGCCCACTCACCTAACCTATCCAAGTCGCTCTGCAGCCTCACAGCATCCTCCTCGCAGCTCACACTGCCACCCAACTTAGTGTCATCTGCAAATTTGGAGATACTACATTTAATCCCCTCATCTAAATCATTAATGTACAGTGTAAACAGCTGGGGCCCCAGCACAGAACCTTGCGGTACCCCACTAGTCACAGCCTGCCATTCTGAAAAGTACCCATTTACTCCTACTCTTTGCTTCCTGTCTGACAACCAGTTCTCAATCCATGTCAGTACACTAACCCCAATCCCATGTGCTTTAACTTTGCACATCAATCTCTTGTGTGGGACCTTGTCGAACGCCTTCTGAAAGTCCAAATATACCACATCAACTGGTTCTCCCTTGTCCACTCTACTGGAAACATCCTCAAAAAATTCCAGAAGATTTGTCAAGCATGATTTCCCTTTCACAAATCCATGCTGACTTGGACCTATCATGTCACCTCTTTCCAAATGCACTGCTATGACATCCTTAATAATTGATTCCATCATTTTACCCACTACCGATGTCAGGCTGACCGGTCTATAATTCCCTGTTTTCTCTCCCTCCTTTTTTAAAAAGTGGGGTTACATTGGCTACCCTCCACTCTATAGGAACTGATCCAGAGTCAATGGAATGTTGGAAAATGACTGTCAACGCATCCACTATTTCCAAGGCCACCTCCTTAAGTACCCTGGGATGCAGTCCATCAGGCCCTGGGGATTTATCGGCCTTCAATCCCATCAATTTCCACAACACAATTTCCCGGCTAATAAGGATTTCCCTCAGTTCCTCCTCCTTACTAGACCCCCCGACCCCTTTTATAACCGGAAGGTTGTTCGTGTCCTCCTTTGTGAATACCGAACCAAAGTACTTGTTCAATTGGTCCGCCATTTCTTTGTTCCCCGTTATGACTTCCCCTGATTTATCGAATGGAACTGCCGCCAGCACCCAAATGTAGTGTATGGGATTGCTGACCGCAGCTAAATGTACTGAACTGCTTTTGAATGTACTGTACAAATTTTTATATGAATAAAGTATATTTTGACATTTTAAAAAACTGCCCCTCTGACTGTACAGCGCTCCCTCAGTACTGCTCCACTGACAATACAGCGCTCCCTCAGTACTGCCCCTCCGATAGTGCAGCACTCCTTCTGTACTGCCCCTCCAACAGCGCAGCACTCTCTCAGTACTGTCCCTCCGACAGTACAGCGCTCCCTCAGTACTGCCCCTCCGATAGTGCAGCACTCCCTCAGTACTGTCCCTCCGGCAGTACAGTGCTCCCTCAGTATTGAACCTCCGACAGTGCGGCGCTCCCTCAGTTATGCCCCTCCGACAGTGCGGCGCTCCCTCAGTACTGCCCCTCCGCCAGTGCAACAATCCCTCAGTACTGCCCCTCCGACAGTGCAGCGCTCCCTCAGTACTGCCCCTCCGACAGTGCAGCACTCCCTCAGTACTGCCTCTCCCACATTGCGGCGCTCCCTCAGTACAGCCCCTACGACAGTGCAGCGCTCCCTCAGTACTGCACCTCCGAAAGTGCGGCACTCCCTCAGTACTGCCCCTCCGACAGTGTGGCGCTCCCTCAGTACTGCCCCTTTGACAGTGCGGCGTTCCCTCAGCACTGCCCCTGCGACAGTGCGGGGTTCCTTCAGTACTGCCACTCCGAAAGTAAAGTGCTCCCTCAGTATTGATCCTCCGATAGTGCAGCACTCCCTCAGTACTGCCCCTCCGATAGTGCAGCACTCCCTCAGTACTGCCTCTTCGACAGTGCAGCGCTCCCTCAGTACTGCCCCTCCGACAGTGCAGCGCTCCCTCAGTACTGCCCCTCCGACAGTGCAGCGCTCCCTCAGTACTGCCCCTCTGACAGTGCGGCGCTCCCTCAGTACTGCCCCTGTGACAGTGCGGTGCTCCCTCAGTACTGCCCCTCTGACTGTACAGCGTTCCCTCAGTACTGCCCCTCCGATAGTGCAGCACTCCCTCAGTACTGCCGCTCCCGACAGTGCGGCGCTCCCTCAGTATTGCCCCTCCGACAGTACAGTGCTCCCTCAGAACTGCCCTTCTGACATGTAATGTAATTTGTCGAATGTACTACAATGTATCCCGTATTGTACCGAATTGTACTTGAAATGAAAAGCAAGGAAATGTATCGAACGGAACTGCCGCCAGCACCCAAATGTAGTGTATGGGATTGCTGACCGCATCGAAATGTACTGAATTGCTTTTGAATGTACTGTACAAATTTTTATATGAATAAAGTATATTTTGAAATTTAAAAAAACTGCCCCTCTGACTGTACAGCGCTCCCTCAGTACTGCTCCACTGACAATACTGCGCTCCCTCAGTACTGCCCCTCCGATAGTGCAGCACTCCCTCAGTACTGTCCCTCCGACAGTACAGTGCTCCCTCAGTATTGAACCTCCGACAGTGCGGCGCTCCCTCAGTTATGCCCACTCCGACAGTGCGGCGCTCCCTCAGTACTGCCCCTCCGCCAGTGCAGCGCTCCCTTCAGTACTGCGCCTCCGACAGTGCAGCACTCTATCAGTACTGTCCCTCCGACAGTGCGGCGCTCCCTCAGTACTGCCCCTCCAACAGCGCAGCACTCTCTCAATACTGTCCCTCCGACAGTACAGCGCTCCCTCAGTACTGCCCCTCCGATAGTGCAGCGCTCCCTCAGTACTGCCCCTCCGACAGTGCAGCACTCCCTCAGTACTGCCTCTCCCACACTGCGGCGCTCCCTCAGTACAGCCCCTACGACAGTGCAGCGCTCCCTCAATACTGCCCCTCCGACAGTGCAGCACTCCCTCAGCACTGCCACTCTGAAAGTAAAGTGCTCCCTCAGTATTGACCCTCCGACAGTGCGGCACTCCCTCAGTACTGCCCCTCCGACAGTGTGGCGCTCCCTCAGTACTGCCCCTTTGACAGTGCGGCGCTCCCTCAGTACTGCCCCTGCGACATTGCGGCGCTCCCTCAGCACTGCCCCTCTGACTGTACAGCGTTCCTTCAGTACTGCCCCTCCGACAGTGCAGCGCTCCATCAGTACTGCCCCTCCGATAGTGCAGCACTCCCTCAGTACTGCCTCTCCGACAGTGCAGCACTCCCTCAGTACTGCCCCTCCGACAGTGCAGTGCTCCCTCAGTACTGCCCCTCCGACAGTGCGGCGCTCCCTCAGTACTGCCCCTCCGACAGTGCAGGTCTCCCTCAGTACTGCCCCTCCGACAGTGCAGCACTCCCTCAGTACTGCCCCTCCGACAGTGCGGTGCTCCCTCAGTATTTCCCCTCTGACTGTACAGCGTTCCCTCAGCACTGCCCCTGCGACAGTGCGGGATTCCTTCAGTACTGCCACTCAGAAAGTAAAGTGCTCCCTCAGTATTAATCCTCCGATAGTGCAGCGATCCCTCAGTACTGCCCCTCCGACAATGCAGCGCTCCCTCAGTACTGCCCCTCCGACAGTGCAGCACTCCCTCAGTACTGCCCCTCCGACAGTGCGGTGCTCCCTCAGTACTGCCCCTTTGACAGTGCGGCGCTCCCTCAGTACTGCCCCTGCGACAGTGCAGTGCTCCCTCAGTACTGACCCTCCAACAGTGCGGTGCTCCCTCAGTACTGCCCCTCTGACTGTACAGCATTCCCTCAGTACTGCCGCTCCGACAGTGGAGCACTCCCTCAGTACTGCCCCTCCGACAGTGCAGCACTCCCTCAGTACTGCCCCTCCGACACTGCGGTGCTCCCTCAGTATTGCCCCTCTGACTGTACAGCGTTCCCTCAGCACTGCCCCTGCGACAGTGCGGGATTCCTTCAGTACTGCCACTCAGAAAGTAAAGTGCTCCCTCAGTATTAATCCTCCGAAACACCATCCGAGTGACGGTAAAGAAAGTGGAAGGACAGACAATGATCAACCGGGAACTTTTCGTGAAGAAACTCCTGCTGGGAACATGTGGCATGAAACTCGCCGACGTCTTCGCCTTGCAGGACCTCCCGAAGAGAGGTTACTTCGATGTGACCTTCAGAACCGTCACCCTCTGCCTGAAGTTCCTGAAGGGTTTGAAGGAGGCGAGTGAACCGGTGCGCTCAGTGATAACTTGGGAGCCGCTGTTCACCCTCCCGTCGCAGCGAAGACGCACTATCACAGTGCAAATGTTCGACCCCCACATCCCCGTCATCGATGTGCTGACTTTCCTCAACAGGTTTGTCGATGGGGCAGGAAGCAGCAGTGACGTGAAAGACGTGAAAGACGGGTACGGAATATGGACCAGCAAGCGCCAGATCCAGGCCACCTTGAGGGTGGATGCCAGCGGAACCATCCTGCACCCACCCTCCTGCTTTTCCATCGGAGGAAGCCGGGGCTACATGGTATACGCTGGCCAACCCAACGTGTGCCGCACCTGCGGGAAGGCAGGCCATGTGGCGGCAAGCTGCAAGACGGTCATCTGCCGAAACTGCAAGAACGAGGGCCACCAGGCAAAAGACTGCAAGGAGACCAAGTGCTGCAACCTCTGTGGTCTGGCGGGGCACCTTTACAAAAACTGCCCCAAACGCAATCGCAGCTATGCGCAGGCAGCAAAGAACTTTGCACCAGAGGAGGAGGAAGCTGACGAACACAACGCTCCAGAGGAGAGCCACACCCTCCCCCCGACCATGAACTCGGGACAAGACGGCGAGGAAGAGAAGACTGCTACCGCGAGCTGCGAGCCACCAGCAGCCAGCACCGAACCCAGAGACGAGCTGACATCAGACGAGGAAGCGGAATGGCAGATAGTCGGGAAAAGGCGCAAGGCCAAGAGGCGACCACCAAGCTCGGCAGAAACCAGCGACGGCAGCTTGTCTGATGAGGAAAAGTGCCACCGCCTGAAGAAGAGGCAATGCGCCATCCCACGGCCACGGAAAAACAGGAGCAGGAAAGCGACCAACACAGCCCTGCCCCAGGAACCAGAGAGCAACAAAGGTCCCAGCGCACACGAGCTCCGGGAAACCGGGAGCGAAGGAGCAACCAACGCAGACCAGCCCCGGGATAACGGGAGCAGCGAAGTGCCCAGCACACCCCACCTCCGGAACACCGGGAGCGACGCAGCGGTCGACGCACACCAGCTCGACACCGCCGCGACTGACGAAAAGGGGGAACCACCAACACCAGGCGAGGACACTGCAGAGAACATTGAGGACTTAATCGCAGAACTGCAGCAGTCCCCTGGTCAAAACATCCCCACAGCAGAGGACGATGATGACCACGCCACCCCAGGTGCAGTAAATGTGGAATTTGATGTAAATAGTAATAACTTAGACATGCTGGAAATCGCCATTGTGGAATATGGGGGAACTGAAAACGGTTCACCTGAAATTGAAGACGATGTATCTGAACTGCAATGTATGTAAATGTAAAACATAGCGTAAAAATGGATTTAAAAATTGCTAGTATTAACGTGCGTAGCGTGAAATCGACTACGCGATGTGTTTCCACCTTGGGGTACCTCGCCAAGGTCAAAGCGGACCTGCTGTTCTTGCAGGAGTGCGGCCTGCCGCACTTCAGCAGTTACTGGCAGTGGTCACGATGGTGGACCCATGGACCATCCATTTGGTCAGGGGGCAACGACAGCCGAGCTTCCGGCTTGGGCATTCTGCTGCGGGGAGGCCACTTCACCATCACCGAAGTTAAGGAGTTGGTGGGCGGCCGCCTCCTCGTAGCAGATGTAATGTACAAAAACTCCCCTCTCAGGTTAATTAATGTTTACGCTCCAGCTGTGAAGAACGAGAGGCTGGCCCTCTTCCAGCAGCTCCCACTGTTACTGGCAACGTCCAGACCGGTCATTCTGGGCGGTGACTTCAACTGCATCATCGATGCGGCTGGACGATCCAGCAGAGCCGACAGCAAACTGGACGCCACGTCCAGACTCCTGATGGATGCGGTAAAAGATGCCAAGCTGTGCGACGTCTTCAGCAACCCTGCAGACGGAGCACCGCTCAGATACACCTGGTCGAGACCAGACGGGTCCGTCCGTTCCAGAATTGACTTCCTGTTTGTGTCCCACACGCTCAAGGTCAGATCCACCGACGTCACGCCGGTGTTCTTCTCTGACCACTGCCTCCTACTGGCTGACTGTCACATGCAGGACAACCAGAAAGTTGGCAGAGGGATATGGAAGCTGAACGTGAAACTGTTGACTCGGGAAAACATTGAGGAACTCAAGAGGGATTACAAAGGTTGGAGAACCGTAAAACCCCTCTGCGATTCCCCGATGCACTGGTGGGAAACAATCAAGACGAACATCAAGAGGTTCTTCATCCTCAAAGGTGTTCAGGAGGCGAGAGGGAGACAGAGGGAATTATCCCGACTCCAGACAAATATGCAAAACCTGCTCCTGCTGCAGTCGATGGGGGTCGATGTCGCGGAGGAACTCGAAGAGGTGAAGGGCCAGCAAGGCTCGCTCTTTGCCTCGGAGTCCTCCAAGATCATCTTCCGATCCAGAGTCCGCTCCGTCGAGCAGGATGAGACGTGTTCGCGTTTCTTCTTCCAAAAGGTACACAGGGGGAGCTCTGTGATCACCAGCCTAAAGGAAGAAGACGGTTCTGTGACGTCTTCGCAGCCTGACATGCAGAGGATCAGCGAATCCTTCTATGCCAGGCTGTACGAAGTCAAGCCCACAGACCGCGCGGCCTCCCAGTCTTTCCTGTCGTCTATTTCGGATGTCTTAGACGACGGCAAGCGAGAGAGTCTGGACCACCCGCTAACTCTGGACGAGCTGACAAAGGCCGTCCGGTCCTTCGAGACGAATAAAACTCCCGGAAGCGATGGCTTACCGGTCGAGTTGTACTCGGCTCTGTGGGACTGGATAGGCCCGGACCTGCTGGAAGTGTACGGAGGTATGCTTCTGGCCGGCAGCATGTCAGAATCGATGAGGAAAGGCATCATCACCCTCATCTACAAGCAGAAGGGGGAGAGGGAGGAAATCAAAAACTGGCGGCCCATTTCGCTGCTCAATGTGGACTACAAGATCCTGTCAAAGGTCATCGCCAACAGGGTCAAGTCTGCTCTTGAGCTGGTGATTCACCCGGACCAGACCTGCGCTGTCCCCGGCAGGAAGATCTCTGATAGCCTCGCGCTACTCAGAGATACGATCGCCTACGTGCGGGACAGGAGGGTGAACACCTGTCTAATCAGCTTAGACCAGGAGAAAGCCTTTGACAGGATTTCGCACACGTACCTGATGGACGTGCTCTCCAAAATGGGGTTCGGGGAGGGCATCCGAAATTGGGTCAAACTGCTCTACACAGACATCAGTAGTGCAGTTCTAATCAACGGGTGGGAAACTCAAAGCTTTCCAATTAGATCTGGAGTCAGGCAAGGCTGTCCTCTGTCGTCTGTCTTGTTTGTGTGTTGTATCGAGCCCTTTGCCGAGTCCATCAGGAAGGACGCGGGCATCAGAGGGGTGACGATCCCAGGCAGCGGAGGCGCCCAGGTCAAAACCTCGCTGTACATGGACGACGTCGCCGTCTTTTGCTCCGACCCGCAGTCGGTCCGCAGATTGCTCGCAATCTGCGACCAGTTTGAACTGGCCTCGGGAGCAAAGGTCAACCGCACCAAAAGCGAGGCCATGCTCTTTGGTCACTGGACCGACCGAGCCTCCATTCCCTTCACCGTCAAGCCAGATTTCCTGAAGGTGCTGGGAATATGGTTCGGAGCGGACGGGGCGTGCGCCAAAAACTGGGACGAGCGCATTGCCAAGGTCAGACAGAAACTGTCATTTTGGGAGCAGCGCTCCCTTTCCATCACAGGCAAGAACCTGGTCATCAGGAGCGAGGTGCTCTCGGTGTTGTTGTACGTGGCGCAGGTCTGGCCCATCTCACGCTGCAGCGCCGCGGCAGTCACCCGAGCCGTCTTCCACTTTGTCTGGAGATCCAAAATGGACTGTGTCCGCAGAGACACGATGTACAAATCTCTGGACAGTGGAGGAAAGGACGTTCCGAACGTGGCCCTCATCCTGATGGCCACCTTTGTGTGCGGCTGCATCAAGCTATGCACAGCCCCCCAGTACGCAAACACCAAGTGTCACTACGTGCTGAGGTTCTACCTGTCCCCATTGTTGAGAAGGATGGGTCTGGCCACGCTGCCGCGAAACGCCCCCACCAGTTGGACCATGCCTGTCCACCTGTCCTTCGTGGAAAAGTTCTTCAAAAGAAACCCCTTTGACCACAAGGCCATCAAACAGTGGTCAGCACGTAAGGTCCTGGACGCCCTCCGAAAGAAGGAGACGGTGGACCCTGTCGGGTGGTTCCCTGAGCGGACTGTCGAACTTGTTTGGCAGAACGTCTCATGGCCAAAGCTCACACACAAGCACCAAGACGTAGCTTGGTTGGCGGTGAGGGGGGCCCTACCCGTCAGAGTGTTCATGCACAGCCGACGCCTCAGCAGCACGGCACGGTGCCCCCGGGCCGGCTGCGGGGCGGACGAGACTGTCACCCATCTCCTTCAGGATTGCGCCTTTGCAACGCAGGTCTGGAAAGAGATGCAGTGGTTGCTGTCGAGGTTCATCCCGAGCAGCTCTGTAACACAGGACTCTGTGCTCTATGGGCTGTTCCCAGGGACACACACCGAGACAGACATCACCTGCTGCTGGAGGGCCATCAACTCGGTCAAAGACGCTCTTTGGTCTTGCCGAAACTTGCTGGTCTTCCAGAACAAGGAGATGACCACGTCCGCATGTTGCAGACTGGCGCAATCCAAGATCCAGGAATACGTGCTGAGGGACGCACTGAAAATTGGTGCAGTCGCCGCAAAGGCACGGTGGGGTAGGGCCACAGTCTAAAACCCTTCCGCCACGGAAAACCCGGGGGCAGAAATCAGCACCAAACTCCCTCGGGCTGTATTTGTATTTGTATGTGTAATTTACACTTTGTGTACATAGAGCACCAAACCTGTAAACATCAATGTAGTGCCATGTACAATGTAAGGTGTGTTATGAAATGCAAGTTTGAAAAGAAAAAAATGTAAATGTACCATCACCCATTCCGGGCTCTGTATTGTAACACATGAAATGTAATTTGTGTAAATGCACCACAATGTACCCTGTTTATTGTACTGAATCGCAGTTGAACAGAAAAACGAGAAATGTAACGAACGAAACTGCCGTCGGCACCCAGATGTATTGTATGGGATTGCTGACCGCAGCGAAATGTAATGAAATGCCATTGAATGTACTGTACAGATTCTTTTTATGAATAAAGTATATTTTGAAATATAAAAAAAAAAAATTAATCCTCCGATAGTGCAGCGATCCCTCAGTACTGCCCCTCCGACAATGCAGCGCTCCCTCAGTACTGCCCCTCCGACAGGGCAGCACTCCCTCAGTACTGCCCCTCCGACAGTGCGGTGCTCCCTCAGTACTGCCCCTTTGACAGTGCGGCGCTCCCTCAGTACTGCCCCTGTGACAGTGCGGTGCTCCCTCAGTACTGCCCCTCTGACTGTACAGCATTCCCTCAGTACTGCCCCTCCGACAGTGCAGCGGTCCCTCAGTACTGCCCCTCCGATAGTGCAGCACTCCCTCAGTACTGCCTCTCCGACAGTGCAGCGCTCCCTCAGTACTGCCCCTCTGACTGTACAGCGTTCCCTCAGTACTGCCCCTCAGACAATGCAGCGCTCCCTCAGTACTGCCCCTCCGACAGTGCAGCACTCCCTCAGTACTGCCGCTCCGACAGTGCGGCGCTCCCTCAGTACTGCCCCTCCGACAGTGCAGCGCTCCCTCAGTACTGCCCCTCCGACAGTGCAGCACTCCCTCAGTACTGCCGCTCCGACAGTGGAGCACTCCCTCAGTACTGCGCCTCCGACAGTGCAGCACTCCCTCAGTACTGCCCCTCCGACACTGCGGTGCTCCCTCAGTATTGCCCCTCTGACTGTACAGCGTTCCCTCAGTACTGCCCCTCCGATAGTGCAGCACTCCCTCAGTACTGCCGCTCCGACAGTGCGGTGCTCCCTCAGTACTGCCCCTCCGACAGTGCAGCGCTCCCTCAGTACTGCCCCTCCGACAGTGCAGCACTCCCTCAGTACTGCCCCTCCGACACTGAGTTGCTCCCTCAGTATTGCCCCTCTGACTGTACAGCGTTCCCTCAGTACTGCCCCTCCGATAGTGCAGCACTCCCTCAGTACTTCCGCTCCGACAGTGCGGCGCTCCCTCAGTACTGCCCCTCCGACAGTGCAGCGCTCCCTCAGCACTGCCCCTGCGACAGTGCGGGATTCCTTCAGTACTGCCACTCCGAAAGTAAAGTGCTCCCTCAGTATTAATCCTCCGATAGTGCAGCGATCCCTCAGTACTGCCCCTCCGACAATGCAGCGCTCCCTCAGTACTGCCCCTCCAACAGTGCGGTGCTCCCTCAGTACTGCCCCTTTGACAGTGCGGCGCTCACTCAGTACTGCCCCTGCGACAGTGCGGTGCTCCCTCAGTACTGCCCCTCTGACTGTACAGCATTCCCTCAGTACTGCCCCTCCGACAGTGCAGCGTTCCCTCAGTACTGCCCCTCCGATAGTGCAGCACTCCCTCAGTACTGCCTCTCCGACAGTGCGGCGCTCCATCAGTACTGCCCCTCCGACAGTGCAGCGCTCCCTCAGTACTGCCCCTCCGACAGTGCAGCACTCCCTCAGTACTGCCGCTCAGACAGTGCGGCGCTCCCTCAGTACTGCCCCTCCAACAGTGCAGCGCTCCCTCAGTACTGCCCCTCCGACAGTGCAGCACTCCCTCAGTACTGCCCCTCCGACACTGCGGTGCTCCCTCGGTATTGCCCTTCTGACTGTACAGCGTTCCCTCAGTACTGCCCCTTCGATAGTGCAGCACTCCCTCCGTGCTGCCGCTCCGACAGTGCGGCGCTCCCTCAGTACTGCCCCTCCGACAGTGCAGCGCTCCCTCAGTACTGCTCCTCCGACAGTGCAGCACTCCCTCAGTACTGCTGCTCCGACAGTGCGGCGCTCCCTCAGTACTGCCCCTCCGACAGTGCAGCGCTCCCTCAGTACTGCCCCTCCGACAGTGCAGCACTCCCTCAGTACTGCCCCTCCGACACTGCGGTGCTCCCTCGGTATTGCCCTTCTGACTGTACAGCGTTCCCTCAGTACTGCCCCTCCGATAGTGCAGCACTCCCTCAGTACTGCCGCTCCGACAGTGCGGCGCTCCCTCAGTACTGCCCCTCCGACAGTGCAGCGCTCCCTCAGTACCGCCCCTCCGACAGTGCAGCACTCCCTCAGTACTGCCCCTCTGACAGTGCGGTGCTCCCTCAGTATTGCCCCTCTGACTGTACAGCGTTCCCTCAGCATTCCCCTGCGACACTGCGGGGTTCCTTCAGTACTGCCACTCCGAAAGTAAAGTGTTCCCTCAGTATTGATCCTCCGATAGTGCAGCACTCCCTCAGTACTGCCCCTGCGACAATGCAGCGCTCCCTCAGTACTGCCCCTCCGACAGTGCAGCGCTCCCTCAGTACTGCCCCTCCGACACTGCGGTGCTCCCTCGGTATTGCCCTTCTGACTGTACAGCGTTCCCTCAGTACTGCCCCTTCGATAGTGCAGCACTCCCTCAGTACTGCCGCTCCGACAGTGCGGCGCTCCCTCAGTACTGCCCCTCCGACAGTGCAGCGCTCCCTCAGTACCGCCCCTCCGACAGTGCAGCACTCCCTCAGTACTGCCCCTGCGACAATGCAGCGCTCCCTCAGTACTGCTCCTCCGACAGTGGAGCACTCCCTCAGTACTGCCCCTCCGACACTGCGGTGCTCCCTCAGTATTGCCCCTCTGACTGTACAGCGTTCCCTCAGTACTGCCCCTCCGATAGTGCAGCACTCCCTCAGTACTGCCGCTCCGACAGTGCGGCGCTCCCTCAGTACTGCCCCTCCGACAGTGCAGCGCTCCCTCAGTACTGCCACTCCGACAGTGCAGCACTCCCTCAGTACTGCCCCTCTGACAGTGCGGTGCTCCCTCAGTATTGCCCCTCTGACTGTCCAGCGTTCCCTCAGCATTGCCCCTGCGACAGTGCGGGGTTCCTTCAGTACTGCCACTCCGAAAGTAAAGTGTTCCCTCAGTATTGATCCTCCGATAGTGCAGCACTCCCTCAGTACTGCCCCTCCGACAATGCAGCGCTCCCTCAGTACTGCCCCTCCGACAGTGCAGCACTCCCTCAGTACTGCCCCTCCGACAATGCAGCGCTCCCTCAGTACTGCCCCTCCGACAGTGCAGCACTCCCTCAGTACTGCCCCTCCGACAGTGCGGTCTCCCTCAGTACTGCCCCTCTGACTGTACAGCGTTCCCTCAGTATTGCCCCTGCGACAGAGCGGGGTTCCTTCAGTACAGCCCCTCTGACTGTACAGCGTTCCCTCAGCACTGCCCCTGCGACAGTGCGGCGCTCCCTCAGTACTGCCCCTTTGACAGTGCGGCACTCCCTCAGTACTGCCCCTGCGACAGTGCGGTGCTCCCTCAGTACTGCCCCTCTGACTGTACAGCGCTCCCTCAGTACTGCTCCACTGACAATACAGCGCTCCCTCAGTACTGCCCCTCCGACAGTGCAGCACTCCCTCAGTACTGCCCCTCCCACAGTGCAGTGCTCCCTCAGTACTGCCCCTCTGACTGTACAGCGTTCCCTCAGTATTGCCCCTGCGACAGTGCGGGGTTCCTTCAGTACTGCCACTCCGAAAGTAAAGTTTTCCCTCAGTATTGATCATCCGATAGTGCAGCACTCCCTCAGTACTGCCCCTCCGACAATGCAGCGCTCCCTCAGTACTGCCCCTCCGACAGTGCAGCACTCCCTCAGTACTGCCCCTCCGACAATGCAGCGCTCCCTCAGTACTGCCCCTCCGACAGTGCAGCACTCCCTCAGTACTGCCCCTCCGACAGTGCGGTGCTCCCTCAGTACAGCCCCTCTGACTGTACAGCGTTCCCTCAGCACTGCCCCTGCGACAGTGCGGCGCTCCCTCAGTACTGCCCCTTTGACAGTGCGGCACTCCCTCAGTACTGCCCCTGCGACAGTGCGGTGCTCCCTCAGTACTGCCCCTCTGACTGTACAGCATTCCCTCAGCACTGCCCCTGCGACAGTGCGGGCCTCCCTCAGTGCTGCCACTCCGAAAGTAAAGTGCTCCCTCAGTATTGATCCTCTGACAGTGCGGCGCTCCCTCAGTACTGCCCCTCCGACAGTGCAGCGCTCCCTCAGTACTGCCCCTTTGACAGTGCAGCGCTCCCTCAGTACTGCCCCTCCGACAGTGTGGTGCTCCCTCAGTACTGCCCCTCCGACTGTGCGGCGCTCCCTCAGTACTGCCCCTCCAACAGTGTGGTGCTCCCTCAGTACTGCCCCTCTGACAGTGCAGCACTCACTCGGGAGTAGCACTTTATCACATCTCAAAAATGTGCCGTGGACTCTTTTATATTCACCCGGCAGGAAAAACCCTGGCCTTAGTGTCAGAGGGTCAGAGTAATGAGTAGAGACAGACACGTGGGCTTTACATCCTTGTAGATCCTTGAGATGGCGATAGATAATGGCAGAGGAAAGGTGAGTCTTTAACACTACTTCCAGTTACATTTGGCTGTGGACAAGGAGGCAATAAGGGTCAGACCAGCAATAGGGCTGATGACAGAATGATGGAACCAACCTCGGGGGTAGTGGGGGCGGAACCCTGAATCGTACAGTTGGATTCTGTGACGGGGAAGGTGTGAGCTGTGTTTGGAAGGATCATCTAGTGGGCTGAATGCCGTTTCCTCAACTGTGTGAAATTTAAAAACTTCCTGGACTTCTCAGACTTGGGGGTCTATTTTGACTTTTTCCTCTGGTGAGGGGAACCAGAACAAGGGGGTTATTAACCTTAAAATTAGAGCCGGGCTGTTCCAGGGTGATGTCAGGAAACATTTCTTCACACAAAGGTTGGTGGAAATCTGGAACTCTCCTAAAAAGCTGTGGATTCTGGGGGTTAACTGATTTTTTTTGTTGGGAAGGGTATTAAGGGTTATAGAAGCAAGGCAGGTAGATGGAATTAAAATTCAGATCAGCCATGATCTAACTGAATAGCGGAACAGGCTGGAGGGGCCTCATAGCCTCCATGGCCTCACAGCTCCAGCCCCACAAACCCCCCCCCCCCCCCAGATCTCTGCGCTCCTCTAATTCTGTCCCCTTGAGCATCCCTGATTATAATCGCTCCGCCATTGATGGCAGTGCCTTCTGTTGCCTGGGCCCCAAGCTCTGGAACTCCCTGCCTAAACCTCTCCGCCTCTCCACCTCTCTTTCCTCCTTCAAGATGCTCTTTAAAACCGACCTCTTTGACCAGCTTGGTCACCTGCGCTAATTTCTACTTATGCGCTCGGTGTCAAATTTTTTATCGCCTTGGGAAGCTCCTTGGGACGTTTCACTGCGTTAGAGGCGCTATCTAAATACAAGTTGTCGTTGTTGTTCCTATAATCCTAGAAAGTACAGAATGGGGAATAGAGACGATTTGCATTTGTCTGAAAGTAAATTCTAGCCGAGTGTTGCAATCCGGATCAGACGGGATTTATAGGCAGGGAGGGGAGGGGCTGGGCTGAGCATTTGGGAATTCGCTCCTCCTTCCCCCAGACTCTGGGAAACCGCAGACACGCAGTGAAAGGGAAGCTGGTCGGGAGGCAGCGGTGAATTGCCAAGCAATGTCTGCACAGACAGCTGGCCAGGTGACGCAGCGACAGCCATCGGTCCGGAGACTATAAATAAAGTGGGAGCGAAAGCGGCTTGAAAGGAGTTTGGGATCCTGCACAGCACAGAGTGGGCGAGGAGGTAAAGGTGAGACCTGAACAAAGCGGCGAGACTTCGCTCTTTAAAACCCCTTCCTTCCCATTCAAATGCAAAGAGTTTAAACAACTTTTAGAATTGTTTTTAAAAAGTTGCCAAAACTTCTAAAAAGTTGGAATAATGATCGGAAATAAATGTATTGAGATCGAGTTCGTTATTCCAATTTTTAAAAATACATTTGTGGCTGTTTTTTCTGAACAGTTTTTGTTTCCTTAAAAACTGCTGATTCCAGTTGTTTTCAGATTAATTCGCTGATTATTTCTCTTTGTGGTTTTATACCGTTCAGTCTTGTCAACTCCTCAAATCTCTTCTCAAATCAGTTGAGAATGGGAAACCAGACAAGGGATTAATGTGTGGTTTAACACAGCGTCTCATTGACTCCCCTGTCATTCCCATTCCACTGAATTGAAGGGATGGCTGGAAGTGAATATTGTGCCCCGTTGTGGTCTTGAACTGTCAGAGGCGACATCACTCCCGATTCACTGAGCTTACTGTTTCCCCAGATGCCGGGATCCGGGCAGATATTCTTTCACATCCTGATCCTGCTGGGCTTCGTGGGCTGGATTGACGGGGCTACATCGGGGACTGAGGCGGCTGAAGAGGTAACGAGACTGGGAGTGAGCGAGAGAAAGAGAGACTGGGAGTGAGAGAGAGAGAGAGAGAGAGACTGGGAGTGAGTGAGAGAGAGAGAGACTGGGAGTGAGTGAGAGAGAGAGAGACTGGGTGTGAGAGTGAGCATGAGACTGGGAGTGAGTGAGAGTGAAACTGGGAGTGAGTGAGAGTGAGTCTGGGGGTGAGTGAGAGAGAGAGAAAGAGACTGGGTGAGCGAGCGAGAGAGACTGGGTGAGAGAGCGAGAGAGACTGGGTGAGAGAGCGAGAGAGACTGTGAGAGTGAGAGAGACTGGGAGAGTGAGAGAGAGAGACTGGGAGTGAGAGAGAGAGAGAGTGAGAGAGAGAGAGACTGGGAGTGAGTGAGAGAGAGAGAGGGACTGGGAGTGAGTGAGAGAGAGAGAGAGAGAGAGAGAGACTGGGAGTGAGAGAGAGAGAGAGAGAGACTGGGAGTGAGAGAGAGAGAGAGGGACTGGGAGTGAGAGAGCGAGAGAGAGACTGGGAGTGAGAGAGAGAGAGAGACTGGGAGTGAGTGAGAGAGAGAGAGACTGGGAGTGAGTGAGAGAGAGAGAGAGAGAGAGAGACTGAGAGTGAGAGAGCGAGAGGGAGACTGGGAGTGAGAGAGAGAGAGAGAGAGAGAGAGACTGAGAGTGAGAGAGCGAGAGGGAGACTGGGAGTGAGAGAGAGAGAGAGTCTGGGAGTGAGAGAGAGAGAGAGAGAGACTGGGAGTGAGTGAGAGAGAGAGAGAGAGAGAGAGACTGAGAGTGAGAGAGAGAGGGAGACTGGGAGTGAGAGAGAGAGAGAGAGTCTGGGAGTGAGAGAGAGAGAGAGTCTGGGAGTGAGAGAGACTGGGAGGGAGTGAGAGAGAGAGAGACTGGGAGTGAGAGAGAGAGAGAGAGAGACTGGGAGTGAGAGAGAGAGAGAGAGAGAGAGAGAGAGAGAGAGAGACTGGGAGTGAGAGAGAGAGAGAGAGAGAGAGACTGGGAGTGAGAGAGAGAGAGAGACTGGGAGTGAGAGAAACAGAGAGACTGGGAGTGAGAGAGAGAGAGACTGGGAGTGAGAGAACGACTGGGATTGGGGGAGAGAGAGAGAGAGACTGAAACTGGGGGAGAGGGAGAGCCTGGGGAAATAGATAGAGAGAGGGGGAGAGACTGGGAGAGAGAGAGAGAGAGAGAGACAGACAAAGAGAGAGAGACTGGGAGCGAGTTAGAGAGACCATGGGGGAGAGAGAAAGTGAGAGAGACTCGGGGAGAGGGTGAGCCTGGGGAGAGGGAAAGAGACTGGGAGAGAGAGAGAGAGAGAGAGAGCTTGGCGGAGAGAGAGAGAGATTGGGGAGCGGAGGGGGGGTTGCGGGGGAAGAGAGAGAGAGACTGTGGGGGAGAGAGAGAAAGACTGATGGGAGAAAGAGAAACTGAGAGCAAGAGCGAGGGAGTGACTTGGGGGAAGAGGGACGGAGACTAGCGGAGCGAGAGAGAGAGAGAGAGACTGGGGGAGAGAGACAGAGAGCCTGAGGGAGAGAGGGAATGAGAGAGAGTGTCTGGGAATGTATGTGAAAAAGACAGTGATTGAGTGCCCATGCAGTTCAGCGTGAGTGCGTGTGTAAGAACATGTGAATCAGTGAGTGACTGACTGGAGTCTGTGTGACTGTAAGTGTGAATGCCAAACTGAGTGTGATTGTGACTGAGTGTCTTGGTGTGACGGAATTCGAGAGTGTGATTTACTATAGCACTGTATATATGTGTGTGAGTGCGACTGTGTGTGAGTGTGTGTGTGAGTGTGGAGATTGATAATAAGATCACGCAGAAAAATCCAGAACATAAGAAAAGGGAAATGCAGAGAGATGGTGTAAATGTACAATTCGAGAGGGAGCGTGGTGTGGTGCAGTACTGAGACACAGTGAAGTGTTGGGGCTAGTCCCTGAGCTGTGCCGAGCTATCTAACCTCAGGTGAGGCCGGGATTGGGCTGTGCTGATGCCCTCAGTCAGTCTCCCCTGACATTCACGGTCCAGACTTGGGAATGAGGAACATGGGTGACCTGCAGCCCAGTCGATGGTGCCTGTGTAACTGTAAAGAATGAATGACGTGCATTTCTACAGCGCCTTTCACATCCTCAGGATGTCCCAAAGTGCTTTACAGCTAATTAGGTACTTTTGAAGTGTGGTCACTGCTGTAATGTGGGAAATGCGGCAGCCAATTTGCGCACAGTAAGATCCCACAACAATGTGACACTGATCGGATAATCTGTTTCAGTGATGTTGGTTGTGGGATAAATATTGGGCCAGGACACCGGGGAGATCTCCTCTGCTCCTCTACAAAACAGTGCCATGGGATCTTTTACATCCACCTGAGAAAGCAGACGGGGCCTCGGTTTAACGTTTCATCTGAAGGACAGCACCTCCGACAGCTCCCTCAGTACTGCCCCTCCGACAGTGCAGCGCTCCCTCAGTACTATCCCTCCAACAGTGCAGTGCTCTGTCAGTGCTGCCCCTGCGACAGTACAGGGCTCCCTCAGTACTGACCCTCCGACAGTGCGGAACACCATCAGTACTGCCCCTCCGACAGTGCGGCGCTCCCTCAGTAGTGCACTGGGAGCGTCAGCCTGGATTTTTATGCTCAATTCTCTGGAGTGGGACTCAAATCTACGATTTTGAGTCAGAGGCAAGAGTGCTGCCCACTGAGCCAAGTCTGACACCGTATTCCAGGAAGGGTTCATACCTTCGAGGGGAAAGAAGTTGGCGGACATGGGGAAGAGGAAACAGTTCAGAATGGATACTTCAGCAGGGAATTAAATTGCCTGAAGTAAATCTTTGGAGGACACTTTTACATTCAAAAGTATTTTCTTAGCATTTTGGAGGCAAACATTTTCAGTCATGTTTTGTTTTCAAAGTTTATTCTTTTCGCCAGTCTGAAATAATTTGTTTACTTCGAACCAATACAGCTGAGAAAGTCTAACCATCGTTATTCTGAGACTTTGGTTTAGAAACAAGAAGATTTTGCTCTTAAAAGAGTCGATCCTTTTCAGTCCTCAGACCCCTCTCCTCGGGCCGAGGCAGTTCTGACACCAACATCTGTGGAGGGGAATGACTCGGTTCCATCAGTCTGGCTGCCCCTCCTCAGCCACCTCACCGGTCCCCATGGTGACACCGCAGCGAGGAAAAGGAAGAGGACCATTCCCCGTTCCGCTCTCCGCCTGAGCAGGAGTGCAATCAAGCCCAAAATCCTCAAGGCCAAACAGCGGTAAGTCTTTCACACCCGCTCTTCACAAAGGTCCTTCCACTGGGCCCCGATGGTCCATGGTTAATGTGACATGATTGAATTCAGTGGGAAGAATGAGGAGAGGCAATCCAATCTAGATGGTACAAGGGTAAAGGGGGTGCACGAACAGAGGGACCTGGGGGTGTGCATACACAAGTCTTTGAATGTGGCAGGACAGGTTGAGAAGGCTGTTAAAGCAAACGGCTTTATAAATAGAGGCATAGAGCACAGAAACAAGGCAGTTATGCTAAATCTTTATGAAACACTGGTTAGGAGCCAGCTGGAGTATTGTGGCCAATTCTGGGCACTACACTTTCGGAAGGATGTCAAGGCCTTGGAGAGGGTGCAAGAGCGATTTACTAGAATGGTTCCAGGGATAGAACCATAGAATGGTTACAGCACAGAAGGAGGCCATTTTGCCCATCAAGTCCGTGCCAGCTCTCTGCAACAGCATGTCAGCTAGTCCCACTCACCCGCCCTTTCCCCATAGCCCTGCACATTTGAAAGACTTGATGTAAGACTTCAGTTTTATGGAGAGACTGGAGAAGCTGGGGTTGTTCTCCTCGGAGCAGAGAAGGTTAAGGGGAAATTTTGATAGAGGTGTTCAAAATCATGAAGGGTTTTGAGAGAGTAATGAAACTGTTTCCAGTGGCCGAGGGAGGGAATTCCAGAGCTTGGGACACAGACAGTGAAGGCTGGGCTGCCGATGGTGGGGTGAAGGCAGTGAGGGGTTCACAAAGTCAGGGTTGGAGGAACGCAAAGGTCTCGGAGGGTTGTAGGGCTGGAGAAGATTAGAGATAGGGAGGGAGGAGGGCAGTTTAATTGAGTCTCTGTGGCAGGTTAGATAAAATTCAACCAACTTGCCCACTTGCAGTTCATACAATTGGAAAGTACATGTGTGGATAGCGGGCTGGGCTGGGCTTTGATCCACAGACACTCTTTGCTGAGGCTCACGAGGAAAGGACAGTCACTTGGCTGAGATGCCAGAGAGAAATGGAAGGCAAAAATGAGATTGTTTGTGTCATAAAACCTGGTGTAAAGTCTGAAAAACCCCAGAATTGAATCACCAACAAATGGTGGTGGAATATTGAAGGGTAGGTGTGGGTGTGGGGGTGGGGCGGGGGAAGGTAGGAAGAGTCAACACCAAGACTGAGATCGATAGATTTTTGTTGGGTAAGGGTATCAAGGGATACAGATCAACGGTGGGTCAATGGAGTTAAGATACAGAGCAGCCACGATCAATTTACATGGCTCGAAGTGCTGAATGACTGAATGACTGCCTCCTGTTCCTATTTTCCTGGACACAGTCCAGGTCTCTGGAAAGTAGTGAAGTTGATTATTTATGGGCTGGTTCCAGTACAAGTAACCATGAAGCCGTTGGATTGTCGTAAAAACCCAACTGGTTCGCTAATGCCCTTTAGAGAAGAAAGCCTGTTGCCCTAACCCGGGCTGGGCCTATATGTGACTCCAGTCCCACACCAACATGGTTGAACCTTAACTGCCCTCTGACATGGCCTACCGAGACACTCAGTTGTGCAAAGAATTGCTGAGAAGGCCCACCACTTCCTGAGGGCATCCAGGGATGAAAAATAAATGCTGGCCTTGTCAGTGACGCCCACATCCCTCGAATTAAAAATGGACAGAGCTTATTCGGGTGGATTCGGTCACTTGACATCAAACGAGAGTGTGAACTTGGCCACCTCTAGAAGGAGTCTTTTCTTCAAAGACTAGTAAATCCATGGGCTGGAATCTGAAATAAAGCAGGGAATCCTGGGATAGACGTCCATACTACACATTGATCCACAGAATAGACTCTCAGATAAAAAGTAGCTCTGATGATTAACGCCCTATTTTACAAAGAGTTGAATATTTTCTGACCCACTGCCCCAGAGTGTGAAAGGTCAGTGTGTGACCCACTGCCCCAGAGTGTGAAAGGTCAGTGTGTGACCCACTGCCCCAGAGTGTGAAAGGTCAGTGTGTGACCCACTGCCCCAGAGTGTGAAAGGTCAGTGTGTGACCCACTGCCCCAGAGTGTGAAAGGTCAGTGTGTGATCCACTGTCCCAGACTGTGAAAGATCAGTGTGTGACCCACTGTCCCAGAGTGTGGAAAAGTCAGTGTGTGACCCACTGCCCCAGAGTGTGAAAGGTCAGTGTGTGACCCACTGCCCCAGAGTGTGAAAGGTCAGTGTGTCACACACTGTCCCAGAGTGTGAAAGGTCAGTGTGTGACCCACTGTCCCAGAGTGTGAAAGGTCAGTGTGTGACCCACTGCCCCAGAGTGTGAAAGGTCAGTGTGTCATATACTATCCCAGAGTGTGAAAGGTCAGTGTGTGACCCACTGTCCCAGAGTGTGAAAGGTCAGTGTGTGACCCACTGTCCCAGAGTGTGAAAGGTCAGTGTGTGACCCACTGTCCCAGAGTGTGAAAGGTCAGTGTGTGACCCACTGTCCCAGAGTGTGAAAGGTCAGTGTGTGACCCACTGTCCCAGAGTGTGAAAGGTCAGTGTGTGACCCACTGTCCCAGAGTGTGAAAGGTCAGTGTGTGACCCAGTGTCCCAGAGTGTGAAAGGTCAGTATCTGACCCCCCAAACCCTGGTAGTATCTTGGCCGTGGACTCGGGTGGTTATTGGGCGATCTTGGCTGCTTGAACCTGGCTGATTTTTCGCTGCCGTGGTTTACTGATGCATCAGTTCCAATCTTTCATTCTTTTTGTTTCTTACAGGAAAGGTCCGGATGTTCGCAGGAGACGGATTGATTTCCCAATAGATCGGATTGGTCGCATCTATCTGCCGAAGATATTGACAAGGTACAGCTTTAACCCTGATACCGCACACTATCACCCACTGATGGTTTTGCTCTCCCAGATATTGCCACAATCCCGGCTTAAGGTTAGAGCCAGGTCATTCAGGGTGATGTCTGGAAATACTTCATCACACAAAGGGCTGTGGAAATCTGGAACTCTCCTGCACACACAGTGACATTCAAAAGGGAATACAGAAAGCAAAGAAAGAGCATGATAAATTTGGCAAGTAAAATCAAGGAAACCCCAAGATGTTTTATAAATACATTAGGAATAAGAGGATAACTAAAGAAAGAGTGGGGCCTATTAGAGACCATAAAGGTAACCTGTGTGTGGAGGCGGAAGACGTGGCTATGGTTCTTAATGAATTCTTTGCGTCTGTTTTCACAAGAGGGGCGATGCAGACACTGCTATCGAGGAGGAGTGTAAAGTATTAGTTGAAATAAACATAGTGAAAGAGGAAGTATTAATGGATTTAGCAACTTTGAAAGTGGATAAATCTCCAGGCCCGGATGAAATGTTTCCAAGGCTGTTAAGGGAAGTAAAAGAGGAAAAAGCAGAGGATCTGACCTTCATTTTCAAGTTCTCTCTGGCTACATGTGTGGTGCCCGAGGATTGGAGGATTGCTAATGTGGAACCTTTGTTTAAAAAGAGAGATAGTGATAGACCGAGTAATTACAGGCCAGTCAGCCTAACCTCAGTGGTGGGAAAATTATTGGAAAAAATTCTGAAGGACAGGATAAATCTATATTTAGAAAGGCAAGGATTAATCATGGACAGTCAGCATGGATTTAGAACATAAGAACATGAGAAATAGAAACAGGAGGAGGCCATATGGCCCTTCGAGCCTGCTCCGCCATTTAATACGATCATGGCTGATCTGATCATGGACTCAGGTCCACTTCCCTGCCCGCTCTCCATAACCCCTTATTCCCTTATCGTTTAAGAAACTATTTCTGTCTTAAATTTATTCAATGTCCCAGCTTTCACAGCGCTCTGAGGCAGCGAATTCCACAGATCCACAATCCTCTGAGAGAAGAAATTTCTCCTTATCTAAGTTTTAAATGGGCGGCCCCTTATTCTAAGATTATGCCCCTAGTTCTAGTCTCCCCTATCAGCGGAAACATCCTCTCTGCATCCACCTTGTCAAGCCCCCTCATAATCTTATACGTTTCGATAAGATCACCTCTCATTCTTCTGAATTCCAATGAGTAGAGGCCCAACCTACTCAACCTTTCCTCATAAGTCAACCTGCTCATCTCTGGAATCAACCTTGTGAACCTTCTCTGAACTGCCTCCAAAGCATGTATATCCTTTCGTAAATATGTAAACCAAAACTGCACGCAGTATTCCAGGTGTGGCCTCACCAATACCCTGTATAACTGTAGAAAGACTTCCCTGCTTTTATACTCCATCCCCTTTGCATACTAACCTTTTGTGTTTCATGCACAAGTACCCCCAGGTCCTGCTGTACTGCAGCACTTTGCAATCTTTCTCCATTTAAATAATAACTTGCTCTTTGATTTTTTTTCTGCCAAAGTGCATGACCTCACACTTTCCAACATTATACTCCATCTGCCAAATTTTTGCCCACTCACTTAGCCTGTCTATGTCCTTTTGCAGATTTTGTGTGTCCTCCTCACACATTGCTTTTCCTCCCATCTTTGTATTGTCGGCGAACTTGGCTACGTTATACTCGGTCCTTTCCTCCAAGTCGTTAATATAGACTGTAAATAGTTGGGGTCCCAGCACTGATCCCTGCAGCACCCCACTGGTTACTGATTGCCAACCCAAGAATGAACCATTTATCCCTACTTTAAGGGAAGATCGTGTTTGACTAACCTGATTGAATTTTTCGAGGACGTAACCAGGAGGGTTGATGAGGGCAGTGTGTATGATGTAGTGTATATGGACTTTAGCAGAGCTTTTGATAAGGTCCCACATGGTAGACTGGTCATGAAGGTAAAAGCCCATGGGATCCAGAGCAAAGTGGCAAGTTGGATCCAAAATTGGCTCAGAGACAGGAAGCAAAGGGTAATGGTTGATGGGTTTTTTTGTGACTGGAAGGATGTTTCCAGTGGGGTTCTGCAGGGCTCAGTACTGGGTCCCTTGCTTTTTGTGGATCCCCTTACAAATCCCCTGGGAGGACAGATGCACCAACATTAGCGTCCTCGACCAGGTCAACGTCCCTAGCATCGAAGCATTGACCACACTTGATCAGCTTCGCTGGGCAGGCCACATAGTTCGCATGCCAGACACGAGACTCCCAAAGCAAGTGCTCCACTCGGAACTCCTTCATGGCAAATGAGCCAAAGGTAGGCAGCGGAGACATTACAAGGACATCCTCAAAGCCTCCCTGATAAAATGCAACCTCCCCACTGACATCTGGGAGACCCTGGCCAAAGACCGCCCTAAGTGGAGGAAGCGCATCCGGGAGGATGCTGAGCACCTCGAGGCTTGTCGCCGAGAGTGTGCAGAAATCAAGTGCAGCAGCAGAAAGAGCGTGCGGCAAACCAGTTCCACCCACCCCTTTCCTCATCGAATTTCTGCCCCAGCTGTGACAGAGGTTGTGGTTCTCCTATTGGACTGTACAACCACCTAAGAACTCATGCTAAGGGTGGAAGCAAGTCTTCCTCGATTCCGAGGGACAGCCTATGATGTTGATGATGATGATGATGAGATTTGAATATAGGAGATATGATTAAAAAGTTTGCAGATGACACTAAAATTGGCTCTGTGGCTGATAATGAAGAGGAAAATCATGGACTGCAGGAGGATATCAATCTACTGGTCAGGTGGGCAGAGCAGTGGCAAATGGAATTTAATTTGAAGAAGTGTGAGGTAATGCACTTGGGAAGGGCTAACAAGGAAAAGGTATACACATTAAACGGTAGGCCACTTAGAACTGGAGATGAACAAAGGGACCTTGGAGTGCTTGTCCACAGATCCCTGAAAGTAGCAGGTCAAGAACGCATATGGAATGTTTGCCTTTATTGGCCAAGGCATAGAATATAAGAGCTGGGCGGTTATGCTTAAATTGTATAATACTTTGGTTAGGCCACAGCTGGAATACTGCGTGCAGTTCTGGTCGCCGTATTATAGGAAGGATGTGATTGCGCTGGAGAGGGCGCAGAGCAGATTTACTAGGATGCTGCCTGGAATGGAGGATCTTGGTTATGAGGACAGATTGGATAGGCTGGGTTTGATTTCCTTGGAACAGAGGAGGTTGAGGGGAGACCTCATTGAGGTGTCTATCATTTTGAGGGGCCTGGATATAGTGGATAGCAAAGGCGTATTTCCCTTGGTGGAGGGGTCAATTACGAGGGGGCATAGGTTTAAGATGGTTGGTGGAAGGTTCAGAAAGGTTTGAGGGGGTCTTCTTTACACAGAGGATTTTGGGGGTCTGGAACTCTCTGCCTGGAAAAGTGGTAGAGGCAGAAACCCTCACCACATGTAAAAGATGCTTGGATGGGCACTTGAAGTGCCGTAACCTGCAGGGTTACGGACCTAGAGCTGGTAAGTGGGATTGGACTGGATAACATCTTGTTGGCTGGCGCAGATACGATGGTAAGTACTGCAGGGAATCTAATACGGCCAGAATGATCTCCTGGACTAGTTTTGATCGCCTGGATGGGTCAGAGAAGAATTTTCCCAGATTTTATTTCCCCAATTGGCCTTGGTTTTTATCTTTTTTTGCCTCTCCCAGGAGAACACACGGCTTTGGTTGGGGTGGAGTGTCGACTGTTTCAGTCTAAGGGGTGTCGCAGTTGTGTGGGGCGGACTGGTTGGGCCGGATACTCTTTACCTGTCCGCCATTGTTCATTGTTCATAGGTTTATATGTAACCTTCAGGGCTGCTGACCCAGGGCAGTCTGGCTCTTGTCGGCCGGTGCAGACACGATGGGCTGAAATGGCCTCCTTCTGCGCTGTAAATTTCTATGTTTCTATGAGGAAAATTGGATAGCCTGGGGTTGTTTTCTTTGGAACAGAGGAGGCTGAGGGGAGACCTGATTGAGGTGTATAAAATTCTGAGGGATCTTGATAGAGTGGATAGCAAGGACCTATTTCACTTAGCAGAGGGGTCAACAACCAGGGGGCATAGATTTAAAGTCATTGGTAGGAGATGTAGAGGAGATTTGAGGGGAAATTTCTTCACCCAGAGGGTGGTGGGGGTCTGGAACTCACTGCCTGAAAGGGTGGTAGAGGCAGAAACCTTCATCACATTTAAAAAGTACTTGGATGTGCACTTGAAGTGCCGTAACATACAGGTCTACGGACCCAGAGCTGGAAAGGGGGATAAGGCTGTATAACTCTTTGTCGGCCGGCACGGACACAATGGGCCGAAATGGCCTCCTTCCGTGCTGTAAATGTCTATGATTCTATGACACACACTGAGACAGCGCAGATCCAGAGGGTGAGCCCAGTAATGAGTCAGTGCCTTCAGGAGAAGAATGGAGGAATTTGGAGGGGAAAAGGACCCGAATAATTCAATGCTTTGAGAGATTTTCTTTTCCTGTTTTCACAGTTCGATGTCCAGGGCAAGATTGGAATCCGCGGATCGGCAACAACATGACTGATTTCCCAGAGATGTGTGCGTTGCTGCTTCTCTCCATTGTTTTATTGTTGTCTTGAAGTCCTACTCATTCTGAAGTGTATCAATAAACTCGACAAGCGCCTGTTAATGCATTCTCGCCATTAAAATCGATGGATTTTGGAAAATAAGAAAAGACTTGCATTTCTATAGCGCCTTTCGCCACCTCAGGACGTCCCAAAGCGCTTTACAGCCAATTAAGTACTTTTTATGTGTAGTCACTGTTATAATGTAGCGAATGCGTAAGTGAATTTACTCGCAGCAAGCTCCCACAAACTGCAGGCAGATAAAGAGCAAATAATCTGAGCAAATAAATGCAGGATCTTTCTTGCTGTTTGTGGGATCGTTACCTATAATTACATTGTGGGCGGTAACCTTCTGGGGCCGGGACGTTTAGCGGCCGGCGTGGAAGTCCCGCCTCCACCACGGAATTGCTTTTCCCGCCCCTTGAAGGCAACGGAGAGCAATCTCCAGCATCCACTTTCTTTGGCGACGGTTCCCGGGACACTCCTGGGGCAGGGACCGATGCGCGACGCGAATGTTCCACATGGCACTGACACGCTTCAACACCCCTCCCCTTCGATTAAAGGGGTCGGGGCCGCCAGGCAGTCTGCACGGCATCTGACGGGCCTCCACTGGGCCCAGCAGGGCAGCGTGGAACCGGGCCTGCAGCTCGGCCCCCAAGACGGAGTGCCGGGCTGCACGACAGCGGCACGGACCACGCCCGGTCTGCCATCGTCGATCCGGCCCCCGAGAGTCAGCCGACAAAATAAGATGGCGGCCCGGGGCACTGGCCCTTTAAGCACTGCCTCTGGAGTAGATGTCTCAGCGGTTGACATCTGCTCGCACCAGCCTCGCGGTCTGCGGGGCAATTTCCCCTGCGGGGCATTAAAGGGTCACGCGGGGCGGTGAGGGCTCGCCGTGCACGCCAAGGATGCGTCATCGCTGGTTGCGCGGTGGCCCGGGGCGCTAACCATGGGGCGCATGCTGCCGCGATAGTGCCTCTGCAAACGGCCGCTCAATTTCCTGGAAGCCGGAAGCATTCCCCTCCCCCGAGCGAAAAGTGTCTTGCGCCCCGCTCGCGCCCCCCCGGAGGCGCTAACGTGGCTATAAAAAGGGACAATTGCACTCCCCACGTACTTGCAGCACAGAAAGAGGCCATTCAGCCCAACCAGTCCATGCCGGCATTTATGCTCCACTCGAGCCTCTTCTCGCCTTTTCTCATCTAAATCTATCAGCATAACCCTCTATTCCGTTCTCCCTCATATGCTTGTCTAGCCTCCCCTTAAATGCATCAATACTATTCGCTTCAATCACTCCCTGTGGTAGCAAATTCCACATTCTCGCCACTCTCTGGGTAAAGAAGTTTCTCCTGAATTCATTATTGGATTTATTAGTGATTAACATATATTTACGGCCCCTAGTTCCGGTCTACCCCACAAGTGGAAACATCATCTCCACGATTACCCTATCCAACCCTTTCAGAATTTTAATGACCCCCAGCAGGTCGCCTCACAGCCTTCTGTTTTCTAGAGAAAAGAGCCCCAGCCAGTTCAGCCTTCCCTGATAGGTAAAACCTCTCAGTTCTGGTATCATTCGAGTAATTATTTTTTGCACCTTCTTCAGTGCCTCCATATCCTTTTTATAATATGAAGACCAGAACTTGTGCACAGTGCTCCCAGTGTGGTCTAACCAGGATTCTGTGCAAGTTTAACATAACTTCTCTGATTTTCAATTCTACCCCTCTAGCAATGAACCCCAGTGTTGTGTTTGCTTTTTTTGTAGCATTATTAACCTGTGTCGTTAGTGATTGGTGTATCTGTGTCCCCTGGTTCCTCTGTTCCTAGACCCCATTGAGACACTTATTTCCCAAAGAGGATGTGGCCTCGTTATTCTTCCAACCAAAATATACCACCTTACACTTGTCTATAATGAAGTTAATTTGCAAATTCCACACCCATTCTGCAAGTTTATTAATGTCTTCCTGTATTGTGTTACAGTCCTCCTCAGTATTAACTAAACTCCAATTTTGTGCCATCCGCAAATTTTAAATTTGCCCTTTTGATTTACGAGCCCAAATCATTTATGTATACAGTGAACAACAGTAGTCCCAGCACCGATCCTTCAGTGCAAAATGGCTTACACAACTGCCTACAAGTTCATTTTACTTCAAAGTTAATAATTCTGTTTGAAATGTTTCTGAATTGATATAAGGCCCTTTACAGAATTAGACATACACAGGTCTCCTTGCAATATATTTTTCCAATGGTTGTTGTGATGACATTTCACCACCAGAGGGGGGTAGAGGGAAGCGGTTCACTGGACAGCTGGAGGCTTGTTCGCCATCTCTGAAGACAGTTGGTCATTTTCTTTTCCTGGCGAGTTCGATCCAGGGTAATGAGACACAAAATGAGACTTGCAATCTAATTTCAAAATAGTGGTCGTCCAATCTTTTACATCCACCAGAGAGAGCAGACGTCTAACATCTCATCCGAAAGACAGCACCTCCGCCAGTGCAATACTCCCTCAGTACTGCCCCTCCAACACTGCGGTGCACCCTCAGTACTGACCCTCCGACAGTGCAACGCTCCCTCAGTACTGCCCCTCCGACAGTGCAGCACTCCCTCAGTACTGCCCCTCTGACAGTGCAGCGCTCCGTCACTACTGCCCCTCTGACAGTGCAGCGCTCCCTCACTACTGCCCCTCCGACAGTGCAGCGCTCCCTCAGTACCGCCCCACTGACAGTGCGGCACTCCCTCAGTACTGCCCTGCCGACAGTGCAGTGCTCCCTTAGTACTGCCCCTCTGAGTGCAGCTCTGCTGGATTACGGGCTCAGGTCCCTGGCGTTGAATTCGAACCCACGACCTTCTGAGACGTAACTAAGTCTGGATGATTTAATGTTCGGGGACACTGAAGCCGATTGTAGCACCTCCCACTGCTGATCCCTGAGAGAACAGGAGGATCAGCACAGGTGGGGGATGGAGCCGGGCCCTCCGCACTCTGTGTGGGGCCCAGTCCTTAAGCAGTTGCTGCATTCGTCTCCTGACCAGGGAACCCTGGATCGATATTTCCCACTGCAGCAATGCATTTTAGTCAAATCGTATCACACTGTCCTTGAATGTTGTTGAAGGACTTTCATTAATGAGAGAGCCTCTGTGCGACGGTAAAATATTAATTTCTCAAATGGACTGAAATGCGGCTATGAAATGACAAGTGACCCAGCTGTCCCTGTGATTCATGCGCTGTGTTCCACTGTGCAGGAGAACACCACCCTCTCCAGGTCACACACCATCCCCACTTGGAAATCTATTGCCATTCCTTCATCATCGCTGGGTCAACATCCTGGAACTCCCTCCGTAACAGCACTGAGGGAGTACCTTCACCACACGGACTGCAGCAGTTCAAGAAGGCGGCTCACCACCACCTTCTCAAGAGCAATTAGGGATGGGCAATAAATGCCAGCCTTGCCAACGACGCCCACATCCCAAGAATGAATTTTTTAAAAAGACTGACATAGATTGCACAGCACACATCCTTGTTTTCAAATCTTTCCATGGCCCTCGTCTCTCCCTATCTCCATAATCTCCTCCAGCCCCATGACACCCCCTCCCGCTCCCCCCCCCCCCCCACCCCCACACCTCGTGATATCTGCACTCCTCTAATTCTGCCCTCCTGAGCATCCCCGATTATAATCGCTCCACCATTGGTGGCCGTGCCTTCAGCTTCCTGGGTCCCAAGCTCTGGAATTCCCTCCCTAATCCTCTCTGCCTCTCTCTCCTCTGTTGGACATGTTGGAGAGTTGAGAGTTAATAATCAAACTAAACTATTGTCGCCACCCTGGTCGATGGGGCAACTGCTTGCCTGGTGATCACAAGGAGAGATGGAACATGGAACATGGATAAAGAGTTCTGTCCCACTGTCTGCTTCTCGGCTGCCAGGAGTGCTGGCTAACACTGACCCCGACCACCAGTAGAAGTGTAGTCTACACCATAGCTGCTTTGAAATAAACAACCAGTGTAATCTTAAATCGGGAGGTATCAGATGGGAGTCACGGACTGTCTATGCATGAAGCCATCTTTGTGAAACAAAGAAAACCTTACATTTATATAATGCCTTTCATGACCACCGGATGTCCCAAAACGCGTTACAACCAATGAAGTACTTTTGGAGTGTAGTCACTGTTGTAATGTGTGAAACACGGCAGCCAATTTGCACGTAAGCGCCCACAAACAGCAATGTGAGAATGACCAGATAATCTGTTTTTGTTATGTTGATTGATTGAGGGATAAATATTGGCCTCAGGACACCGGAGATAACTCCCCTGCTCTTCTTCAACACAGTGCCATGGGATCTTTTACATCCACCCGAGAGGGCAAACGGGGCCCAGGTTTAACATCTCATCTGAAAGACAGCACCTCTGACTGTGCAGCATTCCCTCAGTACTGCCCCTCCGACAGTGCGGTGCTCCCTCAGTACTGTCCCTCCGATAGTGCAGCGCTCTCTCAGCACTGCCCCTCCGACAGTGCGGTGCTCCCTCAGTACTGCCCCTCCGACAGTGCAGCACTCCCTCAGTACTACCCCTCCGACAGTGCAGCACTCCCTCAGTACTACCCCTCCGACAGCGCAGCACTCCCTCAGCACTGCCCCTCTGACAGTGCAGCACTCCCTCAGTACTGCACTGGAGTGTCAGCCTGGATTTTTGTGCTCAAGTCCCTGGAGTGGGACTCAAACCCACCACCTTCTGACTCAGAGGCGAGAGTGCTGCCCACTGAGCCACAGCTGACACTATGCAGCATGAAACCATCGTTGTGGTAAACAAGCAGTGTATAAAGAGGGCGAGGTTGTGAGCTAGGTCGGGTAGCAGGAGCGAGGGAAATCCCAATTGCTGCCCTTTGTGTTGTGTGGACTGATCACTGACACTGTCACTCGCCTGTCCTGTTGTCGGCGTGTTGTCGGGCCCACAGAGGGAGGCTGACTCAACATCTTCCTGAAAGCTTACTGTTATGTATGTAAACATTACCGATGTGTAAGACTTGCCACCGGGGGGCGCACCTGTGGGAGACCCAAGGGTCACCTGCACACCCCGGGCAAGCAGGTGTAAAATGCAGTCTACCATGCCTCCTCACTCTGGAGTTACATTAAAGAGACCAAGGTCACAACAGTTTGAGGTACGATATACAGTCTTGTGGAGTTATTCTGAATATAACAACTATCTCCTTGACCAAGACCTGTCCTAATTTCTCCTAATGCGGCTCAGTGTCAAATTTCATCTGATTTACGCACCAGTGAAGCACCTTGGGATGTTTTACCACGTTAAAGGTGCTATATAAATACAAGTTGTTGTTGACATATGAACTGGGACTGTGACGATGGGAATACGTGACAAAGGATTAAAATGAATGACCCTCGAGCGAGGCCACTGATTGGAAGTAATGTTTTTCCTGTTTGGAGGTGGAACATGCTCCAGCAACAGCAGCCGAGGCTGATCACCTTCAGTCCTTAGAAAACAATGCTGGGACATTGGGAACGGGATGGAGGCTCCCGAGACTGATGACTATGATGATGACTGTACTGTTGGAGAGAACAGGCCGGGATTGGATGGACGGGGGGTGAGGTTGGAGGATTATCCTGGAGCTTTAGTGGATCAGGGAGTATTTACACAGAACTTTCCCTCAGGAGATTAGATGGGTGGGTAGTCCACTATTGGGACGAGTGTCCATGGGCTGTGGGTGGAGATTGAATGGGTGGGTAGAGTACACTATCGGGGCGAATGTACAGGATCTGCAGATGGCATGGGAGTGATGGGCTGAATGGCTTGCTCTCTCAAGTCCTTGCTCAGTCTCTGTGTTCCTGTCATGGCCCTTACAGATCGGATGAAGTCACATCACACTCTGTAGATGTAACATACCGGTTGAAGTGAGAGATTGCGGTGGGGCTTTGACCTTGAGTGCGAGAACACTGGCACCCAGCGTCGCGGGATGGGAGCGGGCTGAAGACGTTCGGCGTCTGACCGCAGCCGTGCTGAATGGCAGCGGCAACATCGTGTGCAGGACGGGAGAGGGAAATTCAGCAGCGACAGGTAAACCAGGCTGATCTTTAACATGTCCCACTGACCGGGGAGGCACTCAGACCATTAGCTGTTTTATTGGGAAGGTTGCTGGAGACCAAAGCCTCAAGGTAAAGCTCCCTGTGATCCGCCCCATGAAATATCCCTGCTGCAACATCAGAGGAGTATCGTCCACTGAACCAGTGGGACATTAGGGCTAAAATTCTGGTCGGAGGCTTCCTTTGGACAAACGCCTGCCACCCGTTGCCGACACCATTCGCTCTGAGTGGGAGTGCCAGTTGTGGAATAGACTTGTGGTGAAACTGGGTGACACAAAATAATTTTGTGTTGGACCCTCATACTTGGAGAGGACACTGACATGCCATCAGTATCGCTGGACTTGAACCCATGTCCCACAGGGTGAAAGTCTGCATCTGTCCATAACACAAACTTGCATTTATATAGCGCCTTTCACCACTATCGGATGTCCAAAAGCACTTTACAGCCAATGAAGTACTTTTGAAGTGTAGTCACTGTTGTAATGCAGGAAACACGATAGCCAATTTGCGCACAGCAAGCTCCCACAAACAGCAATGCGATAATGACCAGATAATTTGTTTTAGTTGATTGAGGGATAAATATTGGTCCAGTACCACCGGGGATAACTCCACTGCTCTTCTTTGAAATAGTGCCATGGGAGCCTTACGTCCACCTGCGAGAGCAGACAGGGCCTCGGTTTAAAGTCTCGTCTGAAAGACGGCACCTTTGATAGTACAGCGCTCCCTCACTACTGCCCCTCCGACAGTGCGACACTCCCTCAGTACTGCCCCTCCAACAGTGCAGCTCTCCCTCAGTACTGCCCCTCCGAAAGTGCTGCACTCCCTCAGTACTGCCCCTCCGACAGTGCGGCACTCCCTCAGTACTGCCCCTCTGACAGTGCAGCACTCCCTCAGTACTACCCCTCCGACAGTGCAGCTCTCCCTCAGTACTGCCCCTCCGACAGTGCTGCGCTCTCTCAGTACTACCCCACCAACAGTGCTGCACTCCCTCAGTACTGCCCCTCCAACAGTGCAACATTTCTTTAGTACTACCCTTCCAACAGTGCGGCACTCCCTCAGTACTGCCCCTCCGACAGTGCAGTGCTCCCTCAGTACTGCCCTTCCAACAATACTGTGCTCCCTCATTACTGCCCCTCCGACAGTGCAGCCTCCATCAGTATTGCCCCTCTGACAGTGCAGCGCTCCCTCAGTACTGCTCCTCCGACAGTGTGGCGCTCCCTAAGTACTGCCCCTCCGACAGTGCGGTGCTCCCTCAGTACTGCTCCTCCGACAGTGTGGCGCTCCCTCAGTACTGCCCCTCCGACAGTGCGGTGCTCCCTCAGTACTGCCTCTCCGACAGTGCAGTGCTCCCTCAGTACTGCCCCTCCAACAGTGTGGCGCACCCTCAGCACTGCACTGGGAGTGTCTGCCTAAAATTCTGTGCTCAAGTCTCTGGAGTGGGATTCGAACCCACAACTTCTAGACATCAACTCCGGAGAGCATCAAATCCACATAATTAGTGTTTGGGATTTTACTGAGTGTGACGGTCTGATGGAAAAGCTTGCTCCGATTGCGGTCGGCAACAATGATTGGACACATATCTTGTGGGTTCCTCACATGACCCTCTCACCTCTGATCACCCCACCCCATCAAACAGCCGATTTTTCCCTCATATCCAATATCTTTTATGACTAATAAAGAAAAGTGATTGAAGAAAACGTAAAAGTCAGAATGTTTTTAATGCCCTGTGATATTTCTCCCGGCTGTTGCTGGCAGTAGAGTCCTGGAGTTTAATCTTTAATTCCCGGAGAGTCCGGGACAAACCGGGAACGTTGGATCTCCAGGCCGCCTCCACATGGGGCGGACATTCTCGTATCAATCGTGGGAGCTCCTGAATCAATATTGAAACCACACAATGAAAGCACACGGGTGGGTAATTCCGTACGGCGATCCGATGTTGACGGATTGTGGCTGCGGCAAAATTCTGGGAAGGGATTGATTCTCAGACGCAGTATTTCCAAAAGCAAGCTGCACGGGCACACGGAAAACAACCAGAGTTAGATCGGAAACTACAGGGGGCAATACAGCAGCGTAATAAGTTACAATGCAAGGAAACTAAAGCAGGCACTGTGAGTAGGGTCAGTGGGCAATGAGAGGTGCTGCTGGAGAGAGAGAGAAGCAATTGGTGAATATGGCGAGCTGGGTGGGTAGGTGGGGTTGGGGGATATGGGGATAAGGTGGGTTTGGGGGATATGGGGAGAAGGTGGGTAGTTGGGTTTGGGAGCTATGGGGAGAAGGTGGGTAGGGTGATAGGGGGAGAAGGTGGGTATGTGAGGTTGGGCAATATGGGGGGAGAAGGTGGGTAGGTGGGTTTGGGGGATATGGGGAGAAGGTGAATCCTGGAGGGCGCTGAGCACCTTGAGTCTCATCGCCAAGAACATGCAGAAACAAAGCGCAGGCAGCGGAAGGAGCGTCCTGCAAACCAGACTCCCCACCCGCCCTTTCCTTCAACCACTGTCTGTCCCACCTGTGACAGAGACTGTAATTCCCGTATTGGACTGTTCAGTCATCTGAGAACTCACTACTAGAGTGGACGCAAGTCTTTCTCGATTTCGAGGGACTGCCTATGATGATGGGTCGGTGGGTTTGGGGGAAATGGGGAGAAGGTGGGTCGGTGGGGTTGGGGGATATTGGGAGAAGGTGGGTCGGTGGGTTTGGGGGATATAAGGAGAAGGTGGGTAGGTGGGGTTGGGGGATATTGGGAGAAGGTGGGTCAGTGGGTTTGGGGGATATGGGGAGAAGGTGGGTCAGTGGGGTTGGGGCTTATGGGGAGAAGATGAATCCGGGAGGGCGCTGAGCACCTCGAGTCGCATCACCAAGAGCATGCAGAAACCAAGCGCAGGCAGCGGAAAGAGTGTGTTGCAACCCAGACTCCCCACCTATCCTTTCCTTCAACGACTGTCTATCCCACTTGTGACAAAGACTGTAATTCCCGTATTGGACTGTACAGTTACCTGAGAACTCATTACTAGAGTGGACGCAAGTCTTCCTCGATTTCGAGGGACAGCCTATGATGATGGATCAGTGGGGTTGGGGGATATGGGGAGAAGGTGGGTCGGTGGGGTTGAGCATCTTAAACGGAGTGCATTTTAACAGAGGGGAGGAAATTGCAGAGTGCCCCGCTTTGGGGGGGGAGGGGGGGCGTAACGGCGCAAGGTGGGAGATCGTGTGCCAGGTGTGGAGGTCCCGCCCCACTCGCGCTATTGTGTTACCGCCCCCGAGAGCAAGTGGAATGCAAAATAAGGCAGCCAATTCCTCTGTGGCAAAAGGAGAGGGGCACATGCTATGCATTGAGACACGTGGCGCTGCTGCATGGATGGGGAGGGCCAAGCTACAGCCTCTGTGGGTCCCGACCTGGACCACTGGGAGCGGGGTGCTGGGCTGCCAGATCGCGGCATGGACCCCGCGTTCCACGATTCAATGGGCTGAGACCGGTATGTTGGTGCGCGCCACCTCTCCTTTAAGTAGCGCCCCGCAAGCGGCCGACAGCCTGGTATGCATCCCATGAAGTTGGTACCGCAGGGGGCGTTCCCGAATTGCATGGTGATAACGTCGCCATCGTTGGTGCAGGGGAGCGGGGCATTACCAGTTACCGTACTCGCTAAACTCCCGCGGAATTTAGCGGGAGTCATTAGCTGTGCCGTGCCCAGGCAAAAAGTTGGCTAACGAACAGAAGTGCAAGTGACCTGAATTTCTCCCCCAGATTGCTTTATTTGGGAATGTGGAAAGAGTGGGAATTTCTGGTAAGTAGAATCTGTAAATGGTGAAATTTAGTGTAATGTTTTAATTTAAATCTAAAACTTTATAAACTGTTAAGAGAACAGTTACCTGCCAGTCAGCTGTAAGTGTTTGTCTTGAATAGGTGCTAATCACCAGGAGCAGGGGAGCTGAGTCATCACTTGTAACTTGAGTGAGGCTCCTTTACTATAACAGTAAACAGGTCTGCAGAACACAGAGCGGTCTACAAAGAGGGACTAAACAGAATGTTTTATTTCGGAATGTGGAAAGAGTGGGAATTTCTGGCAAGAGGGGGAAGGAGTTGTTGCTATTTGCCTACATTACTTGCAGTGCTTTGTGTTACAGGTAGATATTTAATTTCCTTATCCATAACTTAATCTACATCAATTACATAGTCAAGAAACTAAACTGTAAGCTAAGTTACTTAAATACAAATGTAATCAAATTGAATTAAATAGAACAAGGTGATATAGGGATGCAAGTGCAGGTGGTGTGCCACAACTGCAGCATGTGGGAATTTTGGGAGAGCATTGTGATCCCGGACAACCACGTTTGCAGTAAGTGCCTGCATCTTGACCAACTTCAGCTCAGAGTTGTTGAGCTGGAGTCTGAGGTGCAGACATTGTGGGGAGAGTTACCTGGACATTTTGATTCCAGAGGCAGTCACACCCCTTAGGTTAGGTAGTGGTGCAGATCTGGTTAGTGGTCAGGGACAGGAGGATGTGACTGCAACTCAGGCAGGTAAGGGAACCCCAGGTGCAGTGCTGGAGGAACCTCAGCATTTGCCCTTATCCAACAGCTATGAGGTTCTTGCTGCCTGTGTGGATGAGGGAAAAGCCTGCTGGATGGATGAACAAGCTGACCATGGCATCATGGTGCAGGTGGCCATTCAAAGGGGGGGCAGTGAAAGGGAATGTAGTTGTGGTAGGGGACAGTATAGTCAGAGAGATAGATACATAGATACTGTTCTCTGCAGCCGCGACCGGGAGTTTCAAGGTTGTGTCGCCTGCCCGGTGCCAGGGTTAAAGACATCTCCTCATGGCTAGGGAAGAACTTGGAGTGGGAAGGGGAGGATCCAGTTGTCGTGGTCTACGTAGGAACCAACGACATAGGTAGAACTAGGAATGAAGTTCTGCTGAGAGAGTTTGAGGAATTGGGGTCCATATTAAAAAGCATAAACGCAAAAATAATCTCTGGATTGTTGAGCACACCGGTGCAGTGCCAAGGGAGTGCTGCACTGTTGGAGATACTTCTTTCGGATGAGACGTTAAGCTGAGGCTGCATCTACTCTCTCAGGTGGATGTAAAAGATCCCATGGCATTATTTCGAAGAGCAGGGGAGTTATCCCTGGTGTCCTAGCCAATATTTATCCCTCAATCAACATAACAAAAACAGATAATCTGGACATTATCATATTGTTTGTGGGAGCTTGCTGTGCGCAAATTGGCTGCCATGTTTCCTACATTACAACAGTGACTACACTTCAAAAGTACTTCATTAGCTCTAAAGTGCTTTGAGATGTCCGGTGGTTGTGAAAGGCACTAAATAAATGTAAGTCCTTTCTCTCTCTCTCTTTCTTTCTCTCAGGGAAGAGTGACCATAATATGATAGGATTTTATATTAAAATTGAAAGTGATTTAGTTAAATCCGAAACTATGGTCTTAAATCTAAGCAAAGCAAACTATATAGGTATTAGGGCGAGTTGGCTAAGGTAGATTGAGAAACTACATTAAAAGGATAGCATTTGAAGAATTAATACATAATAGAATTAATACATAATTTACATTCCTTTTAAGGCACAAAAACCCACAGGAAAAGTGGTCCAACTGTGGCTAACAAGAGAAGTTAAAGATAGTATTAGATCAAAGGAAGAGGCTTATAATGTTGCCAAAAACAGCAGTAAGCCTGAGGATTGGGAGTATTTTAGAATTCAGCAGAGGAGGACCAAGAAATTGATCAAGAAAGGGAAAATAGAATGAGAGTTAACTGGCAAGAGGCATAAAAACAGACTTTGAAAACTTCTATAGGTATGTAAAAAGGAAAAGATTTGCAAAAGTAAATGTGGGTCTCCTGCAGGCTGAGACAGGAGAAATTATAATGGGGAATAAAGAAATGGCAGAGAAATTAAACAAATACTTTGTGTCTGTCTTCACAGAAGAAGATGTCAAAACCTTCCCGGAAATAATGGAAAACCAAGGGTCTAGCGAGAATGAGGAACTGAAAGAAATTAGTATTAATAAAAAAATAGTATTGGAGAAAATAATGGAACTGAAAACTGATAAATCCCCTGGACCTGATGGCCTACATCCTGGGGGTTTGAAAGAGGTGATATAGAGATAGTGGATGCATTGGTTGTCATCTTCCAAAATTTCATAGATTCTAGAACAGTTCCCGCGGATTGGAAGATAGCAAATGTAATCCCACTATTTAAGAAAAGAGGGAGAGAAAACGGGGAACTACAGACCAGTTAGCCTGACATCAGTAGTGAATAATAAAAAGATTGGGCAGAATCAACATGGAATTATGAAAGAGAAATCATGTTTGACAAATCTGTTCGTTTTTTGAGGTTATAACTTACAGAATAGATAAGGGGGAACCAGTGGATGTGGTGTATTTGGATTTTCAGAAACATTCGATATGATGCCACACAAGAGGTTATTAAACAAAATTCGGGCTCATGGGATTGGTGGTTATATACTAGCAAGGATTGAGAATTGGTTAACGGACAGAAAACCAAGAGTAGGAATAAACGGGTCATTTTCGGGTTGGCAAGCTGTAACTCATGGGTCCCGCAGAGATCGTTGCTTGGGCCTCAGCTATTCACAATCTATATCAAGGATTTGGAAGAGGGGACCAAATGTAATATATCCAAGTTTGCTGATGATATAAAGCTAGGTGGGAATGTAAGTTGTGAGGAGGATGCAAAGAGACTTCAAGAGGATATAGATGGGCTAAGTGAATGGGCAAGAACATGGCATATGGAATATAATGTGGAGAAATGTGAAGTTATCCATGTTGGAAGGAAAAATAGAAAAGCAGAGTATTTTTTAAATGGTGAGAGATTGGGAAATGTTGGTGTTCAGAGGGACCTGGGTGTCCTTGTACACAAATCATTGAAAGTTAAAATGCAGGGACAGCAAGCAATTAAGAAAGCAAAGGTATGTTGGCCTTTATTACAAGAGGATTTGAGTATAAGAGTAAAGATGTCTTACTGCAATGACATAGGGCCACACCTGGAGTATTGTGTACAGTTTTGGTCTCCTTATCCAAAGAAGGATATATTTGCCATGGTGGGAGTGCAATGAAGGTTCACCAGACTGATTCCTGGGATGGGGGGATTGTCCTATGAGGAAAGATTGAGTAGACTAGCCCTATATTCTCCAGAGTTTAGAAGAATGAGAGGTGATTTCAATGAAACATACAAAATTCTTACAGGGCTTGACAGGGTAGGTGCAAGGAGGATATTTGCTCTGGCTGGGGAGTCTAGAACCAGGGGTCACACTCTCAGAATAAGGGGTCGGCCATTTAGGACTGAGATGAGGAGAAATTTCTTCTCTCAGAGGGTTGTGAATCTTTGGAATTCTCTACCCCAGAGGGCTGTGGAGGCTCAGTCATTGATTATATTCAACACAGGGAATGAAGGGATATGGGGTTTGGGTGAGAAAGTACAGGAGAGGTTGCCAGGACTGGAGAATTTTAGCTATGAGGAAAGATTGGATAGGCTGGGGTTGTTTTCTTTGGAACAGAGGAGACTGAAGGGAGACTTAATTGAGGTGTATAAAATTATGGAAGGCCTAGAGTCATGATTTTATTGAATGGCGGAGCAGGCTCGAGGAGCAGAATGGCCTACTCCTGTTCCTATTTCTTATGTTATGGTTGCCAGAGTGGGTAGGTGGGGTTCAGGGATGTTGTGGGTAGGTGGGTACAGGACATTGACAAGTGTTACTAGATATGAGAAGCAAGGTAATGGATGTATAAACTCGGCCCTGCAGCACAAATCCCAAGTCAGAGGAGGAAACTGAAGTTGAAAACTTTGAGCTCACGGACTGTGTTTAAAAGTTGACTGATCCTCTTGGTGTTGGCAAAGACCATACATCACCAACTGGGACAAGGCCATGCCCAACACTCTGAACCACTTAGTGAAGAATTATTGAATCATAGAAATTTACAGCATGGAAGGAGGCCATTTCGTCCCATTGTGTCCACGCCGGCCGATAAAGGGCTATCCAGCCTAATCCTACTTTTCAGCTCTTGGTCCTTAGCCCTGTAGGTTACGGCACTTCAAGTACATATCTAAGTACTTTTTAAAGGTGGACCAGGAAAAAAAGTTCTCAATTAGGGTAAAGCCAATTTTGCTGAGCTGAGATGGGATTTGGCCAAGGTGGACTGGAAACGGCTACTTGATGGTAAATCTGTGTCAGAGCAGTGGGAGGCATTCAAGGAAGAGATCCTGAGGGTAAAGAGCAAGTATGCTCCCTTAAAAAAAAAAGGGTGGGGCTAACAAATCTAGAGCCCCTTGGATGCTAAGGTAAAATTGGCTCAGAGGCAGGAAGCAAAGGGTAATGGTTGATGGGTGTTTTTGTGACAGGAAGGCTGTATCCAGTGGGGTTCCGCAGGGCTCAGTGCTGGGTCCCTTGCTTTTTGTGGTATATATCAATAACTTGGACTTGAATGTTGGGGGTATGATTAAGAAGTTTGCAGGTGACACTAAAATAAGCTGTGTGGTTGATAATGAAGAAGAAAGCTGTGAATTGCAGGAAGATATCAATGTACTGGTCAGGTGGGCAGAACAGTGGCAAATGGAATTCAATCCGGAGAAGTATGAGGCAATGCACATAGGGAGGGCTAACAAGGAAAGGGAATACACATTAAATGATTGCACTCTGAAAAGTGTAGAGGAACAAAGGGACCTTGGAATGCTGGCCAAAGATCCCTAAAGGTAGCAGGCCAGATAGATAAGTTGGTTAAGAAGGCATATAGAATACTTGCCTTTATAGTCTAGGCATAGAATACAAGAGCAGGGAGGTTATGCTTGAACTGTATAAAACACTGGTTAGGTCGCAGCTGGAGTACTGTGTGCAGTTCTGGTCACCACATTACAGGAAGGATGTGATTGCACTGGAAAGGGTGCAGAGGAGATTTACAAGAATGTTGCCTGGCCTGGAGAATTTTGGCTATGATTGGAGATGCTGGGTCTGTTTTCTTTGGAACAGAGGAGGCTGAGGGGAGACCTGATTGAGGTTTATAAAATTATGAGGGGCTTGGATGGAGTGGATAGGAAGGACCTGTTTCCCTTGGCAGAGGGGTAAACAACCAGGGGACATAGATTTAAAGTAATTGGGGGGAGGTTTAGAGATGATATGAGGGAAAATGTATTCACCCAGAGGATAGTGGGGGTCTGAGACTCACTGCCTGAAAGGATGGTAGAGGCAGAAACTGTCATCACCTTTAAAAGGTACTTGAAATGCCGTAATCTGCAGGGCTACGGACCAAGAACTGGAAAGTGGGATTAGGCTGGATAGCTCTTGGTCGGCCGGCGTGGACACAATAGGTCGAATGGCCTCCTTCCGTGCTGTAAACTTCTACGGTTCTATGATTCTATGAGGGTTTCTGCTTCTACCACCCTTTCAGGCAGTGAGTTCCAGACCCCCACCACCCTCTGGGTGATAAAAGTTCCCCTCAACTCCCCTCTAATCCTCCTACCAATTATTTTAAATCTATGCCCCCTGGTTGTTGACCCCTCTGCTAAGGGAAATAGGCCCTTCCTATCCACTCTATCTAAGCCTCCCATAATTTTAGACACTTCAGTTAAGTCTGCCCTCATCCTCCTCTGTTCCAAAGAAAACAATTCTAGCCTATCCAATCTTTCCTCATAGCTAAAATTCTCCAGTTCTGGCAACATCCTTGCAAATCTCCTCTGTACCCTCTCTCATACAATCACTTCTTTCCTGTAATGTGGTGACCAAAACTGCACACAGTACTCTAGCTGTGGCCAAACTAGTGTTTTACACAGTTCAAGCATAACCTCTCTGCTCTTATATTCTGTGCCTTGGCTAATAAAGGAAAGTATCCTGCATGCCTTCTTAACCACTTTATCTACCTGTCCTGCTACCTTCAGGGATCTGTGGACAAGCACTCCAAGATCTCTTTGTTCCTCTACATTTCTCAGTGTCCTACCATTTAATGTGTATTCCCTTGCCTTGTTAGCCCTCCCCAAATGCATTACCTCACACTTATCCGGAATTATCCATTTGCCATTGTTCTGCCCACCTGACCAGTCTATTGATATCTTTCTGCAGTCTACAGCTTTCTTCTTCATTATCAACCACACAGCCTATTTTTCTATCATCTGCACTCAATATCTCGTTCCATTAAAAGGCTGACATTGCTCCACAAACTGCTAAAATCGCAGCAGCTGCCCTTGTTGTTTGCACATTGATTCCCTTCCTTTCCCTGTCCAACCCCCGCCACCCCGCCCCCCCCCCCCCCACTCCCCTCCCTGATCCCATGCAGTCCCTGGTCTGATTACCCTCTCTCTGGACCCACATCATGTTTGGATCACATTTAGGGGAGAGAGTGGAGTGGGGGGGGGGGATCGAATTTTTCCCACTTTAGCAAAGTAACTTGGGCAGAAAGCTTATTTGTGCAGAAATTAATTTTCTGTTGAAGGCACAGCGACAAAAGTGGAATAACCCCCAGGGAAATTCATCTCCCCCCGCAATGTGTGGATCAGATTTACAAGAAAATAATGCATTCATATTTTTTTAATGTGGAGGATGGTTTCAATCAGGAGTTTGGGAGTTTATATAGACACTTAAAAAATGGGTTGAGAGTTCAGACGTTGAGAAGATATTTTATGAGGGTACGGTAGTGTGGAGATATTGTTACTGGACCAATAAATCCAGAGACCATGAGTTGAAATCCCACCAGGGCAGTTTGAGTATCTGAAATTCAGTTTAAAATAATCAAAAAGCTGTGTAAAAGTGACTATGAAGCTGTCGGATTGTTGTAAAAACCCAACTGGGTCACTGTTGTCCCCTTCAGGAAGGAAATAAGAACATAAGAAATAGGAGCAGGAGGAGGCCATTCGGCCCCTCGAGCCTGCTCCTCCATTCAATAAGATCATGGCTAATCAGTAACCTCAACTCCACTTTCCTGCACTATCCCCATATCCCTTGATTCCCTTAATATCCAAAAATTTATCGCTCTCTGTCTTGAATGTACTCAACGACAGAGCATCCACAGCCCTCTGGGGTAGAGAATTCCAAAGATTCACCACCCTCTGAGTAAAGAAATTTTTCCTCATCTCAGTCCTAAATGGCTGACCCCTTATCCTGAGACTGTGACCCCTGGTTCTCGACTCCCCAGCCAGAGGAAACATCCTCCCTGCATCTACCCTGTCAAGCCCCATTACCTGATCTGGGCCTATATTTGACTCCAGTCCCACACCAACATGGTTGACTCTTGACTGCCCCCTGAAGTGGTGTAGCGAACCAGCCAATTATACCAAACCATTGACCAGTGTTTCATTAAGAAGGTCCACAACCACCTTCTCAGCACAACTAGCGAATCAATTTTTAAAAAGTCACTCAATGTGAGAACCCTGATGGAAACTCATTGTAAGATGAACGTCACCCCGTTTACTGGATTGTAGTGAAGGAATTCGGTTCACGATGTACGAGTTCTTGTGATCAGTGAGATGTCCTGTCGCTCTTTCCCACTGTAGAGAAAAGGATTATAGACTGTCAGAACCCGAAAGGCCATGGGTCACGGGTCAACGCGACTTTACACCTACGGCCAAGCCCAATCTTGGACACTCCCCAGCACTCTGTCCCAAAGGTGTTCATTCCTTCCTGCGAGACTGTGGGTTACTGGGCAGTGATCAGGAGCAGGAACCCGGTCTGATTTCCCCTCTCTCTCTAACCCAGGGGTCACTGGGCAGTGATCAGAAGCAGGAACTCGGGCTGATTTCCCCTCTCTCTAACCCAGGGGTCACTGGGCAGTGATCAGGAGCAGGAACTCGGGCTGATTTCCCCTCTCTCTCTAACCCAGGGGTCACTGGGCAGTGATCAGGAACAGGAACCCTGGCTGATCTCCCCTCTCTCTACAACCCAGGGGTTACTGGGCAGTGATCAGGAGCAGGAACCCTGGCTGATTTCCCCCCTCTCTCTAACCCAGGGTTCACTGGGCAGTGATCAGGAGCAGGAACACTGGCTGATTTCCTGTCTCTCTATCCCAGGGGTCACTGGACAGTGATCAGGAGCAGGAACCCTGGTCGCACTGAGTCTCGGTCACTCCCTTGCTGGGATCCGGTAACGCAGCACAGATCAGGAACAGGATCCAGTGCTGTTCCAGAGTGTAGCTCAGGTTCATTAAGCAGGAAAATCAGAATGGTTAACAGGGTCGTTACCGGGAGGTTGGAGGTCAAAGGGTCGGGTCTGTGATTGAAAAATATGACAGGAAGCTCCGCCCGTTCAGTCACATAACCAGAGTAACTCCGCAGGTGAAAACACTCCTGAAATGGGGAAGATTGCACGAACACTATTGGGAGAAGAGCAGGGTAATTCTCCCCATCTTTTCAGCTGAGAGCTGAACCAATGTTCCCTCTAATTTATTTTGGGTGCGCGGCCCATTCGGATTTCCGTCCATGCGAGTTTCTTCCATTTAAAAGCCGGTGAGCCGGCTGCCCGGGACCTCCAGAGTGTTGCACGGATGCACAGCTTAATGGGAACATTGGGCTAAGCGACCAAGTGGGGAGCACTGGGATTGACGGAGTGAGGCCAAGGGCTGATCGATCATGGGGTGAGCGCTGGGAGTGACGGAGTGAGGCCGAGAGCTGATCGACTGAGGGGTGAGCACTGGGAGTGGTGAATGACAGCAGTCTTATCAACAATTGCCCGGTTCACTCACCTCTGCAAGCTCTGCCAGTTTGCGCCTCATTGTTGGTTCTGGAACAGACAGAAGATGAGCTCAGGGTTAGTGGCAGTTTTCAGTTTCCAACCAATCACAACTTGCTCTGTTTGGGGCGATTTTCAATTTTCTCGCTTTCGACCCAGATGCTGCTGATTGGCCCGCAGGTTCCGGAGCCACGACCCCTCGACCAATCATCACTGGGAATCAGGGCAGCGTGTGCCGACAGCTCATCCAACCATAGGGCACAGCCCTGCTCTCACCCAACTTCCACTCACACTCACGTTACACACTCACAATCTCGTACACAAGAACTCTCACTCTCTCTCTCTCTCTCTCGCGCAAACTCACAGTAGGGAAACAGTTAGAAAGTGAGAGAACTTTCTTCCCAAGGTGAGTGGCACCCAATTTCAAGGACTGTTGGTTTGCAAAGTGAATTTAACCAGTTAACAGGGGTAGTGCGATGTACTTTGTTATTTTCTACTTTACATAAAAACAGGAGGAGCCTGTTCCACCAGGTGTGATATGGAACATAAGAAATAGGAGCAGGAGTCGGCCATACGACCCCTCGAGCCTGCTCCACCATCAGAAAGACCATGGCTGATCTTCTACCTCAACTCCACTTCCCACCCGATCCCCATATTCCTTGGTTCCCTTAGTGTCCAAAACTCTTTGGATTTCGGTCTTGAATATACTCAATGACTGAGCATCCACAGCCCTCTGGATTAGAGAATTGCAAAGATTCACCACCCTCTGAGTGAAGAAATTTCTCCACATCTCAGTCTTAAATGGTCAACCCCTTATTCTGAGACTGTGACCCCTGGTTCTAGAATCCCCAGCCAGGGGGAAACATCCTCGCAGCATCTATCCTGTCAAGCCCTGTAAGAATTTTAAACATTTCAATGAGATCACCCAACATTCTTCTAAAGTCTAGAGAATATAGACCAAATCTACTCAATCTCTCCTCATAGGACAACCCTCTCATCCCAGGAATCAGCCTAGTGAGCCTTCGTTGCACTATCTCTAAAGCAAGTATATTTTTCCTAAGGTATGCAGACCAGAACTGAACATAAAACTCCAGGTGTGGTCTCACCAATGCCCTGTATAATTGTAGTAAGATTTCTTTACTCTTATATTCTAATCCTTTCGGGTAATAAAGGCCGACAAACCATTCACTTTCTTAACTGCTTGCTGTACCTGCATGTTAACTTTCTGTGATTTGTGTACAATGACACCCAGGTCCTTCTGAATACATGAATTCCAGAGGTGAGGTGAGAATGACTGCCCTTGACATCAAGGCAGCATTTGACCGAGTGTGTCATCAAGGAGCCCTCATAAAACTGAATTCAATGGGAATCAGGGGGAAAACTCTCCACTGGCTGGAGTCATACCTAGCACAAAGGAAGATGGTTGCGGTAGTTGGACTTCAATCATCTCAGCCCCAGGACATCGCTGCAGGAGTTCCTCAGGGTAGTGTCCTAGGCCCAACCATCTTCAGCTGCTTCATCAATGGCCTTCCCTTCATCGTAAGTTCAGAAGTGGGGATGTTCGCTGATGATTGCACAGTGTTCAGTTCCATTCGCAACTCCTCAGATAATGGAGCAGTCCATGCCCATATGCAGCAAGATCTGGATGACATTCAGGCTTGGGTTGATAAGTGGCAAGTAACATTCATGCCACACATGTGCCAGGCAATGACTATCTCAACATGCGAGAGTCTAACCATCGCCCCTTGACATTCAGCAACATTACCATCGCCGAATCTCCCACCATCAACATCCTGGGCGTCACCATTGACCAGAAACTTAACTGGACCAACCACATAAACACTGTGGCAACAACAGCAGGTCAGAAGCTGGGTATTCTGCAGCGAGTGTCTCACCTCCTGAACCCCAAAGCCTTTCCACCATCTACAATGTATAAGACAGGAGTGTGATGGAATACTCGCCACTTGCCTGGATGAGTGAAGCTCCAACAACACTCAAAAAGCTCGACACCATCCAGGACAAAGCAGCCCACTTGATTAGCACCCCATTCATCACCTTAAATATTCATTCCATCCACCATCGGCACACCGTGGCTGCAGTGTGTACCATCTACAAGATGCACTGCAGTAATTAGCCAAGGTTTCTTCTGCAGCACCTCCCAAACCCGTGACCTCACCACCTAGAAGGACACGGGCAGCAGGTGCATGAGAACACCATCACCTCCACATTCCCCTCCAAGTTACACATCATCCTGACGTGGAAGTATATCGCCGTTTCTTCATCGTCACTGGGTCAAAATTCTGGAACTCCCTTCCTAACAGCACTGTGGGAGCACCTTCACCATACGGACTGCAGCGGTTCAAGGCGGCAGCTCACCACCACCTTCTCAGGGCAATTAGGGATGGGCAATAAATGCTAGATTGCCAGCGACGCCCACATCCAGTGAGTGAATTAAAAAAAAACATTTCTAATTCTCTCACAATTTAAAAAGTATTCTGTTTTTCTATTTTCCTACCAAAGTGGCTAACTTCACATTTCCTCACATTATGGGCCCAAATTTCCCCATGAGTTGCATCGTTTTTTTTGGTGTAACTTAATTTTTATGGTGTATCTTTTTAGTTGCAAATATGGCCATTTAATTTGCGCCAGTGTAAGTGAGTTAGTTAGGTTTTTTGTTAGGTCAGTTTTCTTTTCAAAAGGGGGCGTTCCCAGCCACTTACACCATTTATGCCAATTTGGCCAGAAAAACATTGTACTAAACTAACTTAAGGCAGTGCATGTGTCCACTTTTGTCCGCACAGAAAAACCTTACCTAGAGTTAAGGAATCGGCGCAAGCAACTCCATTTAAAGCACCACCAAGCACCAAACAAAGCACGAAAAGTAATAAGCAATTAATTAACAAATAAAATAGAAGGAACCCTGCCCCTAAAGCATCAAAACCAAAGTAATAAACAAACAATAAATAACAAATAAAAAAATTGAGGGAACCTTGCACCTAAAGCACCAAAATCAATCAGTAAATAACAAATAAAAAATAGAAGTCCTACCTTAGTGGGCCGCCGATGAGGGAGCCCATTCGGCCAGGGACGGCGTGCTTTGGGCCCCTCCCACACAGCCTGCAGCACGTACTCACAGATTCGGCCTGCCAGGAGCTACTGCACATGCACATAGACTCTAGCGCGCATGTGCAGAGGTCCCGGCACTGTTTTCAGTGGAGAGGCCAGAATACGGAGGTCTTTTTTCGGCGCGCTTGGAGGCAGACAAAAGCGGCGCAGCTCGAGTGAGGGCACCAGAAAAAGAGGTCAGGGAAATTTGGGCCCATCTGTCAGGTTCTTGCCCACTCACTTAACCTGTCTATATCCCTTTGCAGCCTCTTTGCATCTACCTCACAGCTTACTGTCCTACCTAGCTTTGTATCATCAGCAAACTTTGGTACATTGCACACAGTTCCCTCATCTAAGTCATTGATATAGATTGGAATGAGATTAATATCATCTACAAAAATGTTCTGTTCAGTTCTATATTGTGAGTAAATAGTCCAAGTTCCTAGTCTGCAGTTGGCTGGTTGCAGTCAGGTGTTTATTAAAGCACCGTGGAGAACCTGTCTCCATGGGGACACATGCGCGGTGACAGTAACGTGTTCACATGACAAGCGGTCTCATTGGCTCATGCTCAGGGTCACACGACCATATCCCTGGGTGCTGGGCAGTAAAGGTAAACTCGTGATCATAAGGGACACGTTTACAGAGTGATGCTAAACCCGGTGGAATATCTACTGCTGACAGATTCCCAATGCAAATAAGTAAAACGTCCTTCATCTTGCCTCAGAACCGAAATTCCAGCTATCCTGAATGATCTTTTATTATTTTCACTGCACCGTTAAAAACAATAATATTCTGCCCGAGATCAGGTGCTGAGAATATTTTACCCTTTTACTCTGTCCCTCAGCCATTAAAACCCAGCAACTCAATTATTTTATTTTAAAACACTCTGCTTATGCTTTCATATATAAAATGCACTATAACCGTTTGATCTCTCCCCTCATCACATCCCAGGATGGCCAAAGTTCTTTAAAGCCAATACATTTTACTTTTGGAGTTTACTCATTGTGGTAATGTCGGAAACACGGCAGCCAATTTGCGCACAGCAAGCTCCCACAAAAAGAAATGAGATAATGACCAGATAATCTGTTTTAGTGATGTTGGTTGAGGGATAAGTATTGGTCAGGACACCAGGGAGAACTCCCCTGCTCTTCTTCAAATAGTGGCCCTGGGATCTATTAAGTCCACCCGTGAGGACAGACAGAACCTTGGTTTCAACATCTCATCAGAAAGACCTCACCTCCGACAGTACAGCACTCATAGGAACACAGTAACAGGAGGAGGCCATTTTACACCTAAAGCCTGCTCCGCCATTCAATGGCTGATCTGTGACCCAACTCCATATACCCGCCATTGTCCCATATCCATTAATACCTTTGGTTAACAAAAAATCTATCAATCTATCAATTTACAATTAACAATTGATCTAGCATCAATTGCCATTTGCGGAAGAGAGTTCCAAACATCTACCTCCCTTTGTGTGTAGAAGTGTTTCCTTATTTCACTCCTGAAAGGTCTGGCTCTAATTTTTAGACTATGCCCCCGAGTCCTAGACTTCCCAACCAGTGAAAATTGTTTCTCTCTATCTACCCTATCTGTTCCCCTTAATATCTTGAAAACTTCGATCAGATCATATTTAATAAATCATTGGAAAAAGGTGTAGTGCCAGAGGATTGGCATGTAGCTAACGTAATAACTATATTTAAGAACATAAGAAATAGGAACAGGAATAGGCCATATGGCCCCTCGAGCCTGCTCTGCCATTCAATAAGATCATGGCTGATCTGATCATGGACTCAGCTCCACTTTCCTGCCTGCTCCCCATAACCACTTATCGTTTAAGAAACTGTCTATTTCTGTCTTAAATTTATTCAATGTCCCAGCTTCCACAGCTCTCTGAGGCAGCGAATACCACAGATTTACAACCCTCTGAGAGAAGACATTTCTCCTCATCTCTGTTTTAAATGGGCAGCCCCTTATTCTAGTCTCTCCATCAGTGGAAACATCCTCTCTGCATCCACCTAGTCAAGCCCCCTCATAATCTTATACGTTTCGATAAGATCACCTCTCATTCTTCTGAATTCCAATGAGTAGAGGCCCAACCTACTCAACCTTTCCTCAAAAGTCAGCCCCTCATCCCCGGAATCAACCTAGTGAACCTTCTCTGAACTGCCTCCAAAGCAAGTATATCCTTTCGTAAATATGGAAACCAAAACTGCAGATTTGGCCTCACCAATACCTTATATAGCTGTAGCAAGACTTCCCCGCTTTTATATTCCATCCCCTTTGCAATAAAGGCCAAGATACCATTGGCCTTCCTGATCACTTGCTGTACCTGCATACTATCCTTTTGTGTTTCATGCACAAGCACCCCCAGGTTCCGCTGTACTGTGGCACTTTACAATCTTTCTCCACTATATAGTAACTTGTCTTTGATTTTTTCTGCCAAAGTGCATGACCTCACACTTTCCAACATTATACTCCATCTGCCAAATTTTTGCCCACTCACTTAGCCTGTCTATGTCCTTTTTCAGATTTTTTGTGTCCTCCTCACACCGATTCTATCCCCCTTAAGAAGAGTAGGGGTAAAGGGTAACTATTCACAGTGGCAGAAGGTGGGTAGTTGTGTTCCGCAAGGATCAGTGCTAGGACCACTGTTGTTCACAATTTACAATTGACGATTTAGACTTTGGAATCAAAAACACAATTTCTAAATTTGCGGGTGACACCAAATTGGGGGGATAGTCAATACTGAAGAGGACTGCAACAAGTTACAGAAGGACATTAATAGACTTGCAGAATGGGCATATAATTGACAAATGAAGTTCAACACGGATAAATGTGAGGTATTACATGTTGGTGGAAGAATAGGGAGGTCACTTATTACTTGGAGGGTGCGAGTCAAGGTGGGATCGAGAAACAAAGGGATCTTGGAGTACAAATACACAAATCACTAAAAGTTGCTACACAGGTTAGCAAAGCCATAAAAAAAGCAAACCAAGCACTAGGGTTTATTTCTACAGGTATAGAATTGAAAAGTAAGGAAGTTATGCTAAACCTGTATCGAACCTTGGTTAGACCAGACTTAGAGCACTGCATACAGTTCTGGTCGCCATATTATAAAAAAGATAGAGGCACTGGAGAGGGTGCAGAGAAGCTTTATAAGGATGGTACCAGAAACACGAGGGTATACATATCAGGAAAGGATGAACAGGCAGGGTCTCTTTTCTCTTAAAAAACAAAGGCTGAGGGGTGACCTAATATAGGTCTTTAAAATTATGAAAGGTTTTGATACAGTGGATATAGAGAGAATGTTTCCACTTGTGGGGACAAGCATAACTAGAGGCCATCAATATAAGATAGTCACCAGGAAATCCAATAAGGAATTCAGAAGAAATTTCTTTACCCAGAGAGTGGTAAGAATGTGGAACTCGCTGCCACAGATGTTGAAGCAAATAGTATAGATGCATTTAAGGGGAGTCTAGACAAGCATATGAGGGAGAAAGGAATAGAGGGTTATGCTGATAGCTTTAGATGAGGAAAGACGGGAGGAGGCTCGAATGGAGCATAAACGCTGGCATGGACTGGTTGGGCCGAATGGCCTGTTTCTGTACCGTATATCCGGTGTAATTCTATGTAATGCCCCTTAACCTTCTAAATGTGAGGGAAATAAATTTGTGTCATCTTTTCTCATAATTTAACCCTTGTCCAGGTATCATCCCAATAAATCTCAGTACTGCATTGGAGTGTCGGCCTGGATTCTGTACTCATGGCCCTGGAGTGGGGTCTGCGAATCCATAACCTCCTGACACAGAGGCAAGAGAGTTACCCACTGAGCCAAGGCTGAACATCTTCCTAAACTTGCTCCTTCCCATGCCTTCCTCACCTATGGAACTTTCCCCACCCTCCTGCAATCGGTAGACCTTTCAAACACGCGCTCAGCACAACCTAATCATTGCGTCCTGATTCACCTCATCTTCCCCTCCTGCTCTGTCCAGCCCAGGTGAAGTCCAGCCCTGTGTACAACTTCCAAGGAATAAACAAAAAGAATTTTCCTGTACTTTGACGATCTGGTCGAGCGGGAAGCTATGCTTTAGGTGCTGGGAGACTGAACCCGCGTCATGGAAAATGTGCGGTGTTGCTGTGACAGAGCGGAGCGAAGGTCTATAATTGCACCGTCACAGACCGGCAGGTACCAATTGTCCTCAAACGCAATGCTGCTGTTGGTCTGGTGGCCACCAGTGACACTTTGGTCTGAAGCTAATGAGAAGAATTGTCATGAGCTCGGCAAAGAAAGGCATTGATGAAGCATGAATTGACGAGGAGCGGACGAGCTCTCATTATTTCCCTCACTCAGAAAGAAATCATTTGCAAATGGATTGCGATCAGTTTGCTGTCCTCAATGTTTAAAATATGAATGGAAGGATGTGAAAGGATATTTCTTGGTTTTGCATCACGTATAATTGTCTTGTTCCTCATTACACGGATATGAACATTCTGCCTTTCATCTGCTGTTCAAGGCAGGTGTGATTTCCATAACTGAGTGTGATTCATTCACTGAAATGCAGCATTAAATGGGCCGGCATCCTCGATAATATTTTGCTTGCAAAACCTTTAAATTAATGAAAGAATAAAGTGAACAAGCTGTGTAAGGTCAGAGCTGCCATTCACATACCTCAAGCAAAGCCAGAGTGCACAAAGCACTTCCTCCTCCTCACAGGAATTACATAGAATGCACAGCACAGAAACAGGCCAATCGGCCCAACTGCTCCGTGCCGGTGTTTATGCTCCACACGCACCTCCTCTACCTTAATTCATCTCACCCTCTCACTGTTTCTAGCTTCCCCTGAGAGGCATCAAACTGAGAGGGGGAAGGTGCTAAGGATAGTGAACATAACATAAGAACGTAAGAAATAGGAGCAGGAGTAGGCCACCTGGCCCCTCGAACCTGCTCCGCCATTTAATAAGATCGTGGCTGATTTGATCGTGGTCTCAGCTCCACTTCCCTACCCGCTCCCCATAACCCTTTACTCCCTTATCACTCAAAAATCAGTCTATCTCCGTCTTAAATATATTCAATGACCCAGCCTCCACAGTTCTCGGGGGCCGAGAATTCCACAGATGTACATCTCTCTGAGAGAAGAAATTCCTCCTCATCTCTGTCTTAAATGGGCGGCCCTTTATTCTGAGACTATGACCCCTAGTTTTAGTTTCCCCTAAGAGTGGAAATATCTTCTCTGCATCTACCTTGTCGAGTCCACTCATTATCTTATATGTTTCGATTAGATCTCCTTTCATTTTTCTGAACTCCACCTACTCAACCTTTCTTCATAAGTCAACCCCCTCATCTTCAGAATCAACCTAGTGAACCTTCGCTGAACTGCCTCCAATGCAAGTATATCACTCCTTAAATACAGAAACCTGGGGCTAGATCTTCCATTTTAACGCTGAAATGAGGTATAATGGCCATATATTGCCCATTTAGCCACAAAATGGAAACTAACACGCATTTCTCGGTCACTTATCGCAGAGTGTTACTTTCGGCATGTACGTAACGCCGATAAAATAATAATACCGCCCGCCCACCTATTTTGAGTGGAAAGATCAGAATGGGGGAAACCAACGGCCATAATATTGGCCAGCGTTACTTACGGCACGTATTTAAGGCCGAGATTTAATAATACTGCCCGGCCATTGTTTTTTGTCGAAAGATCACATTTTCCGAAACTAACGCCGAGAAAATCGCCCAGCGTTACTTTCAGCACCTCGCACACATTTCGCCGACAATATCGCTCGCTGAAAAACCGCTGTGAAAAAGTTGCTCTCACCTGGACTAATCACAGCGGTATGGATGCCATTTTCTAAATCGCAGGTCGCTTCATTAAAAAGGCTGCTCTGCTTCAACTTCAGGGGAGTTCGGATGTACGCTGGAGGTCTTTTACGGTGATGTGAACATCTGAACAAACATCTTATCATACTGTAGATGATTGGAATTTACTTTAGGTGTCCTAGTGGGGACATTTATTGTGTGTGAACAATTGGTGTAATACTGATACTTATTGGAATGGGGCCTGTCATTTCTCAGCCTGTCTTAATGAGTACGCACATGCTGCAGATTAGAGATGGCAGAAGATATATTCGACAGCATTATGTGCCCAATCTAAGATGTGCCAGACTGATGAGGAGGACCAGAACTTACACCCCCCGCACTTACAGGGAAGAAGCGGTCTTACCTCAACTTGTCCGATAACATCTGCCTTAGACTGCACATCCACAAGGAGGTTATCAGTGAGATAGGCCAGCTCATCATGGAAGATCTGCAGCCTGCCAGCACCATCAGTACTGCACTGTCCATCTAGGTCAAGGGCACCATCAGTACTGCACTGTCCATCTAGGTCAAGGTCACCGCGGCACTTTCGTTCTACGCGTCGGGTTCTTTTCAAGCCTCAGCCGGCGATATTTGCGCTATATCTCAGCATACCACACATTGCTGCATTAGACAGGTCACTGAAGCTCTTTATACATGCAGGATGGACTTTATCAGCTTCCCCATGACCAGGGAGGTTCAGACTGAGAGGGTTTTAGGATTCTACCAAGTTGCTAAATTCCCCAAGGTACAGGGGATCAATAGACTTTACGCACATCGCGATGTGGGCACCTTTTCAGAATGGAGAGGTTTTTAGGAACTGCAAGGGATTCCACTCCCTGAATGTGCAACTCATTGTCGACCACCAGCAAATAATTATGGCAGTGAATGCCAAATTTCCAGGCAGCACCCATGATGCTTACATCCTGTGTGAGAACACTGTATCTGACATGTTTACCAGCCAGCCACAGGTCAATGCTGGATGCTTGATGACAAAGGATATGGCCTCACCACCTAGCTGATGACCCCATAGCGAAGCCGAGAAGCGATACAAGAGCCACAGAGCCACTCGCGATATCGTTGAGAAAAGGGGTACTGAGGTTGAATGATCAAACATGAATGGCGGTGCAGGCTCAAAGGGCCGAATTGCCTGCTCCTGCACCTAATTTCTATGTTTCTATGTTTCTACGGAGTGCTTAAGCAGTGCTTTAGATGCCTGGACCACTCAGGAGGAGAGCTCCAACACCATCCTGAGCAGGTAGCTCAGTTCGTGGTGGTGTGCTCCATGCTGCATAACTTGGCTATCAGGAGGGGGCAAGAATTGCTAGAAGGGACTGATGGTCCACCTCAGGAGAGAGAGGAAGAGGAGGATGAGGAGATGGACGTTGAGCTCAGGCCAGACAATCAGGCTGATGCTGAAACCATGCCCTCGCCCCCCTCTAGACCGCAGGAAAGGGCCCGTGGTGGCCCGTGGTCAGCAGCTCATAAATGAGCGCTTTGCTTGAAAGAACATTGTTGTTATTTACAAAGTTGCAACACTGCTGGGTGTGCAGCTCATACATCAAAGGTGTGCATCACCTTGGTGACAGTTAAAGTTTAAGTTGATTCAAGTTAAGTGTAATTATACACTTTCATGTTAAGGAATCACCAGTGTGTAACGGTGCAGCTATCTGAGACAATGTGCAACAAGGTTATGTTAAATAAAAAACATTTAATCCAACCATTTGTGTGAAATCATTATAACTGTAAAAAACATCGCATCCCACCCCCGCCCCACCCCACAACAAATTTATCACATTTACATAATTTGATTGGTCACCATTTCCAGCAACACAGAACACAAGTGCAAACCAGCAAGGTAGCCCCCTCGCCCCTTCCCCCGACCCTCCCACCAAAATAGTACCAACAACATAAAAATATGCCCAAGACAACACCTGCGGACATGCACCTCACTTTCCTTTCCCCCCGGCTTCTCCTCCCCACCTCTAACCCTTCCCTTTCCCCTCCTGACTCCAAGCTGACTGGCCAAGGAGCTCCTTAGGTGCTGCTTCATTGGGGGGATAACCGGCAGAGCCGCTGCTTGGACGGATATGGGAGAGGACGGTCCCGAGGTGGGAACGTCCTCCAGGCCAGAAGCAAGATCTTCCTCCTGGCTCTCATATGTCATTGGCAATGGAGGTGCGGCACCTTAGGATGCAGTGCCGTGATCCAGGACCACTGGGAGGCCTCTGCCACCAGTGTTCCTGGCTATCAGCTCCAGGGCCACCACCATCTGTGGCACGTACTCTGTCATGGTGGCGGACATGCTGGCCGGCTGGAGGGATAGGCCCCCCATTCTCTGTTGGATCTGCTGATCTATGTCAACACTCCTCCTGGACAAGTGTACCATATCCCCGCTCAGATCTGCCGCTCGTGAAGCAGACCTGCCGCGTCGAACCAACCTCTGCTTGGTCGGTGCCGTCCTGGAGACAGCTGGGGTGCCCTGTGGCAAGGTGCTTGGGCCTGGTACCTCCACGGTGGAACTGGGAACGAGTGCAGGAGCACTAGATGTCATCGGTGTCGAGTGGATTATGGAGGATGGGAATCCTCGAAGTCGGCACTGTCATCCGTTGAGAAGGGACCCAACCAATCCACGGGCAAGATTCGGGGCTCCTCATCATCAGATGGAGGATCATCTGCGAGTCCATCCCCGTGCCCCCACCTTCTGGGCTCAGTGTTCTTGCCTGGGGCCATGCTGCTGGCTGAGCTGCAAAACATAAATGAGGTTATTAGAGGAGAAGGGGGTGCTAGGGTCACAAGGTAAGTCCAGCACTACACACAGCATATGCATGACAAAAGTACCACCGCTATCAAGATCATCATAGACATCACATTTCATGACTATCAACAAATTCTGCACTGCAATGATTCTCATGAGGACATCATTATTTAGAGAAAAATTTTATGATTCATCTATCATATAATATTGGTCGGATAAGCATGGGTTTGGCATCTATTGACTTTACATCACGCAATGGTGTATACTTCACTCACATGGCATCACATCAGGCTCTGCTGGTGCTTGCGTGGCCGACCAGGGGTGGGTCCCCATTAGTGCCAGCACCCGTTCCTCGATGTCAGTGACGTCGATGATGACTGATGGCCCCTCACCCGTTTGCCTCTGCTTGGCCCTATTCCTCGAAAACTTCTTCTGTAAAAGGTAACAACAGCACATTGCATGATATCATTGCTAGGTACTGACAGAGACTGATACAACACATAACTGACAGATGTAATCATGATTATAATGAAAATTATCATTCTTTACCTGAAGACATACACTGAGGCTTTGAGTACAATCTTCCCGGTATAAGTGCAAGACATCACATCTGATTTTAATCACTCATTACACTTACAATTCCAATTTTATAAATATATAAGTACTTGTAAATAAATGTAATACTTACTCTGGCAGATCCGACAAGGTCGTTCCATCGCTTGGGGCATTGGTTGCTCTCACGCACCTCGTTGGTCGCCGATGAGACCAACTCGGCTATTTTAGCCCATATCTTGTGTTAGGCCTTTAGGGTGGGCTTCCTACACCCTCCTTGGGTCAATTGACCCCAGCATGACTCGACCTCCTGCATGAGGGAGGCATTTTTGTCGTCCGAGAACCTCCTTGCTCTTTTGCGTCCTCCCAATTGTTCCTCTCCCAGCTCACTACTTTTGTCAGCGTCCTCAGTCTCCACTGCGTTCTGGGTCGCCTCCTCCATCCCTTCCATGTTAAGTATTATTTTTTCCACAAAAGCTCGGTGCCAACTACCTTCTTTGTGCATAGTAGGCTTTTTGCTGCTGGTGAACGTCCCTCGTGCCTCCCACCAACAGTCAAAGAAGCACACACCACACCCTCACACGCGTTCAGTCTCTCTCTGCTCCCTCTCTGTCTCCTCTTATGCGCACGTAACGATGACCCCTGACCTCCTGAAACGCGGGAAGAGAGCGTTGCCATGCAGTTGCTATGGTTAGCGACACTTTATGGCAAAGGTAAAAAATATTTAATGCAACGCCCATTTCAGATCGCTCGCGCTAACACCCATTTTCAAAAATGGAAAGTTAGGGTTTTGAAACTGGGCGATAATCCGGCGATCTCAAAACCCATTTTTCCCACCCACGCTGGAAATAACGCCCATTTTTGGCTGATCTGCACAAAAGTGGAAAGTCTCGCCCCAAAACTGTATGCAGTACTCCAGATGTGGCCTCACCAATACCCTGTACAGTTGTAGCAGGACTTCTCTGCTTTTATACTCTATCCCCCTTGCAATAAATGCCAACATTCCATTTACCTTCCTCATTACGAGCTGTACCTGCATAAAAACCTTTTGGGTTTCATTCACAAGGACCCCCAGGACCCTCTGTACTTCTCCATTTAAATTATAATTTGCTTTTCCATTTTTTCTGCCAAAGTGGAAACCTCATATTTTCAAACATTATACTCCATCTGCCAAATTTTAAATGAGAGAGAGTCCCAGAGAAGACTTATCCTGTATCAATCTCAAACAAATCCCACCACCCTGCTATCTTTCCATAGCCCTGCATCAATCCCAAACTAATCCCACTGCCCCTCTCACCCGCTATTGCCCAGTATCAATCCCAAACTAATCCCACTGCTCCATTCTCCCCATAGCCTTGTATCAATCCCAAACTAATCCCACTGCCCCTCTCTCTCCCCATAACCCTGTATCAATCCAAAACTAATCCCACTGCCCCGCTTTCCCCATAGCCCTGTTTCCATCCCAAACTAATCCCACTGCCCCGCTCACCCCATACCCCAATATCAATCCAAAACTAATACCTCTATCCCACATTCCCCATAGCTCTGTATCAATCCTAAACTAATCCCATAGCCCTGTATCAACCCAAACAAATCCCACCGACCTACTCTCTCCCCATAGCTCTATCAATCCCAAACTAATCCCACTGCCCCACTCTCTCCCCATAGGCATGTATCAATCCCAAACTAATCCCACTGCCCCGTTCTTTCCCCATAGCCTTGTATCAATACCAAACTAATCCCAGTACCCCGATTTCCCCATAGCCCTGTATCAATTCCAAACTAATCCCACTGCCCTGCTCTCTCCCCATAACCCTGTATCAATCCCAAACTAATCCCACTGCCCCAATCTCTCCCCATAGCCCTGTATCAATCCCAAACTAATCCCACTGCCCCACTCTCTCCCCATAGCCCTGTCTCAATTCCAAACTAATCCCACTGCCCCGCTCTCCCCCGCTATTGCCCTGTATCAATCCCAAACTAATCCCACTGTCCCGCTCGCCCCACAGCCCTGTAACAATGACTGTGTTAGTTTACTATCTTGCCTAGATTCTCTAAGATTTTCCACTCCACTACTCAACGTCCTCTGTGTAGTTTAACAATTTAATTTGAATCTCCCTTGCCAGTTTAAGTGCTCACACAGGGCACATCTTTATATGTAACCCCAGTACCACTTTATTTCAGCAGTGGCCCATCCGCTCTACCCCGAGCTGGTCCCGGTGGTCTCCGGAGCAACTTTATGTTATACCGTAGGGTGGGGTGTGTCCCAGCCTAGTGTACCTGTCCACTCTGGCCTCGCCGCCATTTCCAGACTCCTCCCATTTCTTGCAGCCACTTCTAGACTCCTCCCTAGGAGAAGCCTCACCAGCTCCCTCGAGAATTCTTTTTCGCCAACGACTTCTCCTCCAAGCAAGATGGCATGCTCTGCAAGAGGGAAACAGGAAGAGTGAGTTAGCGTTGATACAGTGCCTTTCATTTCCTCCGGATGTCCCAAAGCACTGCTCGCTCAGACTGACCCTGAAACTGTCCCGCCCTGGTGACCCTGAGCCTTAATCCAGACATCTGACCCAGCACCATGACTGCCTACTTGCACTGACAAACCCACCTGCATCCAACTGGTGTCGACTCCCGCTACGGACACACTCAGTCATGCCTTGATTCCCTCTTCCGGCTCCTCGCCTATCTCCAGCCCAGTGCCCTCCCACCACCCCCCCCCCCCCCCACTGCAAAGCATCTTCGGAATTGTGTCACATGGAATCCGCTATTGGAAGTTCAGGTTTCTCCACGCACCTTTTCTCTGCCCAACACAAAGCCGCCTCCAAGTGACTGCCTCACCTCTCTGCCAGACTGGAGCAAGACTGTATGTGCAAACTAATCTGGCAGTCCATGTGTACAGTTTTGGTCTCCTTATCCAAGGAAGGACATACATGCCTTAGAGGTGCTGCAACGCAGCTTCACTAGATTGATCCCTGGGATGAGAAGGTTGTCCTATGATAAGAGATTGAGTACATTGGGTCAATACACTCTGGAGTTTAGAAGAATGAGAGGTGATCTCATTGAAAGATACAAGATTCTGAGGAGGATGGACAGGGTAGATGCAGAGAGGATGTTTTCCCCTCATGGGTGAGTCTAGAACTAGGGGACATAGATTCAGAATAAGGGGTCACCCACTTAAAATGGAAATGAGGAGGAATTTCTTTTCTCAGAAGCTTGTGAATCTTTGGAATTCTCTATCCAGAGAGCTGTGGAGGCTGAGTCATTGAATAAATTTAATGTGGAGATAGACAGATTTTTGAACGATAAGGGAATAAAGGGTTATGGGGAGCAGACAGGCAAGTGGAGCTGAGTCCAGGATCAGATCAGCAATGATCTTATTAAATGGTGGAGCAGGCTCAAGGGGCCAAATGGCCTACTCCTGCTCCTATTTCTTATGTTCTTATGTACTCAGATGTAATAGAAAAACATCTAGAAACTGAAAATATAAAATAGTCAGCACGGATTCCAAAAGGGAAGTTCATGCTTGGCCAAACTTTTTGAATTCTTTGAAGATGTATCAGAAAGGGTAGATAATGGTAATGCAGTAATATATTTGATTTCTAAAAGACCTTTGATAAAGTGCCGCATAGAACATGTGGAGACAGGGGACAAGGTAGCAGAATGGATGGCAATCTGGCTACAAAACAGAAAACAGAGAGTAGGGATTAACAAAGGGTGGGACCAGTGTTGTTCACCATTTACATATACGATTTGGACTCAGGAATCGGATTTCAAAATTTGCGGATGACACCAAATTGAGGGAGTGTAGTTAATATTAAGGAGAACTGTGTCAAGACATTAATAAACTTGAAAAATGGATGTGTAATTGGTAAATGAAGTTGAATGGAGCACATTCTGCAGTAGGTTTGATTGCGCACTCTGAGAGTACACCATCAAACCGGCTTTTTAATTGACCGCAAGTTCGGAATTTCCGTATGCATTTGCGCATGCGCTAAATCCCAAACTTGCGACCTGTCAAGGTTGTCTTGACAGATGATCCACACCGAAGGGGAAATACTCATTGTTGGCGCAGGGTTGGGCTAATTGCCCACCAACTGCTCAGCAATTGCATCTGAAAATGAGTTTGTGAAAACAGGTGCAGGAGCCAGTTTCATGGTGAAAGGAACCCGTTTATATTGAAAATTGAGAGCAAGCAGCGGATATAGTTGTGAGCCACACAAACGGGCAAAATCTGCAAATTGTTCAGTAAGTTTAAATAAAATTGAAATGATACAGTTACCAGAAAACCACTCAGACGCAAACTACTTGTACTGAACACAGTTATGGTTGCAGTTGTGAACACAGACCGCTTAACATATCCCAAGATTGAAAGGTTTTCTTGCAGCAGAGAGGACAGGTTTTCTGTGGTCTCTCCACTGATTTCACAGTGCAGCTGAAAGGGTTGTTAACCGTTCTGGCATCACTTCACAATAAAATACATGTACCTAGTAAGCAACATTTAGAAACATTAAAAATATAAAATATGACAATTAATATTTAACTTTATCAATGTTTCCTACAATCCAACTGTATGATCAACAACTGCACATTCGGCACAGATCATTCATACTTTCTCCAAATGTATGAAATAAACCTATTTTGCTATTTAATTATTTTATGCATTTAAAGCTGCCCCACAGCGGGTGTGCTGCGGACATGGTGTGCAGTAAATCAAAGGGTTCATTGCCGATGCTTTTCAGCGCTGTTAAACTTTACCGATGGATTGAGAGTTGTTAATGGACCTTTGACAGATATTAAATGCGAGCCTTAAAAGAATAAAAAACTTGGCTGATTTACATAAAATACACCGAACACATCCTTCATTGAAAAAGCCGGGATGTGTGAAGCACAGCACAGGTCATTCCTTGCGCTGATAAAACACTCTACAACCCTCCTTAGTCCAAATAAGAAATGTAACATGTTTCTGAGTATGAAATATAAATAACCTAACGTCTAATACACTTCCCAAGTGATAGAAACTGTTTGAACCTGCATTGTAGGAAGGAGCATTGTAGAGCGTTGTAGAGTGTTTTGTTAGCCCAAGAAACAGTTCCCTCTGGCAAGTGGCTCGGTAACCAAAGGACACAGATTTAAAATAATTGGTAAAAGAACGAATAGGGAAGTGAGGAGAAATGTTTTCACAGAGACGGTCGTTGTGATCTGGAACGCACTGTCTGAAAGGGTGGGGGAAACAGATTCCATAGGAACTTTCAAAAGACAACTGGACATGTACTTGAAGGGGAATAATTTTCAGGACTGTGGGGAAAGAGCTGGGAGTGAGACTAACTGGATCGCTCTTTCAAAGAGTCAGCACTGGCACGATGGCCCAAATGGCCTCTTTCCGTGCTGTAAGACGCTATGGTTCTATAATGCAATACAGAGAGAGGCATTTTTGTCACAGACACCATATAAATGTAAATTGTTGCTCTGGTAATTAAGGTCTGTGGTTATAACATGAATATTTTCATATAAATGCCAAACAAAGAGCGGGGCGACTGATAGCCACCACAGACAATCTTCCCAATCGCCTTGATTTGTTTCCAAGCACCTGATACAATGACATCATCATTATGGAAATGAGCAAAAGATCTTCCAGCTCCCACACCAAATTAAAAATAAATTAAACGAGACTAAACTTTTTAAAAAATGAGGACAGTGATGAAACACTGAACAGTAACAACAGGATAGAGCCAAGCATCAAGAATCATCAGACTTGTCTGTCCCATATAGAAATACATCAGGGTCACAACACGCAAACTGGCCATTCGGCCCCACCAGCCCGTGCTGGCATTTATCCTCCACACGATCAGATCATCCTAATCATGTTTATCCTCCCTGTCCCACATCCCTTCAATCCTTCTCCTTCATCCTCTCCAATCTGATCTTCAATGTTGACACAGTTTCTACCTCAGTAACCCTGGGAGTGAATCCAAAGCCTCACGACTCTCTGCAAGAAGATTCTCCTCCCCTCAGTTCTAAACCTTTTGCATCTTCTATCTGTGGTCCCTCATTCTTGACAACAACCTGCATTTACATAACTCCTTTTATGTAGTAAAACCCCTCAATTATTGTTTCTATCTATCATGTCCCAATCCTTTCATCATTTTAACATTTCTATCATATCGCCACGTAAACTGCCTTGCTCTAATCAAAAGATACAACTTTACAAGTCGTTCTTCATATCTAATTGGAGGTGGAGATCAATTGCTGGGTGAGTACTGCGGAGGGGCAGCACTGAGGGAGCGCTGCACTGTCGGAGGGGCAGTACTGAGGGGGAGGGGCAGCACTGAGGGAGTGCCGCACTGTGGGAAGTGCCGTCTTTCGAATGAGACGTTAAACCGAGGCCCCATCTGCCCTCTTAGGTAGATCCCACGGCCAATATTCGAAGAGCGGGGCAGTTCTCACTAATCTCCTGGGTCAATATTGATCCTTCAACCGATACAAGTAAAACAGATGATCTGGTCATGTATTGCTGTTTGTGGGATCTTGCTGTGCGCAAATTGGCTGCCGCCTTTCCTGCATTACAACAGTGACTGCACTCCAAAAAGTACTTCATTAGTTATGAAGAGCTTTGGGACATCCTGAGGTGGTGTAAAGGCGCTATGCAAATGCAAGTCTTTGCCTTAACATGGCAGAGAGTGCAATGTGCTTGCTGTAAAGCCACAGGTCTATCGCAGGTGAAATGGCCCCAGCTCAATATTGATTTACTGACATTACCGCTGTAAGTGAAGGTAAGGACCGCTGAGGAGAGCAAAGGATGGAGAGATTTGGCGAGGAGCCTGGTACTCACCTCCGTGTGGGATCGCTCTGCCCTCCAGCAGCACCAGGGCCGTCAGCAGCACAGCCCAAGTCTTGAGAGACAGTTGTCTGGGGGCGTCCATCCTGGGCAACCTGTGTGTCCGCAATCTCCTCCTGCACTGAGCCCGTGCCCGGAACACCGGCTTTTAAAGCGCCGAGTCCCAGTGCCCCTGTGACCAGGCTGGTTGCTGAGAGAGAGAGGGAGGTGCTGCTGTCATCGGCCGGTCCATCAATCCCCAGCCCCGTCCGACCCACAGCAACCTGCGACTCACCGCCAGCCCCTCACTCACTCCGCCAGCCCCTCACACACTCACTCACTCAGCCCCTCACTCACTCCGCCAGCCCCTCACACACTCACTCACTCAGCCCCTCACTCACTCACTCAGACCCTCATTCACTCAGACCCTCACTCACACACTCACTCACTCAGCCCCTCACTCACTCACTAAATCCCTCACTCACTCATTCACAACCACTCACTCACTCACTCAGCTCTCACTCACTCACTAAATCCCTCACTCACTCACTCAGCCCTCACTCACTCACTAAATCCCTCACTCACTCACTCACTCAGCTCTCACTCACTCACTAAATCCCTCACTCACTCACTCAGCCCCTCACTCACTCACTCAGCCCTCACTCACTCACTAAATCCCTCACTCACTCACTCAGCCCTCACTCACTCAGCCCCTCACACACTCACTAAATCCCTCACTCACTCACTCAGCACCTCACTCACTCAGCCCCTCACTCAGCCTTCACTCACTCAGCCCCTCACTCACTCACTCAGCCCCTCACTCACACTCAGCCCCTCACTCACAGTCCCTCACTCACTCACTCAGCCCCTCACTCACTCACTCCGCCTCTCACTCGCTTACTCAGCTCCTCACTCACACTCAGCCCTTCACTCACTCACTCAGTTCCTCACTCACTCACTCAGTCCCTTACTCACTCACTCAGCCCCTCACTCACTCTGCCAGCCCCTCACTCACAGCCCCTCACTCACTCACTCAGCCCTCACTCACAGCCCCTCACTCACTCACTCAGCCCCTCATTCACAGCCCCTCACTCACTCACAGCCCCTCATTCATTGACTTAGCACCTCATTCAGCCAGCTCCTCACTCACTCACTCAGCCTCTCACTCACTCACTTATTCGATCACTCATTCAGCCTCTCACTCACTCACTTAACCCCTCACTCACTTGCTCACTCATTCAGCCCCTCACTCACTCACTCAGTCCCTCACTCACTCACTCAGCCCCTCACTCACTAACTCAGCCAGCTTGCTATCCATCACCTTCAGTGAGGGGCTGAAGATTTGCTGCGTTACTGGGAAAGTGGTGGAGAGGACTCGGGTTTAACTCACATTGCCGCTGTTTTATCAAATGTCAGAGTCCCTGAGACAGGTGAAGGGGACGAGGTGCTGCAGGGACTGTCACTTATTGGGGAAAGGGAACCACCACATCACACAGGGCTCAGGGTGACCAGGGAGAGAGAATCTCCAACAGCTCTCTCATCCCCACCTGGTCTGGGGCAAATATCGCCCTTACTCGGGTTAGTCCCGCCTGGTCACTGGGACTAGTAGAATCAGAAGGTCGTGGGTTCGGGTTCCACTCCAGAGACTTCAGCTCAAAAACCCAGTCTGAAACTCCAGTGCAGTATTGAGGGAGCACCGCACTGTCGGAGGGGCAGTACTGAGGGAGCGCCGCACTGTCGGAGGGGCAGTACTGAGGGAGCACCGTACTGTCGGAGGGGCAGTACTGAGGGAGCGCCGCACTGTCGGAGGGGCAGTACTGAGGGAGCGCCGCACTGTCGGAGGAACAGTACTGAGCGAGCGCCGCACTGTCGGAGGGGCAGTACTGAGGGAGCACCGCACTGTCGGAGGGGCAGTACTGAGGGAGTGCCGCACTGTCGGAGGGGCAGTACTGAGGGAGCGCCACACTTTCGGAGGGACAGTACTGAGGGAGCACCACACTGTCGGAGGGGCAGTACTGAGGGAGCGCTGCACTGTCGGAGAGGCAGTACTGAGGGAGCGCCGCACTGTCGCAGGGGCAGTACTGAGGGAGTGCCGCACTGTCGCAGGGGCAGTACTGAGGGAGCGCCGCACTGTCGGAAGTGCCGTCTTCGAATGAGACGTTAAACCGTGGCCCCATCTGCCCTCTCGGATGGACAAAAAAGATTCCATGCCACTATTTGAAGAGCAGGGGACTTCTCCCTTGTGTCCTGGTCAATATTTATCCCTCAATCAACATCACTAAAAACATCATCATCATCATAGGCAGTCCCTCGAAATCGAGGAAGACTTGCTTCCACTCTAAAAGTGAGTTCTCAGGTGACTGTACAGTCCAATACAGGAATTACAGTCTCTGTCACAGGTGGGACAAACAGTCATTGAGGGAAAGGGTGGGTGGGGAGTCTGGTTTGCCGCACGCTTCTTCCGCTGTCTGCATTTGGTTCCTGCATGCTTTCGGCGACGAGACTCGAGGTGCTCAGCGCCCTCCCAGATGCTCTTCCTCCACTTAGGGCGGTCTTTGGCCAGAGACTCCCAGGTGTCGGTGGGGATGTTGCACTTTAACCAGGAGGCTTTGAGGGTGTGCTTGAAGCGTTTCCTCTGTCCACCTGGGGCTCGCTTGCCGTGTAGGAATTCCAAGTAGAGCACTTGTTTTGGGAGTCTTGTGTCGGGCAAGCGGACAATGTGGCCTGCCCAACGGAACTGGTCGAGTGTGGTCAGTGCTTCGATGCTGGGGATGTTGGCCTGATTGAGAACACTGATGTTGGTGCCTCTGTCCTCCCAGGAGATTTGCAGGATCTTGCGGAGACATGGCTGGTGGTATTTATCTGGTCTTTGTCACGTTGCTGTTTGTGGGAGCTTGCTGTGGGAAATTTGGCTCCCGCGTTTCCGACATTACAACAGTGACTACACTTCAAAAAGTATTTCATTGGCTTTGGGACGTCCTGAGGTTGTGAAATCGCTATATAAATGGGAGTCTTTCTTTTTTCTGTGCATTGTCAGTGCCTCTCCTCTATCACATACGTTGTCTGACCATTTTAGAATGAACGCTCTCCATCCCTGGGGATGTGTTTGAGCCCTTTCCGTTAGTCCGGATCTTCCATCTTATTCGTCTCACAGCCGTGAACACGACCTAAATCGGGACTATTTCGGGGGGGATTACTCATCTCTTCCCCAGTGAATATAACTTGGGATATAATAATTTACATGAATTTACTCGGTTGATCTAAGAGGAAAAAGTAATCATTCAAAAACCTGGGTTGAGATGTTAAACCGTAGCCCCGTCTGCACTCTCAGGTGGATCTCACGGCACTATTTGAAGGGAGTTACCCCGGTGTCTTGGCCAATATTTATCCCTCAACCAACATCATTAAAACAGATGATCTGGTCATGATCACATGGCTGTTTGTGGGAGTTTGCTGTGTTCAATTTGGCTGCTGTGTTTCCTACATTGCAACAGTGACCACACTTCAAAAGTACTTCATTGGCTGTGAAGCGCTTTGCGACGTCCTGAGATCGTGAAAGGTTCTATATAAATGCAAGTTCTTTCTTTCAATAATAATCACAAAGGCTAATGGAATGATCTCAGGGGCAGGAATGCAAAAGGTAGAAGTGAAGATTTGGTTGTACAGAGCCTTGGTCAAACCCCATCTGGGCTATTGGTTCAGTCCTGGCACCACAGTAAGCATATATTGGTCTTGGAGGGGAAGCAGCAAAGATTCACCTAAAAGGGTTAAATTATGAGGACATGTTGCATAAATTTGGCTCCCCTGGCCGTCCTCCCACCTTCCACTCTTCCTAAACCTCGGGTGATCCAAAACTCTGCTGCCCGTGTCCTAACTCGCACCAAGTCTCCTGTGCTCGCGGAACTACATTGGCTCCCAGTCCGGCAACATTTTAAAATTCTCATCCTGGTGTTCACATCTCTCCATGGCCCTGCCCCTTCCTATTCCTGTAATCTCCTCCAGCCCTACAACCCTCCGAGATATCCATTCCCCTCCAATTCTGGCCTCTTGTTCATCATGATTTCTATCGCTCCACCATTGGTGGCCAGGCCTTCAGCTGCCAAGGCCCTAAGCTCTGAAATTCCCTCCTTAAACCTCTCCGCCTCTCTCTCTCCTGTGCAACAGGCTTGAGGGGCTGAATGGCCTCCTCCTGTTCCTGTGTAACAAACTCGAGGGGCTGAATGGGCCTCCTCCTGTTCCTGTGTAACAGGCTCGAGGGGCTGAATGGCTTCCTCCTGTTCCTGTGTAACAGGCTTGATGGGCTGAATGGCCTCCTCCTGTTCCTGTGTGACAGGCTCGAGGAACTGAATGGGTCTCCTCCTGTTCCTATGTAACAGGCTTGAGGGGCTGAATGACCTGCTGGTAAAATTGGGCTTGGCTGAGCCAGTCAGATCCTGGGGTGCGAGGTCCCATGTTCGGGCTCAGGGTGGGGAAGGACCTGTAGAATTGCCCTCAGTGCCATGGACTGGTAAAAACCAGCCAGGCTTCCTGCTCCAAATCAATATCCAGTGACCCCGCTGGGGGAGATCAGGTTCTGCCCCAGCTGTGATGCCCCCAATGTGGAATAGTCTGCTGAGACTCATACGTGAAGGATGGCCCCTTGGGGGTGGGGCATCAGAGGACTCCTGGCATGTGGGGGTCTGAACCCCAGCGATGGTCAGCATCACCACGACAGATGGGGAGATATTTGCTGAGAGAAAAAAAGATCATTTATCCAAAGAGGGTTAAATCATCACCAGAAATCAGGTCCTTACGTTAACGGAAAAGCCACTCTAAATCTATTCGCGACAATATAGATGTGGTAATGTGGCAGCTGATGAATCACGGTGAGATTGATCACCACATCAGAGGACACTCGGTCATTCCCCCATCAGATAGATTGGAAGAGAGACAAACTGTGATCAACCTTCCATGGAGCAGTGCGTAATCAAAGTGGAGCAAACTGAGAAACACGGTGACGTAAGGTGATTAAAGGTGTCCGCTGAAAGTGGAATTATAGACAGTGCTGACCTCAGGATCCATCAGCCTCAGCTAACAAACAACTTTACCAGCTCATCACACACTCCCAGGGCACGTACAGCACAGGTTAGATACAGAGTAAAGATATTAGTACCAGTCTTTTTACAGAATAAAGGAGAAACTTCTTCACTCAGAGAGTTGTTAACCTGTGGAATTCCCTGCCGCAGAGAGTTGTTGATGCCAGTTCATTGGATATATTCAAGAGGGAGTTAGATATGGCCTTTATGGCTAAGGGGATCAAGGGGTATGGAGAGAAAGCAGGAAAGGGGTACTGAGGGTATGATCATCCATGATCTTATTGAATGGTGGTGCAGGCTCGAAGGGCCGAATGGCCTACTCCTGCACCTATTTTCTATGTTTCTATGTTTCTATGTTTCTCCCTCTACACTGTCCCATCAAACACTCCCAGGGCAGGTACAGCATGGGTTAGATACAGAGTAAAGCTCCCTCTACACTGTCCCATCAAACACTCCCAGGGCAGGTACAGCACGGGTTAGATACAGAGTAAAGCTCCCTCTACACTGTCCCATCAAACACTCCCAGGGCAGGTACTGTTATGTATGTAATAATTCGATAGGCTGAATACTGTAAACTAACACAGGTACAAACCTGGCTTGGCTTTATTAGGGCCCAAAGTGATTACATTACATGATGGCTTGCCTTTTATACCTGGGCCGCACACACGTGCATACAGCCCAATGACCTCCGACAGTGGCGCCACCTGGTGGCTAGTAGCCCCAAGCATACATACATGACAATATCCCCCTTTAAGATATTAGTAACAGTCTTTTTACAAATTGAGACGGTCTGGGGCTTTCCGCTCCCGAGTTGATCGGCTCAGTTCAATTCCAGTCTTGGGCGAGAGTTCTGAGTCTGTTATGACAGAGGTCTGGGTAGCCGATCTGATGTGAGTGGCAATGACCATGTCAGGGATTGAAAGTCCAGATTCATTGATGACACCGGTGTCCTCTGATGACTGAGGGTAGGTTGGTTGGTCACTGATTGTGTCTTCCTCAGACTGTTCCGGTTCACCCGTGTGCCGCAGCTTTATCTGATCAACATGTTTCCAACATGTTTGCCCATTCTTGAGCTTGGCGATAAACACTCTGTTACCCTCCTTGGCCGTAACAGTACAGACAATCCATTTGGGACTTTGACCACAATTTAATACATATACAGGATCGTTAACAGATCGTTAACACAGCAGCGGGATCATGATACCATTGCTTATTTTGATGCCTGTATTCAACATGATCGTTCAAGTCAGGGTGGACAAGAGAGAGCTTGCTCTTGAGACCTCCCTTCATCGATAGTTCAGCAGGGGGGACCCCGGTAAGCGTATGGGGTCTTGTCCTGTGACTAAGCAATATGCATGCCAAGCGAGTCTGCAGTGAACCTTGAATTACACGTTTCAAACTCTGCTTGATGGTTTGGACAGCACGCTCTGTTTGAACATTAGATGTGGGTTTGAATGGTGGTGATCTCACATGTTTGATTCCATTGAGTTTCATGAACTCTTGAAACTCCAGACTAGTGAAGCAAGGTCCGTTGTCGCTTACAAAGATGTCGGGCAGACCATGAGTGGCAAACATGACACGAAGGCTCTCAATGGTAGCTATGGATGTACTGAATGACATGATTATACACTCTATCCACTTGGAATATGCATCCACCACAACTAAAAACATCTTTCCCAGGAAGGGACCTGCAAAATCGATGTTGATCCTGGATCATGGTTTAGATGGCCACAGGCACAGACTCAGTGGCGATGCCGCTGGTGCTTTACTTAGCTGCATGCAAGTATTGCACTAATGCACACATGATTCCAGATCAGAATCAATTCCAGGCCACCATACATGACCTTCAATGGCAATGGCCTTCATCATGACAATACCGGGATGAGTGCTATATAGATCATGTACAAATTTCTCTCTGCCTTTCTTAGGCATAGCACGATTACCCCACAGTAAACAACCTGACTGAATGGATAATTCGTCTTTGCGACAGTTGTAAGATTTGGTCTCATCACCCATTTGCTTGGGTATGGTAGACCAATGAGCACTAAGGACACAACGTTACACAACTGATAATATTGGGTCCTGGCTGGTCCAGGTCTTAACTTGTTGAGCCATGACAGGGGTTCCTTCACTTTCAAAAGCATCCATAACTAACAGTAGGTCTGTAGGCGTCTCCACCTCCGGTGAGGGCAACGGCAGATGGCTCAGTGTATCGGCACAATTCACGTTGCCAGGTCTATGGCGAATTACATAATCATAGGCAGGTAATGTTGGCGCCCACCTCTGGATGTGGGACGATGCATTGGTATTTATACCTTTGTTTTCCAAAAACAATGAAATGAGTGGCTTGTGATCTGTTTCCAGTTCAAACTGAAGACCAAACAGGTACTGATGCATCTTTTTAACCCATACACACAGGCTAATGCTTCTTTTTCTACCATGCTGTAGGCTCTTTCTGCCTTTGGCAAACTTTTAGAAGCAAACTCAACAGGTTGAAGTTTACCCGACTTATTAGTTTGTTGGAGCACGCAACCAACTCCATATGACGAAGCATCACAGGCCAATACTAGACATTTACACAGGTCATAATGTACCAGCAGCTTGTTAGAGCAAAGCAGATGAGTAGCTTTCTCAAAAGCTCTACCTTGAGACGCGCCCCAAACCCAGTTGTTGCCTTTTCTTAGCAGCATGTGCAGTGGCTCTAATGAAGTGCTCAATCTAGGTAGGAAATTACTGAAGTAGTTGAGTAGACCAAGAAACGAACGCAGCTCCATCACATTCTGAGGCTTGGGTACATTTATGATGGCCTTGGTTTTCGAGTCCGTAGGCCTGATGCCATCAGCAGCAATTTTTCTCCCCTGGAATTCAACTTCCAGTGCCATGAAGACGCACTTCGAACGTTTCAGTCTGAGTCCCACTTTGTCCAGACATTTTAGAACCTCTTCCAGGTTGTTCAGATGTTCAATGGTGTCACGAACTATGACCAGGATGTCAACTTGGAACATGATAGCTCTAGGGACGGACTTCAGTAGACTCTCCGTGTTCCTCTGAAATATGGCTGCAGCCGAGCGAATTCCAAAAGTACACCTGTTGTAGATAAACAGTCCTTTATGAGTGTTGATGCACGTAAGTTTCTTCGATGTCTCGACCAGCTCCTGTGTCACGTAGGCCAAAGTCACATCCAGTTTAGTGAACGACTCCCCCCCGGCCAGCATTGCAAACAGGTCAGCAGCCTTCAGTAATGAGTATTGATCCTGTTTCAAAACTCGGTTGATCGTAACCTTGTAGTCTCCACAAATCCTGACAGTGCCATACTCTTCAACACATGGGGCTGGACCATTCGTTAAATGCGACTGGTGATATGACCCCTTCATGCTGGTTGAGCTTCAACCTTCTCCCTCATCATGTATGGAACCGCCCGAGCTTTATGATGGACGGGTCTTGCATCCGAGTCCACGTGGATCTGCACCTTGGCTCCCGTGAAATTGCTGATGCCTGGTTCAAGCAGCGAGGGGAACTTGCTCAGCACTTGAGCACATGGAGTGTCATCCTCTGATGACAATGCTTTGATATCATTCCAATTCTATTTAATTTTTTCTAGCCAATTCCTGCCAAACAGCGTTGGACCATTGCCTGGAACAATCCAGAACGATAAATCATGAACCGCACCATCATACGACACCTTGACTACTGCACTGCCAATCACCATTATGAATTCTTTAGTGTACGTACGCAACTTGGCATTAACTGGACTCAGCTTAGGCCTCACAGCCTTAGTATCCCACAGCTTGTCGAATGTCCTCTGGCTCATTATTGATTGACTCGCCCCCGTGTCCAATTCCATCAGTATCGGCACACCGTTAAGTTTCACATTAATCATTATCGATTGGCTCTTTGTTAGGAACGAATACAGTCCATACACTTCCTCCTCTGGTATCTCGGATTGCATGTCCGGATCCGCGGAATACTGGTCATCATCCTCCACGTGGTGTGTCGCAGCACGCTTGCTCAGATGCCCCAGTCTCGAACAGCCTTTACAAATGTACTGTTTAAACTGACATTGATGAGGCCGATGATTGCCACCACAACGCCAACACAGTGAAATCGGATTCATTCCCATTGACAGACTTTGGGCAGCCACAGGTTTCGCATACGCAGTTGAGTAGGCCCTGCCATATGCAGCTCTTCCAAACGACGATACAATCTTGTTTACAGTACTTACCGAGTTCCGATTTTTCGATGATATCTGCTTTAAGTTTTTGTCCGTCGTCATGCATGCCTGGGCAATCGTGATGGCCTTGCTCAAATCCAGCGTCTCCGCCGCCAGTAGCTTACGCAGGATCACCTCGTGGTTGATGCCGATTACAAAGAAGTCCCGCAGCATGTCTCCCAACGCGTTTTCAAACTTACACGATCCATCAAGACATCTTAGGTCGGCAACAAATTCCGACACTTCTTGGCCCTCAGAACGAACATGCTTGTAGAATCGATATCGTGAGATGATGATGCCTTCTTCTGGTTTGAGATGGTCACGTACCAGATCACACAATTCCTCATAGTCCTTGTCCGTTGGACTTGCAGGTGAGAGAAGATTCTTTATGAGTCCGTAGATTTTGGAATGCAAACCGTGAGGAAGACCACCCTGCGCCTAACTGCATCAGTGGGTTCCTCCATTTTGTTGGCCACGAAGTACTGGTCCAGGCGAGCTACAAAATCTGCCCAGTCCTCTCCCTCCATGAATCTCTCCAGAATTCCAATTGTGCTCATTTTTGCTGCGAAGGTTCTTAAGTTACCTCGTCGCCAAATGTTATGTATGTAATAACTCGATAGACTGAATACTGTAAACTAACACAGGTACAAACCTGGCTCTGCTTTATTCGGGCCCAAAGTGATTACATTACATAAGGGTTTGCCTTTTATACCTGGGCCGCACACACGTGCGTACAGCTCAATGACCTCCGACAGTGGTGCCTCCTGGTGGCTAGTAACCCTAAGCATAGATACATGACAGATACAGCACGGGGTTAGATACAGAGTAAAGGTCACTTTAAACCCTCTAACAACGTGGCTTTGACCGAGCCTCAGAGGAGCTTCCCCTGCTGCACCAGTGTGACATTTGCCACACCAGCCATGCTGTGGTTTTCCTGAGTGAGATTGTGAATCGGTGATGAGTGATCTGTAGATTTTGTGCTGCAGCCTGTGCCCAATCAGAGCTCCGTTGGCCAAACTCATTTTGTGCCGCACGCTGATGGCACAGCCGCCAATGGTGGGGTGAAGGAAGGGGGAATGAAAGGGGTTAACAAAACGCAATAAAGTATGCGGTAGCATAGCTGAGCACCTCGAGTCCCATCGCCAAGAGCAAACAGAAGTCAAGCGCAGGCAGTGGAAAGTGCATGCAGCAAACCAGTCCCACCCACCCCTTCCTTCAATGACTATCTGTCCCACCTGTGACAGGGACTGTGGCTCTCATATTGGACTGTTCAGCCACCTAAGGACTCATTTTAAGAGTGGAAGCAAGTCTTCCTCGATTCCAAGGGACTGCCTATGATGATGATGATGAGCATAGTAGTTATGTTACTGGACCAATAATCCAGAGGCCTGGACTAATGTTCCAGAGACATGAGTTGAAATCCCACCAACTGCAGAACTTAAATTCTTTAATTAAATAAATCTGGAATTAAAAAGTTCGTATCAGTAATGGTGCCCATGAAACTACTGGATTGTCGTAAAAACCCAACTGGTTCACTGATGATCTTTAGGGAAGGAAATCTGCCGTCCTTACTCGGTCTGGCCTATATGTGACTCCAGACCCACAGCAATGTGGTTGACTATTCACTGTCCTCTGAAATGGCCTCTCAAGCCGCACAGATGGATCAAACCGCTAAAAAAAACAATAAGAATAAAAACGTCAGACCACCGGGAATTGACCAAGCACTGGATTCGGACACAACAAAGCGCACTCAGCCAACCCTGCAAAGTCCTCCTCATTAACATTGGGAGAGCTGCCCCACAGAGTAGTCAAGCAGCAGTCTGACCAATGTTCCCCGTAATTTAGTTAATTTTTTCAAAGAAACATAGAAACATAGAAAATAGACGCAGGAGTAGGCCATTCGGCCCTTCGAGCCTGCACCGCCATTCAATGAGTTCATGGCTGAACATACAACTTCAGTACCCCATTCCTGCTTTCTCGCCATACCCCTTGATCCCCCTAGTAATAAGGACTACATCTAACTCCTTTTTGAATATATTTAGTGAATTGGCCTCAACAACTTTCTGTGGTGGAGAATTCCACAGGTTCACCACTCTCTGGTGAAGAAGTTTCTCCTCATCTCGGTCCTAAATGGCTTACCCCTTATCCTTAGACTGTGACCCCTGGTTCTGGACTTCCCCAACATTGGGAACATTCTTCCTGCATCTAACCTGTCTAAACCTGTCAGAATTTTAAACGTTTCTATGAGATCCCCTCTCATTCTTCTGAACTCCAGTGAATACAAGCCCAGTTGATCCAGTCTTTCTTGATATGTCAGTCCCACCATCCCGGGAATCAGTCTGGTGAACCTTCGCTGCACTCCCTCAATAGCAAGAATGTCCTTCCTCATGTTAGGAGACCAAAACTGTACACAATACTCCAGGTGTGGCCTCACCAAGGCCCTGTACAACTGTAGTAACACCTCCCTGCCCCTGTACTCAAATCCCCTCGCTATGAAGGCCAACATGCCATTTGCTTTCTTAACTGCCTGCTGTACCAGCATGCCAACCTTCTATGACTGATGTACCATGACACCCAGGTCTCATTGCACCTCCCCTTTTCAACCAAATGTGTGTTCTTTTTTAATTTTACAGCTGGCTCACCGGCTGCATGGGGACCCCTGGAACATATATTCAGATCTTTCAACCAATGTCCCAGACTCCTCCATCACCATCCCTGTGTACCTCAGCCTGTCCTCGCCGCACAGCACTGCCCCCCAGTCATCAAGATCCATGGCATGGCCCTAGACAACGTGGACCACTTCCCTTATCTCAGGAGCCTCTTATTAACAAGAGGAGGCATTGACATTGAGATCCAACACCACCTCCAGTGTGTCAGTGGAGCCTTCGGCTGCCTGAGAAAAGAGTGTTTGAAGACCAGGTCCTCAAAACTGTCACCAAGCTCATGGTCTACAGGGCTGTAGTAATACCCGCCCTCCTGTATGGCTCAGAAACATGGACCATGTACAGTAGACACCTCAACTCGCTGGAGAAATACCATCAATGATGTCTCCGCAAGATCCTAAAAATCTCCTGAGAGGACAGACGCACCAACGTTAGCGTCCTCATCCAGGCCAACATCCCCAGCATTGAAGCACCGACCACACTTGATCAGCTCCGCTGGGCAGGCCACATAGTTCGCATGCCAGACACAAGACTCCCAAAGCAAGGGTTTTACTCGGAACTCCTTCACAGCAAACGAGCCAAAGGAGGGCAGCAGAAACATTACAAGGACACCCTCAATGCCTCCCTGATAAAGTGCAACATCCCCACTGACACTTGGGAGTCCCTGGACAAAGACCGCCCTAAGTGGAGGAAGTGCATCTGGGAGGGCGCCGAGCACCTCGAGTCTCGTCATCAAGAGCATGCAGAAATCAAGCGCAGGCAGAACATAAGAACATAAGAACATAAGAATTAGGAACAGGAGTAGGCCATCTAGCCCCTCGGGTCTGCTCTGCCACTCAACAAGATCATGGCTGATCTGGCCGTGGACTCAGCTCCACTTACCCGCCCGCTCCACATAACCCTTAATTCCCTTATTGGTTAAAAATCTATCTATCTGTGATTTGAATACATTCAATGAGCTAGCCTCAACTGCTTCCCTGGGCAGAGAATTCCACAGATTCACAACCCTCTGGGAGAAGAAATTCCTTCTCAACTCGGTTTTAAATTGGCTCCCCCGTATTTTGAGGCTGTGCCCCCTAGTTCTAGTCTCCCCGACCAGTGTAAACAACCTCTCTGCCTCTATCTTGTCTATCCCTTTCATTATTTTAAATGTTTCTATAAGATCACCCCTCATCCTTCTGAACTCCAACAAGTAAAGACCCAGTCTACTCAATCTATCATCATAAGGTAACCCCCTCATCTCCGGAATCAGCCTAGTGAATCGTCTCTGTACCCCCTCCAAAGCCAGTATATCCTTCCTTAAGTAAGGTGACCAAAACTGCACGCAGTACTCCAGGTACGGCCTCACCAATACCCTATACAGTTGCAGCAGGACCTCCCTGCTTTTGTACTCCATCCCCCTCGCAATGAAGGCCAACATTCCATTCGCCTTCCTTATTACCTGCTGCACCTGCAAACTAACTTTTTGGGATTCATGCCCAGGTCCCTCTGCACCGCAGCATGTTGCAATTTCTCCCCATTCAAATAATATTCCCTTTTGCCGTTTTTTTTTTCTAAGGTGGATGACTTCACATTTTCCGACATTGTATTCCATCTGCCAAACCTTAGCCCATTCGCTTAACCTATCTAAATCACTTTGCAGCCTCTCTGTGTCCTCTACACAACCCGCTTTCCCACTAATCTAAGAACTCATGCTAAGATTCCGAGGGACTGCCTATGATGATGATGTACGTCCTGTCCCACTGTTAAGGCAGACCCACCAGAGGTGGCAGCTTAGTCAGGACGCCCTGGGAGTCCTCAACATTGACTCTGGACACCATGATGTCTCATGGCATCAGGTCAAACATGGGTAAAGAAACCTCTTAATGCATCTGTCCATGACAGTATTGGTAGGTGTGACCACCGCACAGTCGTTGTGGAGTCGAAGTCCTGTCTCACACCGTGCTAAATGGGATAGATTCAGAACAGATCTAGCAGCTCAAAACTGGGCATCCATGAGGCGCTGTGGGTCATTAGCAGCAGCAGAATTGTATTCCACCACAATCTGTAACCTCATGGCCCGGCATATCCCTCACTCTACCATTACCATCAACCCAGGGGACCAATCCTAGTTCAATGAGGAGTGCAGAAGAGCATGCCAGGAGCAGCACCAGGTACACCTAAAAATGAGGTATAGCCTGTTGGGGATGTATGCTTGCTAAACAGCAGAAGCAGCAAGCTATAGACAGAGCTAAGTGATCCCATAACCAACAAGATCAGATCAAAGCTCTGCAATCCTGTCACATTCTGTGAGTATTTAATGGAACATTGTAGAGTGACTGTCCTTGACATCAAGGCAGCATTTGACCAACTGTGGCATGAAGGAGCCCTAGTAAAACTGAAGTCAATGGGGGGAAAACTCTCAACAGGCTGGAGTCATACGTAGCACAAAGGAAGATGGTTGTGGTGGTTGGAGGGCAATCATCTCAGCCCCAGGACATCACTGCAGGACTTCCTCAGGGCAGTGTCCTCGGCCCAACCATCTTCAGCTGCTTCATCAATGACCTTCCCTCCATCATAAAGTCAGAAGTGAGGATGTTCGCTGATGATTGCACAGTGTTCAGTGCCATCCACAACTCCTCAGATAATGAAGCAGTCCATACCCACATGCAGCAAGACCTGGACAACATTCAGGCTTGGGCTGATAAGTGGCAAGTAGCATTTGTGCCATACAAGTACCAAGCAATGACCATCTCCAAGAAGAGAAAGTTTAACCACCTCCGACCATCAACATCCTGGGGGTCACCATTGACCAGAAATGTAACTGGACCAGCCACATAAATACTGTGACAACAAGAGCAGGTCAGAGGCTGGGTATTCTGCAGCGAGTGTCTCACCTCCTGACTCCCCAAAGCCTTTCCACCATCTACAAGGCACAGGTCAGGAGTGTGATGGAATACTCTCCACTTGCCTGGATGAGTGCAGCTCCAACAACCCTCAGGAAGCTCGACACCATCGAGGACAAAGCAGCCCGCTTGATTGGCACCCCATCCACCACCTTCAACATTCACTCCCTCCACCACCGGCGCACCGTGGCTGCAGTGTGTACCATCTACAAGATGCACTGTAGCAACTCACCAAGGCTTCTTCGGCAGAAGTTCCCAAACCCGCGACCTCTACCACCTAGAAGGACAAGGGCAGCAGGCGCATGGTAACACCTCCACCATCACATACACATTCCCCTCCAAGTCACACATCATCCTGACTTGGAAATATATCGGCGTTCCTTCATTGTCACTGGGTCAAACTCCTGAAACGCCCTCCCTAACAGTACAGTGGGAGTACCTTCACCACATGGACTGCAGCGATTCAAGAAGGCGGCTCACCACCACCTTCTCAAGGGCAATTAGGGATGGGCAATAAATGCTGGCCTTACCAGCGATGCCCACGTCCCGTAAACAAATTTAAAATAAAAGACTGCAGACACCCAGCTGGAAAGTAGGGAGCAGATAATGTAATCCCTGTTCTGCAAAGTTCTTTGAACAGATTTTGAGTGACAGCTTGAAAAAAATACAAAGTGTTGCAGGAGAGTCAGCACAGGCTCAGGGAGTGAGGTGATGATTAATTAACCTGGGATAATCTTTGTCAAATGGTATGGGAAATGTTCCAAAGCACGTATCAGCCAACACGGTATTTTTGAAGTGTAGTCACTGTTGTAACGTAAGTCTGCCCTTGACGCTGTCTCAGATCCCTGTTGTTATGGTAATTTTGTAAGCAGTTTTACCGTTCTTTCCACAACCTTACCTGCACAGTTAACCAACATCATGGGAGCTTATCTAAAGCATTTGCAGCTCCAAAGTGTCAGTACAGGCAAATCAGTGATCCCCATTTTTGTCTCTTTACCTTACTGGTGAAAAAAATGAACTAAGATTTTTCTTACATTCAACTTGTTTGAATCTGTTAAAATTATTAATGAAATCCCAGGGCTGAAACAGCAAGGGAAGTTGCTGCTGCTGCCTCCTGGTGGCAGCCATGCCATACTGCAGCATTATTGACCCACTCCTGATGCTGGCAAGGTGGGAATAATCAGGCATGATCACATCAGAAGCACAATAAAAGTTCCAAAGCTCAGCTTCTCCGATACCGGTGGGCCGAAAATTGGCCTCATCAATGCTTCCATTTAGCGCCTCCGGGGAGCGTGAGCGGGGCACAAATCAGTTTTTGCCCAGGCATATCGCCTCAGCGAGATTTGCCTTGGGTTTTTTGGAGGCGCTACAAGGTACCGCCCTGCTCCTGCCGGTAATGTCCCATTCAGCGGCGCCCGGCGATGATGATGTCATCGGCATGCACACCGCCTCGTTGCCGGGCCCATAAATTTGGCCTCTCCCTCTCAGCTCCCACCTGCCGCTGACAACGACAGCTTCAGCCGCCAAATCGCAGGCGGCTGGAGGAGCTATTCAATGGCGCCATCTTGTCGAAAACCTGTCTGTCGGCCAATGTTATTTCTGCTTGCTGACAGATCGGCAGAGTGCCTGTTGCAAGGATTGTAGCGGTTTGCACCTCCAGGACTGTTCTGGCTATTAAGCTTTGCTTTGTTTAATTTTGGGCAGATTTGACTCTGCAACATTTATCTCGTTTCATGGGGGCTGTGTTGGCACTGGACCTCCTGCTGCGACGTCACCGTCGGAGGTTACTTAGGTGGAGACAAAGGCGGAGAGACAGGCAGAGAGAAAGGCAGAGAGAAAGGCAGAGAGAAAGAGAGGCAGCAACACATGGAGAAAGGCAAAGAGAGAGGGAGAAAGACAGGTCTAAGGACGGCAAGATGTGGTTCGGGGGAGAAGATGCAACAGAGCTGGCAACTGGATACCTTACCCTCCCCGGGTATTCCAGCAGCAGTTCTCCTACATCAGTTTCATTGAGGAGCAGTGTGTTCGAAGACTGCACTTCAGCAAGGACGTGGTCGCAGAGCTCTGCCACCTACGGCAACCCAACCTCGAGCCTCAGACCAGGGTGAGGATGGCTCTCTCAGTGGCAGTCAAGGTCACCATCACGCTCAATTTCTAAGCCAATGGATCCTTCCAATGTGCAACAGGAGACATCTCCAACATCTCCCAGTTTGCTGTCCATTTCTCCATCTGCGAGGTCACAGATGCTCAGTACAGAAGGAGAAGGGACGAGTAGCAGGGCATTTAGAAAATCATAATAAGCATAATAAGGGAAATCATGTTTGACAAATTTGCTGGAGTTCTTTGAGGATGTAACGAGCAGGGTGGATAAGGGGGAACCAGTGGATGAGGTGTATTTGGATTTCCAGAATGCATTCAATAAAATGCCACATAATAGGTTACTACACAAGATAAGAGCTCATGGGGTTGGGGGTAATATGTTAGCAAGGATTGAGGATTGACTAACTAACAGAAAACAGAGACTCGGGATTAATGGGTCATTTTCCGGTTGGCAAACTGTGGGGTGCCAAAGGGATCAGTGCTGCAGCCTCAATTATTTACAATCTACATTAATGACTTGGATGAAGGGACAATGTAGCCAAGTTTGCTGATGATACAAAGATAGGTGAGAAAGCAAGTGGTGAGGAGGGCACAATGAATCTGCAAAGGAATATAAATAGGCTAAGTGAGTGGGCAAAAATTTGGCAGATGGAGTATAACATGGGAAAATGTGAGGTTATCCACTTTGGGAGGAAAAATAAAAAAGCAAATTATTACTTAAATGAAGAGAGATTACAAAATGATGCGGTATAGAGGGACCTGGGGGTTCTTGTGCATGAAACAAAAAAGTTAGCATGCAGGTTCAGCAAGTAATCAGGAAGGCAAATGGAATGTTGCCGATTATTGCAAGGGGGATGGAGTATAAAAGCAGGAAAGTCCTGCTACAACTGTACAGGATATTGGTGAGGCCACACCTAGAGTACTGCATGCAGTTTTGGTCTCCGTACTTAAGGAGGGATATACTTGTCTTATAAAGAAAGGTAGGGCCTGTACTCATTGGAGTTTAGAAGAATGAGAGGTGATCTTATCATACGATTATGAGGGGGCTTGATAGGGTAGATGCAGAGAGAATGTTTCCCCCAATGGGGGAATCTAGAAATGGGGGCCATAGTTTCAGAATAAGGGGTCGCCCATTTAAAATGGAGTTGATGAGGAATTTGTTCTCTCAGAGAGTCGCGCATCTGTGGAATTCTTTACCCAATATATTTAAGATGGAGATAGACAGATTTTTGAACAATAAGGGAATAAAGGGTTATGGGGAGCGGACAGGGAAGTGGAGTTGAGCCCAAGATCAGATCAGCCATGATCTTATTGAATGGTGGAGCAGGCTCGAGGGGCCAAATACCTACTCCTGCTCCTATTTCTTGTGTACATTTCCTTCCCCATGAGCAGAAAGAAGCAGCACGAGCATGCATGTGGATTCTTCAGGATAGCAGACTTCCCTATGGTGCAGGGTGCCATTGACTGCACTTACGTCGCTTTGAGGGCACCACATCACAATCCTGAGATCTTCCATAACCGCAAAGGCTGCCACTCAGTGAATGTGCAGTTGTTGTGCGATTACATGCGCTGCATTCTCACCGTCAATGCACGCTATCCTGGCAGCAGCCATGATCACTTCTGCGTCAGTCCTGTGTGCCAGCTCTCTTCCAGTCACCACACCAAGCGCGCGGCTGGCTGTTCAGAGACAAGGGCTATCTGCGCTCTACCTGGCTCATGACTCCCCTCGCAGTCCCAATACTCCTGCCAGCTCTCATACAATGAGAGCCATGCTGCCACCAGGAGCATCAGCGAGCAGACCATCGGGGTGCTGAAGCAACGCTTCCACGGCCTTGACCGCTCAGGAGCAGCCCTCCAGTACTCATCCTGTCATGTATCTTACATTATTATATATAACTGAATCCTAACATGCTATACATGACTGTAATAAGATATGACCTGTAACCACCAGCATACCTTACCACCACGTGTGCACTTGCAAGAGACAGGTATATAAGGACAGGTCTCAGGCAAGTGCAGCATTCCAGAGCTGTGAAATAAAGGTGCAGGTCCAGAGTGACCTTGACTTCACTACATGCCTCGTGTGAATCTGTACTGAGGGGACAGGACTTTACAGTGGTGACGAGTTACGGGATTACAGAATCCACAGAATGGCGAACAACGGATCAGATGAAAAGTACAATGCTGGAGACAATTGGGAGGAATTTATAGAAAGGCTCCAGCAAAGCTTTGTAACCAAAGACTGGTTAGAAGATGACAAAGCAGACAAGAGAAGAGCCCATCTCTTGACCAGCTGTGGCTCGAAAACATACGCTTTAATGAAGGATCTGCTGGCACCCGAGAAACCAGCAAGCAAGTCGTTTGAAGAATTGTGCACACTGGTAAGAGACCACCTGAAGCCAGCGAGCAGCCTACACATGGCCAGACACAGTTTCTACAACTACAGACACTGTGTGGGCCAGAGCATATCCGACTTTGTGGCAGAACTTCGGAGGTTGGCTAGTTTATGTGAGTTCTCCGATGAACTGAGGAGAGAAATGCTGAGAGACTTTTTCATTGAAGGAATAGGCCACGCAGGCATATTCCGAAAGCTCATAGAGACCAAGAATCTGACCTTAGAGACAGCAGCACTGGTTGCACAGATATTCATGGCAGTGGAAGAAGAAACGAGGTTGATTTACAATGCAGGTACGACAACTAACGAAATATCGGAACAAGGAGTTCACAGCGTGAAACAAGCTGCTACCCCCACACACAGACAAAACCGGGAGAGCAGGCCCTCGACAGCAGGCAGTGGCACCAGAAGCCATCAAGGGCCACAGGAACGGCCGTTCACACCTAATCAATCCACAATGCGAGCAATCAACTACAAACTGAGAGAAGCTCAAGAGAGATCAGCCAGATGCAGCTCATTCTTTGGAAACAAGGGAAGTGGTCTGTGCTGGAGGTGTGGGGGTGGGCACTCGTCAAAGGGATGTCGATTTCAGCAGGCTGTTTGCAGGAACTGTGAATATACAGGCATTTGGCCGCATGTGCAAAAAAACGGCAGCTTGGCTGGTATACGAATCGGATGGGTCGGAAAGCGGACCAGAAGACGGTGAGGACCGATGTACAGCGGGTCAACACGATCAATGGCTGCTGCTCCTACAACAAGATGCCTCCTATAATGATGAGGGTCCTACTCAATGGGATACCTGTCAACATGGAGCTGGATACGGGAGCGAGTCAATCTCTCATGGGCGCTCAACAATTTGAACAACTGTGGCCGCATAAAAGAGACAGACCAAAACTCACAAGGGTCGACACCAAACTAAGGACCTATACCAAAGAAATCGTACCAGTCCTCGGCAGCGCCATGCTCTCCGTCACACACAAAGGGACAGTGAACCGACTTTCCCTGTGGATTGTCCCCGGAGACCCCCCAGCACTACTGGGGAGAAGCTGGCTGGCAAAACTAAACTGGAAATGGGATGATGTTCATTCCATGTCATTAGCGGAACGGACCTCCTGCTCAACAGTTATAAAGCGATTTGAACATCTCTTTCAGCCAGGTGTGGGCACTTTCAAAGGGGCCAAAGTCAAAATCTACATTACACAGGATGCTAGACCGGTCCATCACAAGGCCAGAGCTGTACCCTATGTGATGAGGGAAAAGATTGAACACGAACTAGACAGGCTTCTGCGGGAAGGCATTATATCACCTGTGGAATTTAGCGACTGGGCAAGTCCCATCGTCCCAGTCATGAAGCCTGATGGATCCGTGCGAATCTGTGGGGACTACAAATCTACCATAAACAGAGTCTCCCTACAGGACCAGTACCCGCTGCCCAAAGCGGAGGACTTATTTGCCACATTGGCTGGAGGTAAACTTTTCTCAAAACTAGACCTCACATCTGCGTATATGACGCAAGAATTGACCGAGGAATCCAAGCTACTCACCACCATCAACACACATCGAGGCCTTTTCACGTACAATCGATACCCATTCGGCATCAGGTCGGCAGCTGCCATATTCCAGCGCAACATGGAGAGTCTACTCAAGTCCATCCTGGGGACGGTTGTATTTCAATACGACATACTTATCACAGGCAGGGACACCAACTCCCATCTCCGCAATTTGGAGGAAGTACTGAAGCGGTTGGATCGGGTAGGCCTATGAGTTAAGAAATCCAAATGCCTGTTTCTCGCACCCGAGGTTGAATTTTTGGGCAGAAGGATTGCCGCTGATGGAATCCACCCAACAGAGTCCAAAGCAGAAGCAATTTGCCTGGCACCCAGGCCCCAGAATGTCTCAGAACTGCTCGCCTTTCTCGGGCTACTCAATTACTTTGGGAACTTTATGCAGAACTTAAGCACGCTGCTGGAGCCTCTCCACGTGCTACTCAGGAAGGGGTGTGATTGGTTTTGGGGGGACGCCCAGGAACGCGCCTTCAATAAGGCACGCAACCTTCTGTGTTCCAACAGTGTTTTAACTTTCTTTGACCCAGGTAAAAAGCTAGTTCTCACATGTGATGCGTCAGCATATGGGGTCGGGTGCGTTTTACAACATGTCAATAGTGCGGGCAAATTACAACCCATAGCTTATGCCTCCAGGTCACTTTCGCGGGCGGAGCACGGGTACGGAATGGTAGAGAAGGAGGCGCTCGCGTGCGTGTACGGTGTCAAAAAGATACACTAATACCTTTTCTGGGCTGCTACGACACCGTGAGATCCCCGGTGGACTGTGATGGACCCAGCGTCGATGGCAGCAGTCAGAGCTTGCATGGCATGCAGCTGAGATTGCATGAGAGCAATCTGAGCTTCCATGCGAGCAACCATTGACTCCGTTACAGCACTAAGATGTCGTGTACTTCCACCTGTGCTGCAGTGGAAGCTGCTACATCGCCCATGACAGGCGTCATGAGGTCTGGATCCGCACGGTCTCTCTGGGAGTCCACCATCGTCTGCACACTGGCAATGATGGGCTCCATGGTGCGCGCAGAGCTGTGTACAATACGGGATGCAGACTCTTCCATGCTCCTTACCACTGATGACAGGCTCTTGGTAATCCTTGCCATTGCACCTATAATAGAATCATAGAATCATAGAAGTTTACAGCACGGAAGGAGGCCATTTCGCCCCATCGTGTCTGTGCTGCCAATAAGAGGCTATCCAGTCTAATCCCACTTTCCAGCTCTTAGTTCATAGCCCTTCAAGTGCACATCCAAGTACTTTTTAAAAGTGGTGAGGGTTTCTGCCTCTACCATCCTTTCAGGCAGTGAGCTCCAGACCCCCACCACCCTCTGCGTGAAGAAATTTACCTCAAATCCCCTCTAAACCAATTACTTTAAATTTATGCCCCCTGGTTGTTGATCCATCTGCTAAGGGAAACAAATCCTATCCTCTGAGCCAATTTTGGATCCAACTTGCCACTTTGCCCTGGATCCCATGGGCTTTTACTTTCATGACCAGTCTGCCATGTGGGACCTTATCAAACGCTTTGCTAAAATCCATATACACTACATCATATGCTTTGCCCTAATCGACCCTCCTGGTTACCTTGAAAAATTAAATCAAGTTAGTCCGACACACCTTCCGTTAACAAATCCGTGCTGACAGTCCCTGATTAATCTGTGTCTTTGTAAGTGAAGATTTATCCTGTCCTTCGGGATATTTTCCAATAATTTTCCCACCACTGAGATTATGTTGACAGGCCTGTAATTACTCGGTTTAGCCCTTTCTACCTTCTTAAATAAAACTACCACATTAGCAGTCCTCCAGTCCTATGGCATCATACCTGAAGCCAGAGAGGACTGGAAAATGATGGTCAGAGCCTCTGCTATTTCCTCTTTTGCTTCCATTAACAGCCTGGGATATATTTTATCTGGGCCTGGGGACTTATTCACTTTCAAAGCTGCTAGGCCCTGTAATATCTCCTCTCTCACTATGTTTATTTCATCTAATATTTTACACTCCTCTTCCCCGATAGCAGTGTCTGCATCGCCCCTCTCTTTTGTGAAAACAGACACAAAGTGTTCATGTAGAACCATACCCACATCTGCTGCCTCCACACAGATTACCCTCATGGTCTCTAATAGGCCCTACCCTTTCTTTAGTTATCCTCTTGCTCTTAATATATTTAAAAAACATCTTTGGGTTTTCCTTGATTTTACTTGCCAATAATTTTTCATGCTCTCTCTTTGCTTTCCTAATATCCTTTTTAATTTCACCCCTGCACTTTCGATATTGTCTCGAGATACTGCAGTATTTAGCCTTCGGTATCTGTCATAAGCCTCCCTTTTTCTCTTTATCCTACCCTGCATGTCCTTCGTGTAAGGGGTTCTCGGGGAGTGTTGTTGTGCCTTGGGTATCTCTCTCTTGGCTTCTGCCCTCACAGTTTATGCCTGGCCTGTGAGGTACCCTGAGTGCTGCAAGAGCACCCCTGGAGAGACTGTGTCCACAGCTTATGAAGGGGGTTTTGAGACTCATGCGTTCCCACAGCTTATGCCTAGCCTGTGAGGCACCTGTGAGTGTCAAACACTCCTAACCCCTTCTTCCCTAGCCTGTTTCACACAGTTGAGTGTTTTCGATCTTTCTGAGCTTCTGCCCTCACAGCTTATGCCTGGTCTGTGAGGTACCCTGAGTGCTGCAAGAGCACCCCTGGAGAGACTGTGTGCACAGTTTATGAAGGGGGGTTTTGAGACTCGTGCGTCCCCACAGCTTATGCCTAGCTTGTGAGGCACCTGTGAGTGTCAAACACTCCTAATCCCTTCTTCCCTAGCCTGTGACACACAGTTGAGCGTTTTTGAGGCGATCCTAGCTTCCCTTACACTGTTCTGACATAAGACTCACGATCAGGAGATATAATACAATAGAACTGAGACAAGGTGATTCCAAGAGGAACTTAGGCTTCCAATTTATTTGACAAGGTGTATCTCAAAAAACAGCAATACACCAACAAAATAATCCCCCTAAATCCCACTAAACGGACACAACGACAATTTTTACACAAGTTTAGCAGTACAATGCCCAACCTCCCACCTTTCCTGGCCTAACTGAGTTGGGAGTTCTGGGGACCAGAGGTTATACTCACTACTGTGCCTTTTGCAGTCTGGTGGTTTGTTTCTTCTATCTTCGGTGTCTTCAGACACTGGTTTTCCTTCAGTGTCGAGAGGCTTGCTGGTTGTTGGATCACGAGAGCAGAACACACACACTGGGTCAGAAACCCCTTTTTATAGCCAGATTATCCAGTCCGCCTCTCCTGCTGAAATCGATCCTTCCCATTGGTGGGCTTTGTGATTTTGAAAAATGCAGCAGTTTTAGATTATTGCGGGTTTTTTTCCACTGATGTTAACCTACTCAAGGTTTGAGTAGGTGTTGCTTGCGTTGGCCTCCTGTAGCCATTGTGTAGGCCCTTGGGTTGTTTTGGGTTCCCTAGTTTTCTGAAGGTCTGCATAATTTCCCTCCAATTCAGTTTTCTTTAACCTACTTAGCAAAGTTGGCTTTTCCCCAAGTTAGAACTTTTATTCCTGACCTATCCTTGTCCTTTTCCATAACTACCTTAAATCTAACTGAATTATGATAACAAGGACCTAAATGCTCTCCCACTGATATCCCTTCTACCTGCCCAGCTTCATTCCATAAGCTAAATTCAGAACTGCCCCCTCTCGTGTTGGGTTTGCTACATACTGGCTAAAAAAGTTCTCCTGAATGCATTTTAGGGATTCCACACCCTCTGCACCCTTCACACTATATCATGTCAGAGTGCATGGCCATCAACATTTGTGTCAACGCTTCCTCATCGAGGTCCTCTGCAGCAGTACCCATGTGTGAACTCACCCTCCGGGGAGATGGCTCCTGAGGTGCCCTTTCCCCTTGGCCTTACTACAACCCGCTAGACCGCAGTGCATCACCCAGTGCAGACCCTCTACTAACCTAACCTCTAAGGACCGCATAGTGCCAGTATCTGAGCTGGTGCCTGCAGGTGAGAGAAGTGATGCAATGTGTTATATATGTGGACTTGTATTTACTCTGTACAGCCACCAAAGGGTGCATTCCCCAGAGTCCCAAGGGATCCCATAATCCCTTTGGGAGCACAGGTATTTAAGAGTGCTTCACAGGTTGGAGAGTCACTCTGGAGACCTGCAATAAAAGACGAAGGTCACACTTTACTTTGAGCTCACAGTGTTCAGTCTGACTCTTTCTCCATACACCACAACTGGCGACGAGATACAGATAGCGAACCCAAAGCTGCAGAGAACAGTGGGCATCCTGGAGAAATTTTCGGATGGAGATGATTGGGAAACCTTCGTGGAGCGACTCGACCAATACTTCGTGGCCAACGAGCTAGATGGGGAAGAGAGCGCTGCCAAACGAAGGGTGATCCTCCTCACTGTCTGTGGGGCACCAACGTATGGCCTCATGAAGAATCTGCTCACTCCAGTGAAACCCATGAAGAAATCGTACAACGATTTGTACACACTGGTCCGAAAGCATTTGAACCCTAAGGAACCCTAAGATGGCGAGGTACCGGTTCTACACCTACAAAAGATCTGAAGGCCAGGAAGTGGCGAGTTATGTCGCCGAGCTAAGACGCCTTGCAGGACATTGTGAATTTGAAGGACATTTGGAGCACATGATCGGAGACTTTTTCGTACTTGGCATTGGCCACGAAACCATACTTCGCAAACTTTTGATTGTAGAGACCCCAACTTTGAGTCAGGCTATAGCGATAGCCCAGGCGTTCATTGCCACCAGTGACAATACTAAACAAATCTCTCAGCACCCAAGTGCTGCTGCAAGTACTGTGAACAAAGTGATGTTTTAGAATCGTAATGTACAGGGCAGATCACACATACCTGCAGTACATGTCCGCAGATGTCCCAGAGTCCACCATCAAGGGTGATGAATGCAAGGCCATTAACACCTTGTTGGCGATGCGGGGGTGATCACCCTCTCCATTCATGCAGATTCAAAGAATACGTTTGCAAGGGCTATGGAACAATGGGACACCTCCAACGAGTGTGCAGGCAAGCTGCTAAGCCTGTTAAACCTGCAAACCACCAGGTTGCAGAGGAGGATCACGACGAAACAGAGCCTCAGATTGAGGAGGCAGAGGTATATGGGTACACACATTCACCACGAATTGTCCCCCGATAATGCTGAATGTTGAACTAAATGGACTCCCGGTGCCAATGGAGCTGGACACGGGTGCAAGCCAGTCCATCATGGGCAAAAAGACTTTCGAAAGGTTGTGGTGCAACAAGGCCTCAAGGCCAGTCTTAACTCCAATTTGCACAAAACGACAAACTTACACAAAATAATTGATTCCTGTAATCGGCAGTGCTACCGTAAAGGTCTCCTACGATGGAGCGGTGCACAAGCTAATACTCTGGGTGGTACCAGGCGATGGTCCCACCCTGTTCGGCAGGAGCTGGCTGGGAAAGATACGCTGGAACTGGGACGACATCCGAGCACTATCACCTGTTGATGACACTTTGTGTGCCCAGGTCTTAAACAAATTTTCTTCGCTGTTCGAACCAGGCATCGGGAAATTCCAAGGAGCAAAAGTGCAGATCCACCTAATTCCAGGGGCGCGACCCATCCATCACAAGGCGAGAGCAGTACTATACATGATGAGAGAAAGGGTAGAGATCGAGCTAGACCGGCTACAAAGAGAGGGCATCATCTCACCGATCGAGTTCAGCGAGTGGGCCAGTTCTATTGTCCCAGTACTCAAGGGAGATGGCACCATCAGAATCTGTGGCGATTACAAAGTAACTATCAATCGTTTCTCCCTGCAGGACCAATACCCACTACCAAAAGCCGCCGACCTCTTTGCAACGCTGGCGGGAGGAAAGACGTTCACGAAGCTGGATCTGACTTCAGCCTACATGACGCAGGAACTGGAGGAATCATCGAAGACCCTCCCCTGCATCAACACGCACAAAGGTCTTTTTGTTTGGAATCCGATCAGCGGCGGCGATATTCCAGAGAAACATGGAAAGTTTACTGAAGTTGGTCCTGCACACCGTGGTCTTCCAGGACGACATCTTGGTCACAGGTTGGAACACAGTTGAGCACCTGCAGAACCTGGAGGTTCTTAGTCGACTCAACCGAGTGGGGCCCAGGTTAAAATGCTCGAAGTGCGTTTTCCTGGCGCCTGAAGTGGAGTTCCTGGGAAGGAGGATTGCGGCGGACGGCATCAAGCCCACCAACGTGAAGACGGAGGCAATCGAGGACACACCAAGGCCACAGAACGTGACGGAGCTGGGACTCTTGAACTGCTTTGGTAACTTCTTACCGGGTCTCAGCACACTGTTAGAACCACTACATGTCTTACTACGAAAAGTGGGCGAATGGGTTTGGGGCAAAAGCCAAGAAAATGCTTTTGTAAAAGTGAGAAAATTGTTATGCTCAAACAAATTGCTTGTGTTGTATGATCCTTGTAAGCGTTTGGTACTAGCATGTGATGCGTCATCATATGGCGTCGGGTGTGTATTGCAACAAGTTAATGATTTCTGGAAACTGCAACCGGTTGCTTCTACATCCATGAGTCTGTCTAAGGCTGACAGAGCCTACAGCATGATTGAAAAAGAAGCGTTAGCGTGTGTCTATGGGGTAAAGAAAATGCGTCAATACCTGTTTGGGCTAAAATTCGAATTGGAAACTGACTATAAGCCACTTATATCCCTGTTTTCCGAGAGTAAAGGGATAAATACCAGCGCATCGGCCCGCATCCAGAGATGGACGCTCACGTTGTCCGCATACCACTACACCATCTGCCACAGGCCAGGCACAGAAAACTGCGCCAATGTTCTCAGTAGGCTGCCATTGCCCACCACGGGGGTGGAAATGGTGCAGCCCGCAGATCTAGCCATGGTTATGGAAGCATTTGGGAGTGAGCAATCACCCGTCACTGCCTGGCAGATCAAAACCTGGACAAGCCAGGACTCCTTATTATCTCTAGTCAAAAGCTGTGTGCTTCATGGGAGCTGGTCCAGTGTCCCAGTGGAAATGCAGGAAGAGATAAAACCGTTCCAGCAGTGCAAAGATGAAATGTCTATACAGGCAGACTGCCTTCTGTGGGGCAATCGAGTAGTGGTCCCCAAGAAGGGCAGAGACACCTTCATCAATGACCTCCACAGTACCCACCCAGGCATTGTAATGATGAAAGCGATAGTCAGATCCCACTTGTGGTAGCCCGGTATCGATGTGGACTTAGAGTCATGCGTTCACAGATGTAATACATGCTCGCAGTTAAGCAATGTACCCAGGGAGGCGTCGCTAAGTTTATGGTCTTGGCCCTCCAAACCATGGTCTAGGGTACATGTCGACTATGCAGGCCTGTTCTTGGGTAAAATGTTCCTTGTGGTTGTCGACGCGTACTCCAAGTGGATTGAATGTGAGATAATGTCGGCTAGCACGTCCGCTGCCACTACTGAAAGCCTGCGGGCCATGTTTGCCACTCACGGCTTACCCGATGTCCTGGTGAGCGACAACGGGCCATGTTTTACGAGTGCTGAGTTCAAATAATTCATGACCCATAACAGGATCAAACATGTGACATCTGCCCTGTTTAAACCAGCGTCCAATGGTCAGGCAGAGAAAGCAGTGCAAACCATCAAGCAAGGCTTGAGGAGGGTAACTGAAGGCTTACTGCGGGCTCACCTATCCCGAGTCCTGCTTAGCTACTGCACGAGACCCCACTCACTCAGCAGGGATCTCACCTGCTGAACTGCTCATGAAAAGAGCACTTAAGACAAGGCTCTCGTTAGTTCATCCTGATATACATGAACAGGTAGAGAGCAGGCAGCTTCAACAAAGTACATACCACGATAGCGCAAATGTGTCATGCAGGGTTGAAATCAATGATCCTGTATTTGTATTAAATTATGGACAAGGTCCCAAGTGGCTTTCCGGCACTGTCGTGGCCAAAGAGGGGAGCAGGGTGTTTCGGGTCAAACTTTCAAATGGACTCATTCACCGGAAACACTTGGACCAAATCAAACTCAGATACATGGACTACCCTGAGCAACCCACCTTGGACCCTACCTTTTTTGATCCCTCAACATACATACCAGTGGCAACCGACACCACAGTTGACCACGAAGCAGAACCCATCATCCACAGCAGCCCTGCTGGGCCCAACAAATGATTCAACAACACCAACTTTCACACCGAGACGATCAACCAGGGCAAGAAGGGCCGCAGATCGACTCACATTGTAAATAGTTACCCTATTGACTTTGGGGGGGAATGTTATATATGTGGACTTGTATTTACTCTGTACAGCCCTCAGAGGGCTCATTCACCGGAGTCCCTAAGGATCCCACAATCCCTTGGGAGTACAGGTATTTAAAGAGGCTTCACAGGTTAGCGAGGCATTCTGGAGACCTGCAATAAAAGACTAAGGTCACACTTTACTTTGAGCTCACAATGTTCAGTCTGACTCTTCATACACCACACAATGCTTGGCTCCTCTTCATCTGCCCCTCCTCATGCTCGTCCCCCTCTTCTTCTCCCTCATCACTGGGTGGGGGCTCAGGCACAGGCTGCTCATCTGCTGCATGATTATCTGAAAGCATAAATGGCACAAGAGTCACATTAAGGTGAGGGCAGGGGGCAGGAATGGAGCAAGGAAGGCAGACAGAATGAGGAGCTGGAAAGTGATAAGGCCTTCTGTTTTATGGGGAAGTGGGATGAGAAGAGGGGATAAGGATACCATTGTTGCCCCCAGCGGGCATGACGTCTCCGCCGGCCACAGTGCCCACCACCTGCGGGCCAATGAGCCGCAGCACTCGCTCCTCCAGGTCACTCAGATGTCGCAGTTCAGCTTTTCCCCCTCCATCTGGGAATGGAAACGTAGTGGTAACTTCACTGGACTAGTAATCCAGAGGCCTGGATTAATGATCCAGAGACATGAGTGCAAATTCCACCACGGCAGCAAGGGAATTTAAATTCAGTTCATTAAATAAAATCTGGACTACAAAAGCCAGTATCTGAGCTGGTGCCTGCAGGGAGACTAGAACTAGGGGCATAATCTTAAAATAAGGGGCCACCCATTTAAAACTTAGATGAGGAGGAATTTCTTCTCTCAGAGGGTTGTAAATCTGTGGAATTCTCTGCGTCAGAGAGCTGTGGAAGCTGAGTTATTGAATAACTTTAAGACAGAGATAGGCAGTTTCTTAACTGTCAACACCGCCTCCAGTGCGCCAGCGCAGCCTTTGGCCGCCTGAGGAAGAGTGTTTGAAGATCAGGCCCTCAAATTTGGCACCAAGCTTGTGGCTTACAGGGCTGTAGTGATACCGTATGGCTCAGAGATGTGAACTATATATGTTGTGTATGGAGAAAGAATCAGACTGAACACTGTGAGCTCAAGGTAAAGTGTGACCTTAGTCTTTTATTGCAGGTCTCCAGAGTGCCTCTCCAACCTGTGAAGCCTCCTTAAATACCTGTGCTCCCAAGGGATTATGGGATCCCTTGGGACTCCAGAGGATGAGCCCTCTAATGGCGATACAAAGTAAATACAAGTTTACATAAATAACAATATACAGTAGATACCTCAAATCACTGGAGAAATACAACCAACGATGTCTCCGCAAGATCCTGCAAATCCCCTGGAAGACAGACGCACCAATGTCAGTGTTCTTGATCAGGCCAACATCCCCAGCATCGAAGCACTGACCACACTCGACCAGCTCCATTGGGCGGGCCTTATTATGCCTGACACATGACTCCCAAATCAAGTGCTCTACTCGGAACTCCTACACGGCAAGCAAGCCCCAGGTGGGCAGAAGAAACGTTTCAAGGACATCCTCAAAGCCCCCTTGATAAAATGCAACTTCCCCACCAACACCTGGGAGTCCCTGGCCAAAGACCATCCTAAGTGGGGGAAGAGCATCCGGGAGGGCGCTGAGCACCTCGAGTCTCATCGCCGAGAGCATGCAAAAAACAAGCACAGGCAGCGGAAGGAGCGTGCAGCAAACCAGACTTCCCACCCACCCTTCCCTTCAACCACTGTCTGTCCCACCTGTGACTGAGACTGTAATTCCCGTATTGGACTGTTCAGTCACCTAAGAACTCACTTTTAGAGTGGAAGCAAGTCTTCCTCAATTTCGAGGGACTGCCTACGATGGTGACATAAAAGGTTACTGCACAAGATACAAGTTCATGCGGTTGGGAGTAATATATTAGTATGGATAGAGGATTGGCTAACTAACAGAAAACAGAGAGTCGGGATAAATGGTTCATTCTCGGGTTGGCAAGCAATAACTAGTGGGGTGCTGCAGGGATCAGTGCTGGGACCCCAATTATTTACAATCTATATTAACGACTTGGATGACAGGACCAAGTGTAATGTAGCCAAGTTTGCTGACGATACAAAGATGGGAGGAAAAGCAATGTGTGAGAAGGACACAAAAAACCTGCAAAAGGACATTGACAGGCTAAGTGAGTGGGCCAAAATTTGACAGAAAAAATATCGAAGAGCAAGTTATTATTTAAATGGAGAAAGATTGCAAAGTGCTGCAGTACAGCGGGACCTGGGGGTCCTGGTGCATGAAACACAAAGGGTTAGTATGCAGGTACAGCAAGTGATCAGGAAGGCCAATGGAATCTTGGCCTTTATTGCAAAAGGGATGGAGTATAAAAGCAGGGAAGTCGTGCGACAATTATACAGGGTATTAGTGAGGCCACACCTGGAATACTGCGTGCAATTTTGGTTTCCATATTTAAGAAAGGATACACTTGCTTTGGAGGCAGTTCAGAGAAGGTTCACTCGGTTGATTCCGGAGATGAGGGAGTTGACTTTTAAGGAAAGGTTGAGTAGGTTGGGCTTCTACTCATTGTAATTCAGAAGAATGAGAGATGATCTTATCAAAATATATAAGATTATGAGGGGGTTTGACAAGGTGGATGCAGGAAGGATGTTTCCACTGAGAGGGGAGACTAGAATTAGGGGGCATAATCTTAGAATAAGGGGCCGCCCATTTAAAACTGAGATGAGGAAGAATTTATTCCCTCAGAGTGTTGTAAATCGGTGGAATTCACTGCCTCAGAGAGCTGTGGAAGCTGGGTCACTGAATAACTTTAAGACAGAGATAGACAGTTTCTTAACCGATAAGCGAATAAGGGGTTATGGGGAGCGGGCAGGGAAGTGGACCTAAGTCCATGATCGGATCAGCCATGATCGTATTAAATAGCAGAGCAGGCTCGAGGGGCCGTATGACCTATTCCTGCTCCTATTTCTTATGTTCTTATGTTCTTTGGGTTTTCCTTGATTTTACTTGCCAAGAATGTTTCATGCTCTGTCTTAGCATTCCTAATGTCCTTTTTAATTTCACCTCTGAACTTTCTATATTCCTCCAGAGATTCTACAGTATGTAGCTGTCGGTATATGACATAAGCTTCCCTTTTTTCTTTATCCTCCCCTATAAGTCCCTAGACAGGATTAATAAACAATCTCGTAGTAAAGGATCCCCTCAGAATGAGTGATCATAGCATGATAGAATTTCAAATTCAGATGGAGGGTGAGAAAGTTGGATCTCTAACCAGCATACTAAGCTTAAATAAAGGAGACTATGAAGATATGAGGGGAGAGTTGGGTGAAGTGGATTGGGAAAATACATTAAAGTGTAGGACGATTGATGAACAGTGCTGTACATTTAAGGAGATATTTCACAACTCTCAAGAAAAATATATTCCAGTGAGGAGGAAAGGATGTAAGAGAAAGGATAGCCATCCGTGGCTAACTAAAGAAATAAAGGATGGTATCCAATTAAAAACAAGGGTATACAAAGTGGCCAAAACTAGTGGGAGGACAGAAGACTGGGAAGCTTTTAAAAGCCAGCAAAGAATGACTAAAAAAAGGATTAAGAAAGGGAAGATAGACTATGAAAGTAAACTAGTGCAAAATATAAAAACAGATAGTAAGAGTTTTTATAGGTATATAAAAAGGAAAAGGATGGCTAAAGTAAATGTTGGTCCCTTAGAGGACGAGACCAGGGAATTAGTAATGGGGAGCATGGTAATGTCAGAAACTCTGAACAAATATTTTGTATCAGTCTTTACGGTAGAGGACACTAACAATATTCTGACAGTGGATAGTCAAGGGGCTATAGGGGGGAAGGAACTTAACACAATCACAAGCACTAAGGAGGTGGTACTCAGTAAGATAATGGGACTAAAGGCAGATAACTCCCCTGGACCTGATGGCTTGCATTCCAGGGTCTTAAGAGAAGTAGCGGCAGGGATAATGAATGTAATAGTTGTAATTTACCAAAATTCCCGGGATTCTGATGAGGTCCCGGCAGATTGGAAAACTGCAAATGTAACACCCCTATTTAACAAAGGAGGCAGACAAAAAGCAGAAAACTATAGACCAGTTAGCCTAACATCTGTGGTTGGGAAAATGTGGGAGTCCATTATTAAAGAAGCTGTAGCAGGACATTTGGAAAAGCAAAATTCGGTCAGGCAGAGTCAGCATGGATTTATGAAGGGTGATAGATATGCAAGCACTCTAGTAATGACTCCACGAGGTAGGGTATTGCACTTGAACAGTTGTGTCCTTAGTCCATTTGTTGTAGCTCCCTGAGCGAGGACACAATGAGGTGAGTTCCTTTTTATACTTGGTTACCTGCAGTGTGCAGGTGACCCTTAGGTCTCCACCAGTAGCACTCTCTGGTGGTACAGGTGTGGTATATACACTGTGAAGACACATTCAGTGGTCTAATATTACAGTACATACATTATACATACACAATAACAATCCCTCTAAGTCTTGTGCTACTGCCTTTTGCACTGTGTACTCAGGCACTCGACCTGAGTGCGCAAAGCCCTTGCAAAGAACATAACATAAGAACATAAGAACATAAGAACTTAAGAGTTAGGAACAGGAATAGGCCATCTAGCCCCTCGAGCCTGCTCCACCATTCAACAAGATCATGGCTGATCTGGCCGTGGACTCAGTTCCACTTACCCGCTCGCTCCCCATAACCCTTAATTCCCTTATTGGTTAAAAATCTATCTATCTGTGATTTGAATACATTCAATGAGCTAGCCTCAACTGCTTCCTTGGGCAGAGAATTCCACAGATTCACAACCCTCTGGGAGAAGAAATTCCTTCTCAACTCGGTTTTAAATTGGCTCCCCCGTATTTTGAGGCTGTGCCCCCTAGTTCTAGTCTCCCCGACCAGTGGAAACAACCTCTCTGCCTCTATCTTGTCTATCCCTTTCATTATTTTAAATGTTTCTATAAGATCACCCCTCATCCTTCTGAACTCCATCAAGTAAAGACCCAGTCTACTCAATCTATCATCATAAGATAACCCCCTCACCTCCGGAATCAGGCTAGTGAATCATCTCTGTACCCCCTCCAAAGCTAGTATATCCTTCCTTAAGTAAGGTGACCAAAACTGCACGCAGTACTCCAGGTGCGGCCTCACCAATACCCTGTACAGTTGCAGCAGGACCTCCCTGCTTTTGTACTCTATCCCTCTCGCAATGAAGGCCAACATTCCATTCGCCTTCCTGATTACCTGCTGCACCTGCAAACTAACTTTTTGGGATTCATGCACAAGGACCCCCAGGTCCCTCTGCACCGCATGCATCAGCATGCTGATGTTGTAATTTCTCTCCATTCAAATAATATTCCCTTTTACTGTTTTCTTTTCCAAGGTGGATGACCTCACATTTTCCGACATTGTATTCCATCTGCCAAACCTTAGCCCATTCGCTTAACCTATCTAAATCTCTTTGCAGCCTCTCTGTGTCCTCTACACAACCCGCTTTCCCACTAATCTTTGTGTTATCTGCAAATTTTGTTACACTACACTCTGTCCCCTCTTCCAGGTCATCTATGTATATTGTAAACAGTTGTGGTCCCAGCACCGATCCCTGTGGCACACCACTAACCACTGATTTCCAACCCGAAAAGGACCCATTTATCCCGACACTCTGCTTTCTGTTAGCCAGCCAATTCTCGATCCATGCTAATACATTTCCTCTGACTCCGCGTACCTTTATCTCTGCAGTAACCTTTTGTGTGGCACCTTATCGATTGCCTTTTGGAAATCTAAATACACCACATCCATCGGTACACCTCTATCCACCATGCTCGTTATATCTTCAAAGAATTCCAGTAAATTAGTTAAACATGATTTCCCCTTCATGAATCCATGGTGCGTCTGCTTGATTGCACTATTCCTATCTAGATGTCCTGCTATTTCTTCCTTAATGATAGCTTCAAGCATTTTCCCCACTACAGATGTTAAACTAACCGGCCTATAGTTACCTGCCTTTTGTCTGCCCCCTTTTTTAAACAGAAGCGTTACATTAGCTGCTTTCCAATCCAATGGTATCTCCCCAGAGTCCAGAGAATTTTGGTAGATTATAACGAATACATCTGCTATAACTTCCGCCATCTCTTTTAATACCCTGGGATGCATTTCATCATGACCAGGGGACTTGTCTACCTTGAGTCCCATTAGCCTGTCCAACACTACCCCACTAGTGATAGTGATTATCGCAAGGTCCTCCTTTCCCACATTCCCGTGACCAGCAATTTTTGGCATGGGTTTTGTGTCTTCCACTGTGAAGACCGAAGCAAAATAATTGTTTAAGGTCTCAGCCATTTCCACATTTCCCATTATTAAATCCCCCTTCTCATCTTCTAAGGGACCAACATTTACTTTAGTCACTCTTTTCCATTTTATATATCGGTAACAGCTTTTACTATCTGTTTTTATGTTTTGCGCAAATTTACTTTTGTAATCTATCTTATTTTCTTTATTGCTTTCTTAGTCATTCTTTGCTGCCGTTTAAAATTTTCCCAATCTTCTCGTTTCCCACTAACCTTGGCCACCTTATACGCATTGGTTTTTAATTTGATACTCTCCTTTATTTCCTTGGTTATTCAGGGCTGGTTATCCCTTCTCTTACCGCCCTTCTTTTTCACTGGAATATATTTTTGTTGAGCACTATGAAAGAGCTCCTTAAAAGTCCTCCACTGTTCCTCAATTGTGCTACCGTTTAGTCTGTGTTCCCAGTCTACTTTAGCCAACTCTGCCCTCATTCCACTGTAGTCCCCTTTGTTTAAGCATAGTATGCTCATTTGAGACACTACTTCCTCACCCTCAATCTGTATTACAAATTCAACCATACTTTGATCACTCATTCCGAGAGGATCTTTTACTAGGAGATCGTTTATTATTCCTGTCTCATTACACAGGACCAGATCTAAGATAGCTTGCTCCCTTGTAGGTTCTGTAACATACTGTTCTAAGAAACAATCCCTTATGCATTCTATGAATTCCTCCTCAAGGCGACCCCGTGCGATTTGATTTGACCAATCGATATGTAGGTTAAAATCCCCCATGATTACTGCCGTTCCTTTTTCGCACGCCTCCATTATTCCCTTGATTATTGTCCGCCCCACCATGAAGTTATTATTTGGGGGCCTATAAACTACGCCCACCAGTGACTTTTTCCCCTTACTATCTCTAATCTCCACCCACAATGATTCAACATTTTGTTCATTAGAGCCAATACTTTGTCTTTGCTACGGAATGGCTCTCTCCCTGTGGACCCCCAAGTCCTTATTGCCACGACATTGGGAAATGGTTAGCAGTGGATGGTTTGAGGTTGCAGTAAGGAATGTGTGGGTTCTGGATATGATCCATGCGTCCATATCCCCCCCATGTGTGTGGCTCAACATGTACAGAGAATAAAGAATAGAATTGATTATATCGCTGTTTTGGGGTTCAGCAGTAGTGGAACAAGTACATTTGACAAATAAGGTCCATACGTGATATTACAGTCTTGCCCCTGGTGTGTGGGTGCAGGTGGGTGAGGACGCTTGTTCCGAAGAACCGGATTGTGCCCCCTGCCAGCTGGCTGGGCTCGGATTGCTCACCTGCTGTGTCTCAGGGCCTTAGCCGTTGCTTAGTGGTGGGCAGAGCCACAGGAATGTGTGGCCTCCCTGTCCTCCTTTGAGGGCTGCAGGGTCTCCCTGCTGCCCTTCAGCGGTGGTGGGTGTCTGGTTATCCCAGGTCCCATCGGGAGGGCTGGAGGGTGCTGGCCTCTTGCTCCCGGTGCTGGCCCTGTTGGCCAGGGGAGTAGGGCCGATCTTGGGCAGGGTGCCAGTGGTGGTGCCTGTCACTGATCACTGGCCCTGCAGTGGGTGTGCTCCCACTGTGTGTGTAGCCACCCTCCTGGGGCATCACATTGGTCCCGGAGGCGCAGGCTACATGATTGGGTAGCCCGCTGGACCTGAGTGCTTCCCACGGTAGGTTGCCCTTGGCTTTGTCTGCCTGCATATAGAACTCGGCATCACATCTCCTTTCATCAATAACATTCATGATACATTGGCTCCAACTGCAGTCGGCCAACTCGACATTGTTATTTGTCTTTACACTTTCGCATTTGTCAATGACATCACTTTCCTGTGTACTATCAGCATCTCTGTGCAAGGTTACATTTAGATACCTGCATTTGTTAGTTACAATTTTTTTCAATAGTATCACCAGTATCGCTGTTCAACAGTACATTTATATACTTGCATTTGTTAATTACATCTTTTTCATTAGTGTCACTGGCATCACTGTACAAAGAGTGGAACTGTCCCTTTAATTGTTCTGGGTTGCCGGTCTCCTTTAAAAAGGGCCTTGCAATCTTTACCCCAATCCGGTTCACTGCTCGGCATCACGTGTTGCTCCCTCAATGCTGCTCCTCATGGTTTGGTCGCGGCCATCTTGATTTCAGGTGCTTCACCTCGTGGTGCGGGTGCCATCTTCTTTCCCTCCACGAGGTAGGCTGCGGTGATCCTTTTCTCCCCAGGTTCTGCCATGGAAGCCGGGAATCTACCTTCTGCGCCGATCTTCTTCCCTCGGAGTCCTGCCACTGGAGCCAGGATGGTGAGGTCTGGTCGTTTGGGTTGGATCATCTCGCCATTGAGTTGTGTGGTCTGTGTCGTCACCATGCAGTCGAGTTGGACGATAGGATTTTCAGGTGCTGTGATGGATCCAAATTTTGGGCCGCGTAGGACCTCGATCGCAGGGGCCTGGAGGCTTTCCCAGCTCCATCCAATTTGGATTTGTTTCATCCATCTTCTTCCCAGCAGCGATGGACCATCACCAGCAATGATCCACAAAGGTAGCTTGTGCATCGTGCCGCCATGGGACATCTGGACATCCACGCTGCCAACGACTGGAATGGTGTCTTTTGTGTAAGTGAGCAGCTTCGCCTGGATTGGGAGCATTTTGGGTCGTTTGGCGGGATTGTCCCAGAGTTTCTCGAAGGCCGTCTGATTCATCAATGACCTCCATTGAGTCTGGAACACCGTTGATTTCTACTTCCATTTTCCATGGGGAAGCAGTTATACACTCCGTACACCTCTTCCAGGGGCTGAGCTGTTTCATAGATTCTCTCTTCATCTTCATCAGTGCTGGAGCTCGGGTGATCAGCCAACTCTTCAGCGACTCGGTGAGTAAAATTTCTTCTACACATCCGCTGGAGATGACCTTTAGTGTTACAGCCCTTGCAAGTATAGTCTTTGTATTGGCACCGGGGGGCCCTGTGATTTCCTCCACCGCACCTGCACAGGGCTAGCCAGTTGGCCCCATGTGGCGGATTCAGGGTTGCGGGACTCGGGGTAGCAGCCTTGCCTCTGAAAGGTGCCATTCGGTTCACTGTACTTGTCGGGTTAGAGTCCTGGGGGTGAGTCATCATCCTCTTGGAATCACAGGCCAAAATCATGAATGTCTGGCTCATTTTAATTGCCCTCTGCAGGGTGACCGTCGTGTCCGCAGAGAGCAGCTTGTGGAGGAGGCCCTCGTGGCCGATTGCAATAACAAAGATGTCCCTTCGTGCTTCGGTGAGGTGGTCACCAAAATCACACGGTGCAGCCAATCGTCTCAGGTCTGCAGCATATTTTGTAATTTCTTGGCTTTCGGGCCGCCGCCGGGTGTAGAACCGGTGTCTGGCTTTAAGGATGCTCTTGTTAGGTTTGAGCTATTCCTGTATTATTGTTACGAGCTCTGCGTACGTTTTGGTTGTCATCTTCGCTGGGGCTAGCAGGTCCCTGACAAGGCCATGGACAGTGGGCCCACAACTGCTGAGCAGGATGGCTCTGCACTTACCAACCAGTAAGGTCGGTGTGTCTCCAGCCAGGTAATTCGCGATGAAGAAGTGTTCGAGCCTTTACACAAAGGCATTTCAATCTTCTCCATCAGCGAATTGTTGAAAGTTGCTTAGGTTAGCCATGTTGCGCGTGGAAATTCATAATCACGTCGCCAGTTGTTATATATGCAAGCACTCTAGTAATGACTCCACGAGGTAGGGTATTGTACTTGAACTGCTGTGACCTTAATCCATTTATTGTAGCTCCCTGAGTGAGGACACAATGAGGTGAGCTCCCTTTTATACTTGGTTACCTGCAGTGTACAGGTGACCCTTCTGTCTTCAACAGTAGCACCCTCTGGTGGTACAGGTATGATGTATACAGTGTGAAGACACATTCAGTGGTCTAATGTTACAGTACATACATTATACATACACAACAATGGGGAAGTCATGTATGACAAATTTGCCGGAGTTCTTTGAGGATGTAATGAACAGGGTGAATAAAGGGGAACCAGTGGATGTGGTGTATTTGCACTTCCAGAAGGCATTTGACAAGGTGCCACATAAAAGGTTGCTGCACAAGATAAAAGTTCACAGGGTTGGGGGAAATATATTAGCAGGGATAGAGGATTGGCTAACTAACAGAGAGCAGAGAGTCAGGATAAATGATTCATTCTCTGGCAGGCAACCAGTAACTAGTGGGGTGCCGCAGGGATCAGTGTTGGGATCCCAACTATTTACAATCTATATTAACAACTTCAAAGAAGGGACTGATGTAACGTAGCCAAGTTTGCTGACGATACAAAGATGGGAGGAACAGCAATGTGTGAGGAGGACACAAAAAATCTGCAAAAGGACGCAGGTAGGCTAAGTGAGTGGACAAAAATTTGGCAGATGGAGTATAATGTTGGAAAGTGTGAGGTCATGCACTTTGGCAGAAAAAAAATCAAAGAGCAAGTTATTATTTAAATGGAGAAAGATTGCAAAGTGCCTGAGTACAGCGGAACCTGGGGGTGCTTGTGCATGAAACACAAAAGGTTAGTATGCAGGTACAGCAAGTGATCAGGAAGGCCAATGGTATCTTGGCCTTTATTGCAAAGGGGATGGAGTATAAAAGCAGGGAAGTCTTACTGCAGCTATATAAGGTATTGGTGAGACCACACCTGGAATACTGCAGTTTTGGTTTCCATATTTACAAAAGGATATACTTGCTTTGGAGGCAGTTCAAAGAAGGTTCACCAGGTTGATTCCAGGGATGAGGGAGTTGACTTATGAGGAAAGGTTGAGTAGGTTGGGCCTCTACTCATTGGAATTCAGAAGAATGAGAGGTGATCTTATCGAAACATTTAAGATTATAAGGGGGCTTGACAAGGTAGATGCAGAGAGGATGTTTCCACTGTTGGGGGAGACTAGAACTAGAGGGTGCGATCTTAGAATAAGAGGCTGTCCATTTAAAACAGAGATGAGGAAAAATTTCTTCTCTCAGAGGGTTGTAAATCTGTGGAACTCACTGCCTCAGAGAGCTGTGGAAGCTGGGACATTGAATAAATTTAAGACAGAAATAGACAGTTTCTTAAACGATAAGGGAATAAGGGGTTATGGGGAATGGGCAGAGAAGTGGAGCTGAGTCCATGATCAGATCAGCCATGATCTTACTGAATGCGGAGCAGGCTCAAGGGGATGTATGGCCTACTCCTGCTCCTATTTCTTATATTCTTATGTTCTTATACAGGGAGCTCTAGCATTGTTGGCCTGAGCCCTCCGGATCTCCTCCTTGAATGCCTCCCACTGTTCCGAGACTGATTTACCTTCAAGTAGCTGTTTCCAGTCTACTGTGGCCAAATCACTTCTCAACTTAGCAAAGTTAGCTTTTCCCCAATTTAGGACTTTTATTCCTGCTCTATCCTTGCCCTTTTCCATTACTACCTTGAATCTGACTGAATTATGGTCACTGGCACCCAAGTAGTCTCCCACTAATACCCCTTCTACCTGTCCAGCTTCATTCCCAAAAACAAAATCCAGAACCACCCCTCCTGTGATGGGCTTGTTACATACTGACTTAAAAAGTTCTCTTGAATGCATTTTAGGAATTCCGCACCCTCTATATCCTTCACACTATATTTGTCCCAATCAATATTAGGATAGTTGAAATCCCCTACTATTGCTGCCCTATAGTTTTTGGATTTCACAGAAATTTGCCTACATATTTGCTCTTCTATCTCCCTCCACTGGGGTCTATAATACACGCACAGCAGTGTGATCGCCCCTTTTTTATTTTTCAGTTCGACCCATATGGCCTCATTTGATGACCCCTCAAACATATCAACCCTCCTCACAGCTGTAATACTTTATTTAATCAATAGCGCACCCCTCCCGCTTTTTACCCCCCTCTCTGTCCTATCTAAAAATCCAGGAATATTTAGCTGCCAAACCTGCCCCTCTTTCAGCCATGTCTCTGTAATGGCTATAATGTCATACTCCCAAGCGTCTACTTGTGCTCTCAGCTCATCCGCCTTATTGGCTATACTCCTTGCATTGAAGTATATTCCATTTAGCACAGGAAGTCCTCCTTGATTACTGCTTACTAACCCTTGTTTCCTCTGTCTTACAAATTCATATTCTTGATTTGTAATTTCAGCTTTACTTCCTGTCATGTATTTAACTGTCATTGTAACCCATGGATAAACTGACCTAGGCTGTACACCGTGAAAACATTGGCCACTAGTTGGTGAACTTGTGGGAGACACTCTAACCTGGACCTTCAGGTATAAAAGGGGAAGCTCAACCCACCTTCATCACTTCAATGCTGGCTAATAAAGGTTACTGGTCACAGAGTGACCTTCTCTCAAGTATGGGCCTCGTGTGCATTTATACTGTATAGTAAGGACATATTATTGGCGACGAGAAACTGGGATTTAAACCACGCGAGCATGGCCACTAGCAGCACAGATGAGAGGTACTGTGTTGGTGATGATTGGGACGATTTTATTGAGAGACTACAGCAAAGTTTCGTCACTAAGGAATGGCTGGGACAGGATTCGGCCGACAAACGCAGGGCTCATCTCCTGACGGTTTGTGGATCCAGGACGTACTCCCTGATGAAGGACCTTCTAGCGCCAGAGAAGCCAGCGGACAAGACTTTTGAAGAGCTCAGTAAGTTGATCGGGGAACACTTTAAACCGGCGAGCAGCATGCACATAACGAGACACCAGTTTTGCAGGCATTGGCGGCGAGAAGGGCAAAGCGTTCCAGACTTTGTGGCAGACATCCGGTGACTGGTGAGCCTATGTTAGTTCCCAGATGCATGCAGAGCGGAGATGCTGCGAGACTTTTTTATTGAGGGCATCGGGCACGCTGGGGTTTTCAGGAAACTGATTGAGACCAAAGACTTGACCCTGGAAATGGCGGTTTTGATGGCCCAGACATTTATCTCAGGGGAGGAAGAGACCAGAATGATGTTTGACAAAAATCTTGGTTTAAATGCAGCAAATGGAGTCAACATTGTTAATGCGGCTCACAGTTCTCCAGGCAGACAGGGGCAATCAGACTTGCCCGAGCATGTAGTCGAACCCAAAGGGGGAATTCAACAGAGACAATGGCTAGCTGAACGGCGATTCATGCCATCGCAAGGGACAATGTGGCCAGTAATGGGGCCATCAACACCTGTCAACGGTGCGCTTAAGGACAGTTACAGAGACAGTCAGAGACGATCGACTGGTAATGGACCTTTTGTTTCCAAAAACGGCTCATGTTGGAGGTGTGGAGGCAAACACACAGCCAGAGTTTGCAGGTATCAGCAATATACCTGCAGAAACTGCAACGTCAGCGGTCACTTGGGGTGTATGTGCAGGAAGCCTGCAGCCAGATTGATGTACGAGGAGGACAGGGACGATGTAAGCCCTACGAGGCCAAATGGACACTGGGGGAAATCGCCGGAAGCTGAAGTTCAGCGAGTTCATGTGGAGCACATATACAGTTCATACACCAGGACGTCACCGATAATGATGAAAGTGCTCCTCAGTGGCATCCCAGTATCAATGGAGCTAGACACAGGGGCCAGCCAGTCCCTGATGAGTATCAAACAGTTTGAAAAGTTGTGGGCGTCCAAGGCCAGGAGGCCAAAATTATTGCCGATTGACGCACAGCTCCGGACATATACAAAGGAGATCATTCCGGTGCTAGGCAGCGCCACGGTAGTCGTGACCCACACAGATTCAGAGAACAGGTTGCCACTCTGGATTGTTCCAAGGGACGGTCCTGCACTGCTGGGGAGGAGTTGGCTGTCTGTCATGAACTGGAAATGTGGCGATGTCAATGCAATTTCTTCTGTGGAGCGAATATCATGCTCACAGTCCTGGACAAATATGACTCACTATTTCAACCCGGCATTGGCACTCTCATGGGGACCAAGGTAGTGATTCACATAAACCCGGACACCAGGTCAGTACACCACAAGGCCAGAGCGGTGCCGTACGTGATGCAGGAAAGGATAGAAGGCGAATTGGACCGCCTGCTGAGGGAAGGCATCATCTCGCCAGTTAAATTCAGTGATTGGGCAAGCTCAATGATGCTGGTGCTCAAGGCGGATGGGTCGGTCAGGATATGTGGTGATTACAAGGCCACCATCAATCGGGTGTCACTCCAAGACCAGTACCCGCTATCAAGAGTGGAGGACCTCTTTGCGACGCTATCCGGTGGCAAACTTTTTTCAAAATTGGACCTGACCTCAGCTTACATGACCCAGGAGCTGGCGAGTGAGTTGAAGAAGCTGACCACCATCACAACACACAAGGGTTGTTTGAGTACAACAGATGTCTGTTTGGGATTCGCTCAGCTGCCGCGATCTTTCAACTAAATATGGAAAGCCTCCTCAAGTCGATTCCAAGGACAGTGGTTTTTCAAGACGACATCCTCATCACGGGTTGTGATACTGAAGAACACCTCCGCAACCTGGAGGAGGTGCTACGCAGACTGGACAGGGTAGGTCTGCGACTGAAAAAGGCGAAGAGCATCTTCCTAGCTCCAGAGGTAGAATTCCTGGGGATGAGGGTAGCAGCAGACGGGATCAGCCCTACTTCGTCCAAAACAGAAGCGATCCAGAGAGCACCCAGACTCCATAACACGACGGAGCTGCGTTCGTTCCTGGGGCTCCTGAACTATTTTGGTAACTTTCTTCCCAAATTGAGCACGCTGTTGGAGCCGCTACACATGCTCCTATGCAAAGGTCGTGAATGGGTCTGGGGGGACAGCCAGGAAAGGGCTTTTGATAGAGCACAAAATTTGTTATGCTCCAACAATCTGTTAACGCTATATGACCAATGTAAGAAACTCGTTTTAACGTGCGACGCTTCGTCCTATGGGGTTGGGTGTGTCTTGCAGCATGTTAATGCCAAGGGTCACAACATAAGAACATAAGAATTAGGAACAGGAGTAGGCCATCTAGCCCCTCGAGCCTGCTCCGCCATTCAACAAGATCATGGCTGATCTGGCCGTGGACTCAGCTCCACTTACCCGCCAACTCCCCATAACCCTTAATTACCTTATTGGTTAAAAATTTATCTGTGACTTGAATACATTCAATGAGCTAGCCTCAACTGCTTCCTTGGGCAGAGAATTCCACAGATTCACAACTTATCTGGGAGAAGAAATTCCTTCTCAACTCGGTTTTAAATTGGCTCCCCCGTATTTTGAGGCTGTGCCCCCGAGTTCTAGTCTCCCCGACCAGTGGAAACAACCTCTCTGCCTCTATCTTGTCTATCCCTTTCATTATTTTAAATGTTTCTATAAGATCACCCCTCATCCTTCTGAACTTCAACGAGTAAAGACCCAGTCTACTCAATCTATCATCATAAGGTAACCCCCTCAGCTCCGGAATCAGCCTAGTGAATCGTCTCTGTACCCCCTCCAAAGCTAGTATATCCTTCCTTAAGTAAGGTGACCATAACTGCATGCAGTACTCCAGGTGCGGCCTCACCAATACCCTGTACAGTTGCAGCAGGACTTCCCTGCTTTTGTACTCCATCCCTCTCGCAATGAAGGCCAACATTCCATTCACCTTCCTGATAACCTGCTGCACCTGCAAACTAACTTTTTGGGATTCATGCACAAGGACCCCCAGGTCCCTCTGCACCACAGCATGTTGTAATTTCTCCCCATTCAAATAATATTCCCTTTTACTGTTTTTTTTTCCAAGGTGGATGACCTCACATTTTCCGACATTGTATTCCATCTGCCAAACCTTAGCCCATTCACTTAACCTATCTAAATCTCTTTGCAGCCTCTCTGTGTCCTCTACACAACCCGCTTTCCCAGTAATCTTTGTGTCATCTGCAAATTTTGTTACACTACACTCTGTCCCCTCTTCCAGGTCATCTATGTATATTGTAAACAGTTGTGGTCCCAGCACCGATCCCTGTGGCACACCACTAAAAACCGATTTCCAACCCGAAAAGGACCCATTTATACCGACTCTCTGCTTTCTGTTAGTCAGCCAATTCTTGATCCATGCTAATAAATTTCCTCTGACTCCGCGTACCTTTATCTTCTGCAGTAACCTTTTGTGTGGCACCTTATCGAATGCCTTTTGGAAATCTAAATACACCACATCCATCAGTACACCTCTATCCACCATGCTCGTTATATCCTCAAAGAATTCCAGTAACTTAGTTAAACATGGTTTCCCCTTCATGAATCCATGGTGCGTCTGCTTGATTGCACTATTCCTATCTAGATGTCCTGCTATTTTTTCCTTAATGATAGCTTCAAGCATTTTCCCCACTACAGATGTTAAACTAACCGGCCTATAGTTACCTGCCTTTTGTCTGCCCCCTTTTTTAAACAGAGGCGTTACATTAGCTGCTTTCCAATCCGCTGGTACCTCCCCAGAATCCAGAGAATTTTGGTAGATTATAACAAATGCATCTGCTATAACTTCCGCCATCTCTTTTAATACCTTGGGATGCATTTCATCAGGACTAGGGGACTTGTCCACCTTGAGTCCCATTAGCCTGTCCAGCACTACCCCCCAAGTGATAGTGATTATCTCAAGGTCCTCCCTTCCCACATTCCCGTGACCAGCAATTTTTGGCATGGTTTTGTGTCTTCCACTGTGAAGCAGTTACAGCCGGTAGCTTATACCTCCAGAAGTCTGTCCCAGGCAGAACGGGGCTACACGATGGTAGAAAAGAAAGCGCTTGCATGTGTATATGCTGTAAATAAAATGCATCAGTACATATTTGGCAGGAAATTTGAGCTGGAGACAGATCAGAAACCCCTAACATCCCTTTTGGCCGACAACAAGGCCATAAATGCAAATGCATCGGCCCGCATATAGAGGTGGGCACTCACATTAGCTGCCTATGACTATACAATTCGGCATAGACTGGGCACTGAAAACTGCGCCGATGAACTCAGCAGGCTCCCACTAGCCATCACCGAGGGGGCAACCGAGCAGGCTGCTGAGACGGTCATGGCTGTTGAAGCTTTCGAAAGCGAAGGCTCACCAGTGAAAGCCAGTCAGATCAAAGTCTGCACAAATAGAGACCCGCTACTGTCTTTAGTCAAGAAATGTGTCCTGAATGGGGACTGGGCAGTCACGTACGGGGCATGCCCTGAGGAATTCAAACCATTTAACAGGCACAAGGATGAACTCTCGATTCAGGCCGATTGCCTACTATGGGGAAACCGAGTAGTCATGCCCCAGATGGGCAAAGAGATGTTCATCAGAGCACTCCACAATGAACACCCGGGCATTGTCATGATGAAAGCAATTGCCAGGTCACACGTTTGGTGGCCAGGGATAGATGCAGACCTGGAACTTTGTGTTCGCAGGTGCAACACGTGTGCTCAGTTGGGCAACGCACCCAGGGAAGCCCCCCTTAGCCCCTGGTCCTGGCCCACCAAGCCATGGTCACGCATCCATGTGGACTACGCAGGTCCTTTCATGGGAAAAATGTTTTTGGTTGTAGTAGATGCCTACTCCAAATGGATCGAGCGTGACATTCTCAATTCAAGCACATGCTCTGCCACGGTAGAAAGTCTACGGGCAATGTTCGCCGCCCATGGTCTACTGGACGTCTTGGTCAGCGACAATGGCCCGTGCTTTACAAGCATTGAATTCCAGGACTTCATGGCAGGAAATGGTATCAATATCAACCATGTCAGAACGGCACCGTTCAAGCCGGCCTCAAACGGCCAGGCGGAATGAGCAGTGCAGATAATCAAACAGGGGATGCTCAGAATCCAAGTGGGTTCCCTACAAAGCCGCTTATCACGCCTCCTGTTGGCCAATAGATCCCAACCACACTCGCTCGCAGGGGTCCCACCCGCAGAGCTGCTAATGAAAAGGATGCTCAAAACCAGGTTATCCCTTACACACCGCACCATGAAAGAAATTGTTGAGAGCAGGCGCCAGTCACAATGTGACTACCATGACGGGAATGCGAGGGCGCGATGTATTGATGTCAATGACCCTGTCTTTGGCCTCAACTACGCTGCAGGGCCCAAATGGCTCGCAGGCACTGTGATTGCCAAAAGAGGGGAATAGGATTCTGGTAGTTAAACTTATCAATAGACAAATCTGCCGCAAACACGTGGATCAAACAAAAAGGAGGTTCAGCAACCCCAGAGAAGAAGCAGAGGAAGAACAAGATGTAGAGTTCACTCCTCCACAGGTGACCGAACACCGGAACCAAGCGGAGGAGAGCCCAGTCACTGTGGGCAGTCCGGATAGGCCTGAGGCACCGCAAACAGCAGACACTCAGGCCAGCGCCCAACAACCGGAGCCCCAACTCAGGCGCTCTACAAGGGAGCGTAAACCACCAGAGAGACTTAACCTGTGATCCCAATAAGACTTTGGTGGGGGGGGAGGTGATGTCATGTATTTAACTGTCATTGTAACCCATGTATAAACTGACCTAAGTTGTACACCGTGAGAACATTGACCACTAGGTGGTGAACTTGTGGGAGACACTCCTAACCTAGACTTTCAGGTATAAAAGGGGAAGCTCCACCCACCTTCATCACTTCAGTGCTGGCTAATAAAGGTTACTGGTCACAGAGTGACCTTCTCTCAAGTATGAGCCTCGTGTGCATTTATACTGTATAGTAAGGACATATTACTTCCTTCCCTATTGAATTTGTTCTCGGGTTCCCATCCTCCTGCCAAGCTAGTTTTAACTCTCCCCAATAGCACGAGAAAAATTGTAATTAGCGCCTCAGATTACCGTCTCCCTCCATTTCTGAGGCGAAAATGCCCAATTTCCCACAATTTCCCACAATTTTGCAGCCCATCTCGCCTGGCGCTAATTGGTCAAAAAGTTAAATTTGAGTTGCTGTTGAATTCCCGCCCCCCGCCAGTGGTACTGAGTGACAGTGGTTCTTGGTTTAATCACTGGTGTGTGCTGAGTTCTGGTCTCTACATTACAAAGAGGATACAGAGTGCCAAAAAACATTTACAAGGATTGTACCAAAACTGAGCGGTTCTACCCATCAGGAAAGGCCGAGCAGGCTGGGGCCCTTTGCTCTAGAAAAGAGAAGGCTGAGGGGGACCTGATAGAGATCTTTAAAATGATGAAGAGGTTCGATAGGGTAGAACTGGAGAAGAAGTTTCCAATTGCAGGCAAGACCTGAACTAGAGGTCATACATATAAGATAGTCACTAAAAAATCCATGAAGGAATTCAGGAGAAACTTCTTTACCCAGAGGGTGGTGAGAATGTGGAACTCACTACCACAGGGAGTGGTTGAGGCGAATAGTGGAGATGCATTTCAGGGGAGGCTGTACAAGTGCAGAGGGCTGTGGAAGCTCAGTCATTGACTATATTCAAGACAGAGAGCGATAGATTTTTGGATAATAAGAGAATCAGGGATATTGGGATAGTGCGGAAAGGTGGAGTTGAGCTCGAAGATCAGCCATGATTTTATTGAATGACGGAGCAGGCTCGAAGGGCTAAGTGGCCTACTCCTGCTCCTCATTCTCATGTTCTTATACATGATGGAGAAAGCAGTAGAAGGATATGGTGATAGGATGAGATGAAGAGGGTGAGAGGACACTCGTGTGGAGTATAAACACCGGCACGGACCAGTTGGGCCGAATAGCCTGTTTCTGTGCTGTACATTCTATGCAATTCTATAAGTTAGCTGATATTTTAATCGGACAGTTGGTGGTAAATCTGGCCTCAGCGCTCCTGGGTGAGCAAGAGGGGCAAGCGTTTGGAGTTAACACTCACGATCCAGCAAACCCCACTGGAAAGTCGGGCGAGGACAGGGTCAGACATGGCCGTGACCCCCCCGATCACTGAATTGCCTGCCATCACTCACTGTCTAAGCTCACACACAGCCAACAGCTCTGGTTGGCATATCGAAGGGCCGACAGGTGCTGTAGCTTCTCATCAACTCCGAGGAGACAGCACCAGTCAGGAGAGGGGTGCAGGCAATGTACTGTCGAATTCTTTCCCACTCCAGTGCCCTCCCAGTCAGTGAGACTCTTTCTGAGCAGCATTTGCTTTCTGTGTGCAAGTAGCTGAGAACACTCGCACATAATGGAGCATTCTGTGAGTGAGTTAAACCCTCTGAGGAAAAGCCCGCGGCCCAAGATTCCACATCGCACAGGGTTGGGCTGCTCCACCTCCCCCCACCCCCTCCCAGAACAACAGCAACCAGCATTTATATCGCGCCTTTAAATCCCAAGAGTTATCATGGACACCAAGCCAAAGAAGGAGAGATTTGGTCCGACCAAAGGCTTGGTCAAAAGGGTAGGTTTAAGAGAGGGTCTAGGAGAGGGAAGAAGAGGTGTCATAAGAGGGAATTCCAGAGTGCGGGGCCTAGGTGGCTGATGGGACGGCCACCAATGATGCAAGGAAGGGGATGTGCAAGAGAACAGAGACAGAGGAGCGCAGTCATCTTCGGGGTTGTGGGGGGGGGGGGAATTGTGGGGCTGGGTGAGGTTACAGAGACAGGAAGGGGAGAGGCCACGGAGGGATTTAAACACAAGGATGAGCATTTTCAATTTGTGGCATTGGGAGAGCAGGAGCCAATGGCCCAGAAATTCCTCTGGGGGTCTTCCCGCGGGCAATTGCCTCCTCGCTGGATATTTTTTACGAATTTACCTGGTGGTCTAGGAGGCACCCTGATTTCTGATGGGGAGGCCTTCTCCTCCAGCACTGCAAAGCGCGCTCCCATGCAGAGGGTCCCGCGCAGAAGATGCAGTCGTATGTGACTGCTCAGCCAATCAGGTCAGTATTTCACAGGTTCCCATTAATAGCACTGAGACACGCGTACCTACGAGTTCTCAATACTATTAATGGCAACAAAAGCAATCACACAAAATAAAAAATAAAAAACACCACACACATTTAAAATGAATTGACATTAAAGTTATTGTACCTTATAAAAGTAAAATAGTTTCCCAATTTTTTAAAAAGTTTTTAAAATTATTGTTATAAAAAAAAACTTACCGTAGTGGGCAGGGTTTTTAACAATAGGCTATGTGTTTATAATTTTATTTTACAATTGTTTTTGTGTGGTTTAAAACACTTGCGTCTGTAAAAGTAGGCTAGGTGCCTGCTTTTTCAGGCGCAAGATTTTTGAGGACATTTGCTGGGCAAGATGTAGGTAAATAGCCCAATCTTGCCTGCACTCAGGTCCTCGCTCCCAATCTGGCTCCACCTTGACAGATCGGAAAAGCCAGTTTTCAGCGCATGCGCATTGCGCGCTGAAAACCGGCTTTTCCGATGCCTTCCCGGGTCCGTAGAAACTTCATACAGGCCCGGGACAACGGAAATTCTGCCCCAATGTAGGCCAGCGAGCACAGTGGGATGATGGTTGAGCGGGATTTGGTGCAATTTAGGACACGGCAGCAGAGTTTTGGATGAGCTGAAGTTTACGGAGGGTGGTAGCTGGCAGGCCAGTCAGGTGAGCATTGGCATAATCAAGTCTGAATGTGACAAAGGCGTGGGTGAGGGTTTCAGCAGCACTCGTTTCTGATTTGTCTCATCATCTCTTCTGGGACTTGAGCACAAAATTCTCGGCTGACACACCCAGTGCAGTACTGAGGGAGTTCTGCACTGTCGAAGGGGCAGTACTAAGGGAGTGCTGCACTGTCGGAGGGGCAGTACTGAGGGAGTGCTGCACTGTCGGAGGGGCAGAACTGAGGAAGTGCTGCACTGTTGGAGGGGCAGTACTGAGGGAGCGCTGCATTGTCGGAGGGGCAGTACTGAGGAAGTGCTGCACTGTCGGAGGGGCAGTACTGAGGGAGCGCTGCACTGTCGGAGGGCAGTACTGAGGGAGCACTGCACTGTCAGAGGGGCAGTACTAAGGGAATGCTGCACTGTCGGAGGATCAGTACTGAGGGAGGGCTGCACTGTCGGAGGGGCAGTACTGAGGGAGTGCTGCACTGTCGGAGGGGCAGAACTGAGGAAGTGCTGCACTGTTGGAGGGGCAGTACTGAGGGAGCGCTGCATTGTCGGAGGGGCAGTACTGAGGGAGTGCTGCACTGTCGGAGGGCAGTACTGAGGGAGCACTGCACTGTCAGAGGGGCAGTACTAAGGGAATGCTGCACTGTCGGAAGTGCCGTCTTTTGGATGAGACTTTAAACCAAGGTCCCGTCTTCTCTCTCAGGTGAACGTAAAAGATCCCATGGCCAATATTTATCCCCCAATCTTCATCACTAAAAAAAAAAGATTATCTGGCCATTATCACATTGCTGTTTGTGGGAGCTTGCTGTGTGCAAATTGACTGCCGCGTTTCCTACATTACAACAGTGACTTCACTTCAATAAAGTACTTAATTCCCTGTAAATTGCTTTGGGCCGTCCTATGGGCTGATACAGAAGACACTGGAGGCCATCTCTCCACATGTAGGTTTCTCATGAAGAAAGTTCTGGAGCAGCACATCGGAGCTGGGACCATCCAGCGGCAATCGCTGATGTAATCCCCAGACACAAGTGTGATGACCGGTCATTACTCAGCATTGCACTGCCACTGGACAAAGGATTGATTAACATTGCGTTCACTATTTACAGCCCTGATGACGTCAGAGATATAATGAATGATCTCTCGAGTGCCCTTAAACAGATATATAACGCACGGTGCAAATCAGATGCAATATTTCTTACTGTTGCATACTGCGTCATTGTAACCTCATTAAGCAGAGTGTCTACCCTGCCTGAGCCCAGACATGATGATTGTAGGACTGGGTAAGGCTCTCGCAGACACCTGCTCCCACACATCAATTGGACTGAAAACAGCAGCAGTCCAACAATCAGTGATCAATACCGACTGCTCGACAACTCACTTACTGACTGGAGTTACTTCACCATAATCAGCAGTTTTATTACAATTTAGAATCATAGAATCATAGAAATTCACAGCACGGAAGGAGGCCATTTTGGCCCATTATGTCCGCGTCGGCCAAACAAGAGCTATCTAGCCTAATCCCACTTCCCAGCTCTTGGTCCGTAGCCCTGTAGGTTACGGCACTTCAGGTGCACATCCTGTTATATATGCAGATCACAAATATTCTCTCTGTATCGTCACTGTATAGTTGCATAAGATGGAGACTTGTTTACCTGATGTACTATTAATATGGTTTACACTGTGTATATACTATGCTGGAACCACTAGGGGGTGCAACTGGTGGAGACCGGGGTTTTCCTGCCCTGGTGGCAGGAGCTGTATAAAAGGGTAGCCACCGTGCGACTGCCTCACTCTGGAGTTACGAATAAAGGACCAAGGTCACTACAGTTTGAGTACAACACATTGCCTCGTGGAGTCATTCCTAGGTACATTACAGACATAACAACTGGCAACGAGAATACAGACTTTCACGCGATTATGGCTACGTTTGGCACACTAAAAGACTTCGCAGAGGGTGATGATTGGGATGCCTTCACGGAAAGGCTCGAGCTATATTTCGTGGCAAACGACCTGGCAGGGGAGACGGACGCATCAGCGGAGAAGCGCAAGGCTATACTGCTGACTAGTTGTGGGCTCGAGGTCTACTGCCTCATCAGGGACTTGCTGGCACCCACGAAGACCAAGGATAAAACATATGATGAGCTGACTGAGCTAATTCGCGACCAGCTAAAACCAAAAGAGAGCATCCTCACGGTCAGGCACAAATTCTACACTCACCACAGACCTGAGGGCCAGGAGATTGCAAAATATGCTGCCAATCTCAGGAGACTTATGGCACCATGTGATTTTGGCATGCACCTCAACGAAGCATTGCGAGACATCTTTGTTATAGGAATTGGCCACGAGGGCCTCCTTCACAAGCTATTATCTGCAGACACCACAGTCAACCTGCAGAAGGCTATCAGCATCAGTCTTGGTGCTGCATGATCTCGACCTGCAGCACCAAGCAAATTATTCATTCTGTCGACTCAAACCTGGCAAGTACTGTACACAGAATGGTGCCTTTCACAGGCAAGACTGTAGAACGTGGCTCTGCCTAGGGCAGAGAGCACAGACCTCAGGGTTCCAGAACTCAGAGTCCGCCGAGGGGTGCTAATTGAGTAGCACCATGCTGGCATTGTGGAGGAAACCATAGGGCTCACCAGTGTCGGTTTGCTGAGTACGTACACAAAGCCTATAACACGAAGGGCTATCTCCAACGTATGCGTAAAAGAACTACGACTCACCGTCTAGCAGAGGAGTCGGTAGATGACTTTGAATCCAGCAGTGAGTATGATGATTTGGCCAGAGAGGCAGCTCAGTCCCAAGAAGAAGTGTATGGAGTGTATACCTGCACCACCGAATGTCCTCCAGTGAAGATGGAAGATGGAAGTCGAGATAAACGGCGTTCCAGTCTTCATGGAAGTGGACATGGTTGCGAGCCAGTCAGTGATGAGCCAGGATGCCTTTGAGAGGCTATGGATCGAAAAATGACCCAAGCTGATTCCAATACAGGAAAAAGTTGTATACCTACACCAAGGAGCTGATCCCAGGCCTTGGTAGTGCGGATGTAAGTGTAATCCATAATGACGTGGTGCACAAGTTACCTCTGTGGATTGTTGCAGGTGATGGTCCAACTCTACTTGGAAGAAAGTGGATGGGGAAGATCCAGTGGAAATGGGAAGACCTCTTCACTCCAGCAATCGATTTCCCCCGTGCTCAGAGGCAGAGCAAAACCTCACCTTCGCTTGGACCAGGCACCAAAGAACAGACCAGCGCAGCTCTTGAGGCACAGACCATCCATCATGACTGTGTGGCAATGATCCGGCCGGAACGACCTAAAAGTACCTTCACGGATCCAGTGGCAGGACTCCTGGGGAGGAAGATTGAATTCACAGGCATTCTTCCAGCTTTTGTGGCAGAATCACGGGAGAGAAGGATCAAGGCAGTCGACCTCGAGGACAGAGGCAAGATGGCATCCCTGCTGCAGTGAGGTGCAGCGTGGCTGAAAAAAAAAGATGGCCACGTCCAGACAACGAGGTACAATGCTGAGGGACCAACACGTGATGTCTAACAAAGGATTTGATTGGGGTAAAGCCAGCAGGGTTCTCTTAAAGAAGACCTGCACCCAACTGAACTTAAAGAGACATTGTATGCATGGCAATCAATGTAACGAACCGATTAAGATTGTGAACAAAATGTTGTTGCGAGATGTCGGTACCATTCCCAATGTAAAGAATAAAATGCTGTTGCGAAATGTCAGGAATAGAATGCCCCAAAAAGTAACAAGCGAGCAAATTCGGGAGGGTGAAGGCATTGATCCTGATACCCTGCCCCAGGTCTATCCCACGCTGCACTATTCGCCACGGACCTGGAAACGAAAACGGCGCCAATACGGGTGGAAACGGTGCAGCCCGCAGACCCAATCGCTACCTCGGCCATGTCCAGGAGCGAAAGGTCAGAACCAACGAGTTCCCCAAACGGGACCTGGAACAGCCAGGTTCCCAACACCATTAGAGAGCAGGCAGAAGATTCTGCAGCCCTCAAAAGAGGACAGGAAGGCCACGCACATCTGTGGCTCTGCCCACCACTAGGCAATGGCAAAAGCCCTGGGTCCTGGCAAGGTGAGCGAACCAAGCCCACCCCGCTAGCAGGGGGCGCAGTGCTGCCATCAGACGACTAGGACTCCGTCCGGTTGCTCTTGAACTAGCGTCCTCACATACCTGTACTGCTACCTCAGTACTGACCATGACTGAACCATGAATGCAATCTACCCAATCATGGCGCACAACCATAAAACGTAATGAATGTAAGTCACTGAACCAAGGTGTCACGATACAAACTGTTCTTTTTTTCTTCCTTTCTTTGTACTTGCACTGTGTCTGATCCTGTATGTTAATGTAACGGGCCAGCTGCATGATCTCACTGTGGGGTGAGGGAAATGGATGTATGTAGCCATGGACACACACATAGATCACATCCAGAACCCACTGGAACCTCCACTGCATCATCGAACCATCCAAACTGGTAACACTACCCAACGTTGTGGCAAAAGGACTTGGGGCTTAACAGGGAGAGAGCCAAGCCAAAGCACAGCCAAGGTGCAAGGGCTATTGACACTTAAGTCTGGGGAGAGCTAAGCCAGAGCACATAGTGCAAAGGTAATTGGCAGAAAGGACTTGGGGGAGAGTGTTATATATGCAGACCATCGATATACGCTCTGTATAGTCACTGTATAGTTGCATACGATGGAGACTTGTTTACCTGATGTACTATTAATATGGTTTACACTGTGTATATACTATGCTGGCACCACTAGAGGGTGCAACTGGTGGAGACCGGGGTTTCCTGCCCTGGTGACAGGGGCTTTATAAAAGGGTAGACACCATGCGGCTGCCTCACTCTGGAGTTATGAATAAAGGACCAAGGTCACTACAGTTTGAGTACAACACATTGCCTCGTGGAGTCATTCATAGGTACATTATAGACATAACACATCCAAGTACTTTTTAAATGCGGTTAAGGTTTCTGCTTCTACCACGCTTTCAGGCAGTGAATTCCAGAGCCCCGCCACTCTCTGAGTAAAGAAATTTCCCTTCATATTGTTACGTCTGTAAGCACTCCAGTAATGACTCCACGAGGTAAAGTATTGCACTTGAACTGTTGTGACCTTAGTCCATATAGTGCAGCTCCTGAATAAGGTTACAGTAAGGTGAACTCCCTTTTATACTTGGCTACCTGCAGTGTGCAGGTGACCTCTAGGACTCCACCAGTTGCACCCTCTGGTGGTACAGGCATATTGTATATAGTGTGAAGATACATTCAATGGTCTTATGTAACTGTACATTGAGTGCACAGGGTATATACATACACAACATCACTCCTCCCTAAGTCTTGTGCCACTGGCCTTTGCACTGTGTGCTCTGGCCCTTGACTTGAGTGCCCAAAGCCCTTGCACTTTGTCTGTGCTTGGGAATGGCTCTCTCCCTGTGGACCCCCAAGCCCTTATTGCCACGACATTGGGAAATGGTTAGCAGTGGATGGTTGGAGGTTCAAGTGGGGGCTTTGAGTGGGTTCTGGGTGTGATCCATGTGTGTCCATGGTTACATACATCCATTCCCCCATCCCCATACATAGACCATGTGTGTGACTTGACATCTGCATTTACATACATGTACACAGAATGGAAAAAAAAGGTAGGATTGGTTACATCACTGTTTGGGTCTTGCAGAAGTGGAACGAGAACATATGACAGATAAGGTACATACATGGTTTTACAGTCTTGCCCTGGGGTGTAGGAGCAGGTGGGTGAGGATGCTAGTTCCTGGGTAACCGGACTGTGTCCAGGTTGTCTGATGGCGGCGTTGCGCTCCCTGCCAGCTGGGTGGGCTCGGATCGCTCTCCTGGCTGGGTCTCAGGACCTTTGCCATTGCCTAGTGGTGGGCAGAGCCACAGGAATGTGTGGCCTCCCTGTCCTCCTTTGAGGGCTGCAGGATCTCCCTGCTGCCCTTCAGCAGTAGTGGGAGCCTGGTCATCCCAGGTCCCGTAGGGAGGGCTGGAGGGTGCTAGCCTCTTGCTCCCGGTACTGGCCCTGGTGGCCAGAGAGGTAGAGCCGATCTGGGGCAGGGTGCCAGTAGTGGTGTCTGGCCCTGCAGTGGGTATGCTCCCTCTGTGTGTGGCCACATTCCCTGGGGCATCACATTGGTCCCGGAGGCCCAGGCTACATGATCGGGTAGCCAGCTGGACCTGGGTGCTTCAAACTGGTGGTTGCCCTTGGTTTTATCGGCGTGCATGTTGAATCTGGCATCGCACATTATTCCATCATTTACATTCATGATACATTGGCTCCGATTGCACTCAGGTACTAATTCACATTTGTCAATTACATCTTTTCCCTCTATTACATATTTTCCTTGTATATTACCGACATCGCTGTACAATATTACATTTAGATACTTTTATTCATCAATTATATCTTTTCCACGTATCCTGCCGGCATCGCTGTTCAATGGTACATTTAGATACTTGCATTTGTTAATTACATCTCTCACATTAATATCACCGGCATCGCTGTACAAAAAGTGGAAATGTCCCTTTAATTGTTCTGGGTTGCCGGTCCCCTTTAAAAGGGCCTTGCAATCTTTACCCCAATCCGGTTCGCTGCTTGGCATCACATGTTGCTCCCTCAACGCTGCCCCTCATAGCCTGGTCACGGCCATCTTGATTTCAGGTGCTTCACCTCGTGATGCGGGCGCCATCTTCTTTCTCTCCATGAGGTAGGCTGCGGTGATCCTTTTTTCCCCAGGTTCTGCCACTGAAGCCGGGAATTTACCTTCTGCATCGATCTTCTTCCTTCGGAGTCCTTCCACTGGAGTCCGGAAGGTGAGGTCTGGTCATTCGGGTTGGATCATCTCGCCGTTAGTGCAATCTGTGTCATCGCTACGCAGTTGAGTTAGACGGTAGGATTTTCAGGTGCTGCAATGAATTCAAATTTGTGGCTGCATAGGACGTCGATCGCCGGGGCCTGGAGGCTTTCCCAGCTCCAACAGATTTGGATTTGTTTCATCCACCTTCTTCCTAGCATTGTTGGACCATCACCAGCAACGATCCACAAAAGTAGCTTGTGCATCACTCCGCTGTAGGACACCTGGACATCCATGCTGCCAATGACTGGGATTTTGTCTTTTGTGTCGGTGAGCAGCTTCACCTGGATCGGTAGCATTTTGGGTTGTTCGATAGGATTGTCCCAGAGTTTCTCGAAGGCTGCCTGGTTCATCAGTGATTGGCTCACCCCTGTGTCGACCTCCATCGAGACTGGAACACTCGGTGGAGCAGGTAAACATTCCGTATACCTCTTCCTGGGGCTGAGCTGCCTTCTGGACTCTCTCTTCGTCTTCATCAGCGCTGGAGCCCGGGTGGTCGGCCAACTCTTCAGCGACTTGGTGAGTAAAATTTATTTTACACATTTGCTGGAGATGGCCTTTAGTGTTACAGCCTTTTCAAGTATAGTCCCGGTATCGGCACTGGTGGGCTCTGTGATTTTCTCCACAGCGCCACTAGCATGGGGCTGGCCGATTGGCCCCCTGTGGCGGACTCAGGGTTGCGGGGCTCAGGGTCCCAGTCTTGCCTCTGAAAGGCGCCATTCGGTTCACTGTATTTGCCGGGTTAGCGTCCTGGGGTTGAGTCATCATCCTTCTGGAATCGCAGGCCGAGGTCATGAACGGCTGACTCACGTTAATTGCCTTCTGCAGGGTGACTGTGGTGTCCACAGAGAGCAGCTTGTGGAGGAGGCTTTCGTGGCCGATTCCAATAACAAAGATGTCCCTCGGTGCTTCAGTGAGGTGGTCGCTAAAATCACACGGTGCAGCCAATCGTCTTAGGTCTGCAGTATCTTTTGCGATTTCTTGGCCTTCGGACCGCCAGTGTGTGTAGAACCGGTGTCTGGCTGTGAGGATGCTCTCTTTCGGTTTGAGCTGTTCCTGTATCAACGTTACGAGCTCCATGTATATTTTGGTTGTTGTCTTCCCTGGGGCTAGCAAGTCCCTGACAAGGTCATAAACGGTGGGCCCACAACTGCTGAGCAGGATAGCTTGCCGCTTATCAGCCAGTGAGGTCGGTGTGTTCCCAGCCAGGTCGTTCACGATGAAGTACTGTTCTAGCCTTTCCACAAAGGCATCCCAATCTTCCCCATCAGTGAATTATTGAAAGTTGCCAAAGTTATCCATTTTTCGCGTGGAAGTTCATATTCTCATCGCCAATTGTTACATCTGTAAGCACTCTCGTAATGGCTCCACGAGGTAAGGTATTGCACTTGAACTGTTGTGACCTTAGTCCATTTATTGCAGCTCCTGAATGAGGTTACAGTAAGGTGAGCTTCCTTTTATACTTGGTTACCTGAAGAGTGCAGGTGACCTCTAGGTCTCCACCAGTTGCACCCTCTGGTGGTACAGGCATATTGTATACAATGTGAAGATACATTCAATGGTCTTATGTAACTGTACATTGAGTGTACAGGGTATATACATACACAACACATATCACCTCTAAACATCCCCCAATTACTTTAAATCTATGTCCCCTGGTTGTTGACCCTCTGCCAAGGGAAACAAGTCCTTCCTATCCACTTTATCCAGGTCCCTCATAATTTTATACACCTCAATCAGGTCTCTCCTCAGCCTCCTCTGTTCCAAAGAAAACAGACCCAGCATCTCCAATCTTTTTTCATAGCCAAAATTCTCCAGTCCAGGCAACATTCTTGAAAATCTCCTCTGTACCCATTCCAGTTCCATCACATCTTTCCTGTAATGTGTTGACCAGAACTGCACACAGTACTCCAGCTGT